>NW_006283631.1:5018793-5048535 GCF_000327345.1 Myotis davidii
AGACACCACTTCAGTGGGACCAGAAGACATGGAGAGAAGGAGGGAGAAGTGCCTTTTTAAGCTGTGGTAGAAAGAGAAAGAAGAAAAAGCAGAAATTTCAGAGTCCTGCAGAAATAAACTGCTCTTTGTTCTACTAACAGAAGAAGGCAGTCTTGAGATAAGGATAAGACACCCAAAATCTCATCCTTGACCATAAGAATAACCAAAACTAGAATTGTGCCTTGCTAGAAGTTTACTATAGAAAGAAAACAGAAATTAAAAATCAAAACATTCCAGCTTACCCTTCACATTTTGCGGATACTGGCTCCAAAACAGACTCATTAGCTAGGATGATCCTGGAGTGAACAGGAAAAAGTCCTCCAATAACAAGTGAATGGTTTGTGGCATCTGCATATTCAATTTAAATCAAACTTGCCCAGCAAACGACAGGTCTGTTCTTTCTCTTTGCCTTCAATGCCCAATTCAGCCCAAAAAAACCCCCACAAGAAATCCTAGAACCAAGTACTTCTTCTCACTGGTCATTTTAATAAGGTGGGTTAAAGAGAAATGACCAGTGTTAAAAGTTTTAACGAGGCACCTTGTTAGAGTGTCACAATGAGTGTGCGCCACACCCCTGTGGATTCAGCTTGCCACATAATTGTCATGCTCAGTCAATCACAGAGCTCCCATGCAATTTATGGACCTGGACTAGGAGCTGAGTAAAAGAGCCTCATAAAGATTTCTTTTGTGCTTAGCAATAATATATAATGAAATAGTGGGTTTGGGGTTTAAAATAGTCATTTCATGTTGCAGAAATTGTCCCTTTCTTGTTTATTGTCCATCAGCTTCATTCATTCTCATTTCAGCCCCTTGTGGGAACTGCTCTTGCCCCAAAGGTAAAGAAAGTGACATCATGCCACGCTCTTTCCTTGGTGGTATAGAAAATGTCTAGAGAACTACAAGAAATCATTTTGAATCTGTGTTCTGCCACTTGTATTAGTGTGATGGTAGGAACGTCGCTTCATTTCTGTGCCTCAAGTTTCTCCTCAGTGACCAGGATCATAATCAACTCATTCTAGGAAAAATTTTCTAAAGCCCAAAAGAGTTCCAGGAACATTTTTCAAGGACATCGTTTTCTTTAACCTGCTCTTCAAGGTGGAGTCTTGCCCTCAGCTCATTCACTTTGCTGATTTTGTCACTGGTTCAGGCTCAAATCCCTGAGGACTTCTGGGTTCTTTCCTTAGAATTCCCTCCCCTGCCTTTCTTGTTAGGCCCCTCTCAGAGACATCGACAAGTTCCTTTCTCCAGGTCACCTGGATTCCCAGTCCCCCTTGGACATCTCCCCTTGGAATATAAATTCATAGAGTATTTTCAGAACACAATCCTAAAATATGTACCAGGAGCATGAAAAATGATTTTACTTTATAGTATTTACCTTGAGGATGCAATGGACATCCACATAAACGTGATATGTATAGATATCCAGTACAGTTTTATTTATAACTAGAGGCCCGGCACACAAAATCGTGCTTAGGTACGGTCCCTAGGCCTAGCCTGTGATCAGGGCCATCTTCCCAGCTGCCAGCAGCAGGGGGCCCCACCCCCTGCCACCACCCACCCGGGATCCCTGATAGCCATCCAGCCATGGGAGGCTGATGGGTGCGGGGCGGAGGGAGGACCAAGAAGTCAGCCTTTCCTGCCTGCTAGCCTGCCCCACCCCCACCGGCGGTCACCCTCAGTGTTTGTAATTCCCAGGATAATGTGGCCCAGGCCACAGTGATTACAACCTCCAAATGTGGTGGACTTCATTCAAAAGAGGCAGAGGATGAGCAAAACCATATTGTTGCTGTTATGCAGAGGTTTCTCATGAACTTCACAGTAATGGACGCTCAACACCTCACCTGCCCTCATAACACCATACATGACTTTACAAATAAGGAAATGTGAGTCCACAAGGCTGGTGTGTGCTAACATAAGTTACCAATGTCCATGGTCTTTTTTGGTACTACTTGTGTCCTATCTTCAGATGAATGGATACTAAACCACTTCATTTTCTTATTTCCTAAACCAGAACTGTCATCTAGTCGAGAAGTGAACATAACACCTAGTTATAGGTGTTTAAATTGTTTTTACTTTATATAGTTTTTAGTGTATGTCTCCAACAGTTAAAATTTTACTACCTGTATTGAATTTTGTGACATTGGGACATTATGACTTGCCTGTATCTTTATCATGAGAATAAAGGAACACTAAAAATATATCAGTTTTCATAAGTATATTGTTATATGAAGTGCAAGTTATTGATGAGAGGCCTTGGGGCATGTAAGAAGCAGGTTTTTGTTATCTTTTTAACATGTCAATACTAACTACTTGTTACAGAAGAGGCCCCTGTGTCTAAATAGACAAAGCCCTCAATTATAGCCAAGGAGAGAGACACTGAGACACTGCAGGCGTAAAACCTTTTAAACAGCTGCCTTGCTGAACTGAGAAAGCCACAAGTTATCTCTTCTGCTCCATCTATTTTCGGGGAAACAATTTGACAACCTGATTAATCTCCCACCTCTACATCAGCTGACTTGCTAAGCAGCAAACTCTCGCCACGTGGAACCTAGAGCATGCTTTCTCCACGATTCATCACATGGTACATAGTGACGTGTGCTGTGCCTGTAACAACAATAATGAGAACAGTAAGCAAGTGACTGGAACAGGGAAACGTTCTAATCATAGTCTTCTAGAGAATAAACATCTATTTTTAACATTTAAAATTCAAGAAAACCTGGCCTGCTTTAATGCTCAACTGAAAAATTTGACATGCATGCCTGCTCCAATCTTGCCCCACTTCCATTCCCATACTGAACACAATTGACCATGTCAATATTGAGGCCATTAAAAAAAAAATGTATGGTTTTATTGAGATGTAATTTACATACCACAAAATTCATCTAAGCCCAATGGTGTAATCACAAGTGTCCGCACAAGAGGAAAAATGAGATGATACTATGTCAAAGAAGAAACAATGTGACAAAAGCAGAGATTGGGATGCTGGCTGCCTCTGAAAGCAGGAAAAGGCAAGGAAATAGATTTTCCATTCAGGAGGACCCGGCCCTCCTGGCATCTCCTCTTAGGCCAATGAAACTGATTTCAGATTTCTGATCTCCAGGAATGTAAGAGAATAAACTTGTGTTGTTTTAAGCTGCTAAATGTGTGGTGATCTGTTACAGAAGCAATGGGTAATACAATAGTAATAAGTTGGAAAATATCCTAGTATCCAACAAAAGGGATTAGTTGGAAACAACCTAAATATCCAAGAAGAGGGGTTAGTTGGAAACAACCTAAATGTCCACAGGATCGAATTAGATACATAACTTCTGATAATTTTCAAAAGAATAGGTGTGCTTTAATCATTTTTTTAAATGTATTAAAAAGGACCTGGAAGGCTATCTAGTTATTAAAGTGCATAGGCTATGGGTATTCTATATGCTAATCTTCTCTTTTAATCTGCAGTGAGCCTAAAGCTAAAATTTTTTTTTTAATAATAAGAGAGAAAAGGCAATACAATAAGCTTGAGTGATGAAAGAAACAAGAAAATAAAGGAGGAAAATTAACTTTTCAGAGATTGATTGGATTTGATTTCCTAATTTATATGTATTCAGCTTTTCTTGTGTTATTTACAATAACGTTTATAATAACTTTTTTCATCTTGTAAATTGGTTGAAAACAAGTACTTCTAATTTCTAGTTCACATTTTTATAGCTTCTGTACATACTATACATATTATGTTATAACCTCTACTACAGGAAGGGGTATTTATGTGCCATAAGACACAGTGCCTGTCTAGCAATGAACACTTAGATGTGCGGATCATGAAAACTAAGTAAAATAGTTTTAAAATGAGGCAATAAAATGTTGAGTTTGACAGCTTAAATTTTAAGAGAATGATGATGGGGTGTTTCACAAAACCAGACAAATAACTTTGCATGTGCTAAGATTATTTATCTACGTCAGGGTCTCCCAACTGTTAGTTCAAAATACACCAATTAATAACAACAATAATAGCAATGACAAAAGTCTTAATAACAATAACGGTGTGTCATTCCACAGCATATTTGTCTCATTGTTCACCCACCCATACAAAAACTATATGCAGCAAATACTACTTCATGTTTATTTCCACCTTCTGCATGAAGCTGGAGCTCCAAAAAGATAAGGAATATTCTCAAGGTCACAAAGGTCCTTAGTGGCTGTGATGCATTTTCTCATCAGTGACCTACCCATGGGAGTACACATATCCCAGCTGCTCATCTGTCTTAAAGGATAAACAATAGAAGGCATTACCAGTAGCTCTGCCCCTGTCTATTGGGGATTTCCAGTGAGGAGGCAGATGTGGCCAGAAGTTGTGGACTGACATCTACTCAAGGTTCAAGGAACTCCTAGTGCTTTAGGGGTCATGCCAATCAGTCTGTTTTTAAGGGAAGTAGGTTATTGCTCAACTTGCCAGAAGTGACTTTCAGTATTTCTGGCACACATCCATATGATATAGCAAAATCAGAATTCATAATGATCCAAATGGGTCCAAATGTAACTATTTTCCACAACTGTTCTCATCTTGCTCCAGTCTCTTCTGGCACCATTTTTCCTGATGCCATTGAGGTAGAGTTAGGATGAGGTTGGGGGGGGGACACTTGATTCTGCCAAATAAAAGTAATAGTATATTTTTCCATGTTAAATGACCAATGCATTTCAGATTTAGACTCTTCATTATGGGGGTTTCTTTCCTCATAAGAAGTCTCCCAGACCAATTTTCCTTCCCTCTTAGTTCACGGGAAAGTTCATGGCAAGGTGGGGAAGAGTCTCTGGTCCATGTGCCATCTTCTGGGTCCTTGCTGGCCTCACACCTTTGATCATTCTTGTGGTTATCATGTCAGTACCCACAAACAAGGCTGTAGACCTCTACTCATACTTCCATTCACAAGGCCCTTCACTCGGAGACCTCCTTCCCATGACACCAGGCTTCTTCTGGCCTATCAGTCCTCTCCACTTCCATGCAGAAGTACCTGTAACTCTCCAGTGTGCCCTGGTATAGACCACAGAGAACAGGGGCACTGTTTTAGGCCCTTCATGGAAACATCCCTTCCTGACACCACTTCTGAACAGAGCCATGCAATGGTGCCATAAAAAACCCTCAACAGCCTACAGCAGGGGTGGGCAACCCCTGGCACATGTGCCAAACATGGCACGCCAGTAATTTTTGCTGGCACGCAAACACTCTCTTAGAATCTTCCATTTACAATTTTTTTCTTAATATCAACTTTTTTATTTTTCAGATAAATTCAGGGTAGGTACATCTTAGATAAATAAATAATTTTACATAACATGTATACATTAAAAATAAGTGTATTTTTCATCATCGTATACTGTGTTTTTGTCACTCGAATGAATTTTATTATTTCTTCAAGGTTCTTCACATAAGTACACCCGAAGAGATATCAATTAGGCGTAACATGTTCTCAAAAAATTAGGGTTGGCACGCAGAAGAATTTTGAGTCAGAGATTTTGCTGGTTTTGGCACGCACTCACAAAAAGGTTGCCCACCCCTGGCTTAGAGTCTCCCCAGTCTGGCTGCCATCTGACAGTCCCAAACCTGTTTAGATGTTTAACGCCAAGGACAAGGAGAGCCAAGAAACTCTGATGGGCCCTCCTCTTTCTCAGCCCCTTTCTTCCTCTCCCACCAGAAGGACTTCCTATTGACTTTCCTTTCTGGGAAATCCACAGTGAGTGTGCGCCACTCAGAGCTTCCTTCTTACCAATCCCATGAGCTTCCTTGCTCCAGAGGAATATTTTTCCCCTTCCTTGGCACCAGAAAAACCTCATGGTATAGCTCTAATGGTAGAAGGACTATAGAAAAAAAAGTAATTTTTAATTACCAAAAGTAATTTTCAAAAATCATTTCAAAAATATTTGTTTCTTTACAAAGCAGGGATTAAGTGATTAAGTGTGATGATCTGTCTTCAGGACTTGGAGGCTTGGCTCTACTGCTTACTAACTGCATGGCCTTGGGCAACTCACTTAACTACTCCACAGTTTCTTCTTGTGAAAAACAGGCAATTCTAAGTTTGATCTGAGGATTAAGCATGACTGTGAAAAAGCAGGTGTGGCACTCAATATAGATGCTGGCACAAAATAAAGTGTCTTGCTAGCATTATTAGTTTCTTTATCCCCTGGCTACTAAGGTAGTCATTTATTCAGGTTATTGAATTTCCTATGCAAAAAGGAACACTAAACAAACAAAAGATACGCATCATTTTCTTTACCTTCAATACCCATAAAATTCCACCTTCAGTGTTTTAGATTCCCTTGCAGAATGTCATGGCTGAGATGCCTGACTAACCTTGGATGACAATGTGCCAGGGGGTAGAATTCATTAAGAACTTAGGAAGTGGGTCCTGGCTTTCTGAAAATGGTATAGTTCTAATCAACCTGACGAAATTTTAGGCTAAAATGGGTCTGCCACATAGATACATATTAAAACCAACCAGAAGAAGTATCTGCTTGGTTTTAATATCTAAAAAAGGAATTTGCACATCTTAAATGATCTATTTAACACTATATGTTTTATTAGCATTGAAAAATACCTTTTTTCATAATTCGTGAGTGCTATCATCAGTACATAGTATTCTGTATTCAACAGTCAAGTGTTCAGTAATACCTGATTATTGTGGCTTAACTATCAAAGTCACTTCTGACTGGATCAGAAGCACTTTGAAACCTGGCTAAGATTATTTATCTCGTTGTTCCAATGTATTTCAGTGAAACAAGCTAATAAATTTACTTGGCTCACAATCATGCTTTCTCAAAGTTTGTCGAATAACAAAATGGTATCACTCAATTGCTTTGAGCCAATAATTCCTTAGAAACTACCATTATGGAAAGATTTGGGGTATAAAATAAATTTTATTTAATTTAGTAGGATACATACAATAACTCAAGTTGGACTACCAGATTCCTTTGTTCATTGCTTCATTCACTCAAACTGTGGTTGAGAGAGATCATCAAAATAAGCCAGATTTGCAATTTCATTAACTCATACCAGAATGCACAAATTTTTCTCTCAGAACTTGGCAGTCTAAACAGTAAATATATGTTTAATTTAACTAAATATCTAAATAATATTTCTAAGATGTCTGGAATATAGTTGCTCTTAAAATGTAAATCACTAGCAACACCCCAGACATGATCAGAATCATATTTATAATATTAATTTTCATCACCTACAAAGAAATGGTTGGCAGAGCAAACCTCAGACTAATTCCTATGCAATTAAGAGTGGAATTCTTAATGGAATTAAGCCCAAACTGAGTAAACTTTATTGCATTTAGAACCAGAAGCAGAGCTATTCCCCTAAAGGATATCTGTCAGAACAAACTAATGCCTGAGTGTGGCTCAGTGGTTGAGCATTGACCCATGAACCAAAAGGCCACTGTTACCTGTTAGGTCACATGCCTGATTGTGGCTTGATCCCCAGTAGGGGGTGTGCAGGAGGCAGTCGATCAATGATGCTCTCTCATTTTTGATGTTTCTATCTTTCTGCCTCTCCTTTCTCTCTGAAATAAATAAATAAATAATTTTTTTTTTTTTTTTAGAGAACAAAATGATACCCTTCTCTCTCCACGAAACTAGTTTTACATTTATTGAGAAAATTCATTTCAACATTTCTGGTTGTCTATTATTCTCAAACTGGTTGGTTTTCCATTAATTAATGAATCAAATAAAATCATTGAAATTTTTCATTTTATATTTGTATGAGAATCATGCTTTTTAGCTTTTTATTAAAATTACTAGAGGCCTGGTACATGAAATTTGTGCACTGGGGTGGGGTTGGAGCGGGGGTCCCTCATCCCGGCCTGCACCCTCTCACACTCTAGGACCCCTCAGGGGATGTCCACCTGCCGGCTTAGACCTGATCCCTTGGGTATCAGGCCTAAGCTGGCACTCAGACATCCCTCTGGCAACCAGGAGACTTCAGGGGATGTCTCCCCTGCGGGGAGCAAGCCTAAGCCACAGTCGGACATCCTTAGCACTGCTGAGGAGGCAGGAGAGGCTCCCACCACCACCGCTGTACTCACAGCCATCAGCCTGGCTTGTGGCTGAGTGGAGCTCCCCCTGTGGAAGTGCACTGACCACTAGGGGGCAGCTCCTGCATTGAGTGTCTGCCCCCTGGTGGTCAGTGTGCATCATAGTGACCAGTCTTTCTGCATTAGGGTCAATTTGCATATTACCCTTTTATTATATAGGATCTTTTAAACAGATCCAAGATACCTACACAAGTCCCTTCCCAAAAGGAAATGTTGACTTTCCCTTCCAAAAAAAAGAGAAAATATTAATTCTAAAATCATCCCTTAGAGAGCATCCCTGGAGCAAATCACACATTCTACCTGCCATTTCTTACATTGTTTCATTTTTTTGTTTTTCTTAATTAAAAATCATTAACCCATAAAGTATAAATAATTTATGTGTATAAAGCAAAGAGTGACATCTTCTCCCGGAACCCATAGGTATCACTTCCCAGAAGTAACCAGTGTTGCCAGTTTACCACTCCCATTTATCTTGATCAAATAAAGATTAAAGTGAAGATTGTGCAGACCGGCTGGCGAGGCTCAGTGGTTGAGCATCAACCTATGAATCAGCAGGTCACAGTTCGATTCCCAGTCAGGCACATGCCTGGGTTGCAGGTCCAATCCCCAGTGTGTATGTGTGTGGGGGGTGGGGTATTGGGGGTAAGGAGTGGCATGCAGGAAGCAGCTCATCAATGATTCTCTCTCATCATTGATGTTTCTGTCTCTCTCCCTCTCCCTCTCCCTTTCTTTCTCTAAACTCAATTAAAAATGTATTTAAAAAATAAAAATAAAATAAAGTCAGAAAACAAGAATTCTGCACACCTTTTGTGGCCTCCTCACAGGTACCATGTGCAGACACCTGCCTGTAGAAGCTGACTCTGGAATCGCCTCACCACGCACTCTCCTGGATGCTCCACTCCTGGGGTTTTTGTGGTGGCTGATGTTCCCCATTTTTGTTCTGTAACTTAATTCTCATTTTTTAAACAACTTCCAAAACCCAATTAGAGACCCTCTGTGCCAGTGGTCAGCCTTGGCACTCTTCTAGAATATAAATTCCATCTTTGCCTTCCACAAAAGGGGGTAAGTAAATACACATAAAACCAGGTGAGAAAGCAGCCCTGCTGGCATTTAGGCCATGCTGTTCCCAACAGAATATAAGCCACACTCAGAGAAGAGAAAAATGTCTAAACAAGGCCACTCCATGACCGCATTGAGAATAAGAGAGAGATAAGGCCACTCTGCAACCACAAAAGTGGTGAAACATCCCCCTCTTCTGTTTAACAGGAGAGACTGCTACTCCTGCTCCTCAGTAATAGCACGCCCACCCACGCCAGTCCTCCTGACTGATAAACATGCTAAGACTCACAATCACAAATCCACTGCTCTCTCCTCAAACAGCTGGTCCACAATTGGCCTCCATAACCTTAGACCCACCTGGAATCACCCAGAACCCATTCACCTGCTGCAAGATGCTTCTCCCAACTCCTCCAGGTCCTTGGGAGTACTTGCAGTCTTGCTACAGAAAGAAAAATAAACCACACTTCTTTTCGTTACACTCAGTGTGCTCCTGAGGGCCTTCCGTTGGTGGGCTTTAATACAAAATACCTTCTTTACTTCCAGGACATATTAAATCTCATTCTGCTCTTCCAGGAATCCTTAAAAATGCTTCTCTCTGTATGCTTTGTATCCTTCCATTTCAAAGGAAGAGTCTTCTTGGCATGCATTTTCTCACTTTAATCTAGCATCAAACATGTAAAGCAAGTGAAATAAGTATTTTTGTCCCCAGCGCCCAGCGAGATTGAGACTGGTGCAAGTTCATTCAGGGAGTTGTGAATAAGGCCATGTAGAGCTCTGACTTCTCCACCTCTGAGAACACTCCAACATGGGGAGAAAAGAGCCAAAAGTTTACATCGATCCCCTCAAAAAACACATCGGGGGCACAGGCGCTCCTAGAGAGGCACACCAAGAGCTGAGCATGGGCTGGGGAGCAGTGGCCACTGACACCTGAGCACCTGCACCAAGGGGAAGGCTGGCCAAATAAGCTACTCCTAGTGCCCCTAGTCCATACATACATTGTCTCATTGGGAATGGCCAGACTAGGGAGACTATCAGAACTGGAGGCAGAACAAGACCTGTAGTCAAGTCTCAACTCTGCCCTTGATGTGTATGGTTTATTGCTTCTCCATCAGGAAGAGTGATTAGGAATTCCCAATCCCTGACTCCTTTAATATTTTTATTTTTTTATTAATTTCAGAGAGGAAGGGAAAGGGAGAGAGAAACATCAATGATGAGAATCATTGATCAGGTGCCTCCCGCATGCCCCCCACCAGGTATTGAGCCTACCACCCAGGCATGTGCCCTGACTGGAATCGAACCCAGGACCCTTCAGTCTGCAGGCCCGCACTCTATCCACTGAGCCAAACCAGCCAGGGCCCTGACTCCTTTAAACACTCCATCAGTGCCCTTCTTTCACTGCCACCACATCTGGAGCCCCCATATTCCCAACCCTTCACCCACTGTCTCCCACCCACACCTTCACAGGCGCCATCTCCAGGCTTCAGAATAACACAGCTGTCCCAGAAGGTGATCAGAGAACCTGCAGCTACGCTGCCCCTATGTGTGACACCAGCAACTTTGTGAGATGTAATGTCAGCAGACACCCGGCTGGTCATTAAGATTCCTCCAAAGCGTTGATAAGCTCACCACTGAAGAATAAGCCTTGAGGTTTCAACTTCAGACACATGTCTCTTCCCAAGACAGCTGGAGCACTGGCATGGGGCTGGGGCCACCTTCCTAGTTAGTGCCCTTGGGGAGGTCTCAAGTAACCTGTCTTACACTACTCATCATTTGGGACAATTTAAATCATCAGAGATGTTGTAATAGCAGTTAACATGGGAAGAGAAAAGTAACAATCCTTGATCCCTGTCTCCTATGCAAATGTGACCACTTCCATTCCAGCAAATTTTGAATACCTCATTCCAAGGGATATGGGCTAGAACCTAAGTCTCATTGTCTTCAAAGTTCTTGCTTTTTCCACTGAACCTTCTGGCATAAGACCAAGGAGGATTTTAAATAACCACTTCAAAAGAGGCAACTGCTAGAGATCACTGACCTAGCATTGACTCACATTGAACTAGCGCTATCAAATGACACGTTCAAGTTTTCCTGCCATGACCTGCACCTCAAAACACATGAGGACATGTAGTAGGGCTTTCAAGTCTTTTAATATAAAATATGGCAAGATAAATTGCTTTCAGTACATATATATTAAATAGAATCTCTTTAAACAGATTTCCATTTAGACAGTTATTTGCAAACATGAGAAATAACATATTCTATGAGCTGTCACCACATGGATCAAACATTTGCAGAACTTTCAGCTGAACAACCTGATGGAGCCCTGAGTCACTATGATATTCTTGTACGTGTGTGTGTGTGTGTATGTGTGTGTGTGTGTGTGTGTGTGTGTTTGAGCCTTATTTAAAACTCAAGCATTTCACTTCCCCTGGAAAGGTTGTTGGTTTATAAAACGCCTTCTGGACATCAAGTATAAATAAATGAACTTTTTGAGAAAAGTCATTTTTGAGTTCTAAAATTGGTATAATGAGGTGTAAGTGAATTCATGCTATTTAGGGTTCCTCTCAGAGGCATGTGCTGTGGTGATTTTACAGAGAGGCTATGTCTCATCTCCCTAAGTAGACCCTTAGTTCCTCAGGACTAGCCCTGGGCTTTCTACCTTTTTTATGTTCCTCATAGGAAGCCATAAAAGAGACTGATATTTAATGAGCCTATACTATGTGCTGAGCACATACAGTACCTCGCCTAATTTTTTTAGTTATACCAAGCACAAATATTCCTATAATTTTAAGTAAACTGAGGCATAGAGATTTAAGACACTTACCCAAGATCCCTTGAGCTATTCTATGAATCTGCTGTATACTCATATACTACACTGTAGTGTGATATACTATACTATACTATACCACACCACACACCATAAAATGCCTCACTCCAGCTCAGCATGAAAAGCATATTATGTTTACTAAAACCTAAACATCCAGATTACTACTGAGTGAGAAGTCAAGTCAGTTAGAAGGCACCAATACATATTCCTTCCATTTTCAAGAACATCCACTCCCTACTTAATAATTTGAAAAGCCACGCAGCAAATGTAAACCATTCCAAAATATGCGACATATAATCTCATCACCAAAGGAAGAGGACAACCTAACAATTACCTGGTGAGAGTTAGAGCCACATACCTGATACATGTGTTCAGAAAGCACTATTGCATGCATGACTCAAAGCTAAGCAACACATTTTGCTCTGTTAAGCATTAAATCACTTCAGTTACTCCTAAACTAGAAATATTAACATGAAGCATAAGTTATTGAAAAAACTGAGATGTAAGACACACTCATTGATACATTTTTTTTTTTAATCATAAAAATCCCAGCACTGTGAGATGTCCCTTTATCTGAGGAGGTAAGCACAGGAGACTCAAAACAGATGCTGCTTGTAGACAGTTGGAAGAGTTCGGCAGATGCTCTTGGCCCCCAGGGACTAAGGCTGCAGTGTTCGGGTACAATTCAGCTGCTTTAAAGTAAATAAGATTTGGAAATTCAAATGGTGAAGGCAAGTGAAAAATCTAATAAATCCAGCCTGCAGGGAGGCCCTCTGCTGAGAAGACTGTGAGTCCTCCCCCCATGCCCATTCTGCGTATGTATCCTCTCTAAATATCACAGTTGCTGCAAAAACTTCAATATGGCAAAGGCCAGAGGGGCTTCCAGATTCTGCAAATGAAAGGCAGTGTCACTCTTCAGAGACCCAGATTTGGGCTTATCATTAGCGCGGTTCCTAGGAGGGTGCTTCACCCATCGAGCCAAGTCTGCACAGAAAGGATCAAAGTACAAATAGGCTGAAAATGAAGGAAGAGTACAAAGGGGTCTTGTAAAATCCAACCACCATCTGCCACTCCAGATCCAGCAGCATTAGGGTAGCTAAATCGCAGGAATTGCCCCTCTGGCTTGTAGAAAAACACTGCTTAGGCAAAGGTGGAGTAGGGCACTTGGTGGTTTTATGCACAGGAGGACTTTATTGAGTGGAGATAAACGAACACATTGAGAACAACCAAACAGGAAGATAAAAAATGTGTGACTGGACAACAGGCAACTGCAACACCTAGTGTTGGGCAGTGGAGCTGCTCAAGTCAGGCTCACCCGTGGATGTTGACTTGACCTCAGGCATAAAATTCTAGGCATAGCACATACACATGCTTCATTTCCCCCTGCGCTACCCACATAGCTCACGCAAAGAGCCATTTCTACCTCCACCAGCTGCACACAAGAATTTTCGTGTCCCCTCAAAAGCAGGGTTGGCCACTGTTTGATATTATCTGACTTCCTAATTTTTACCAAATGAATTATGGGAAAATGGAGTCATTTCCTTTTAAATTGCATTTTCTGATTACATTCACTTAAGATATTTAATAATTATCCAAATTTCCCTTTCTATTCATTACTTATCAACATTCTATATTTCTGACTTTTCTGGCTGTAAGTTAAAATTATGTTCAAGAATTCCTTGAATATTCTAGAATCTAGATGGTTAATTCCTTCTTGGTTTTATACACTGAAAATAGTTGTTCCAAGCTGTTTTCCTGTAGATTGCTTCTCTATAATGATCATTGATGAGTAAGAACCTTTAATTCTGATAAAAATAAATTTCCCATGCCCTAGCTGGTTTGGCTCAGTGGCTAGAGTGTCGGCCTGCGGACTGAAGGGTCCCAGGTTCGATTCTGATCAAGGGCACATGCCTGGGTTGCAAGCTCACTAACAAAGTGTCAGATTTAATTTTTTCAAACCCCTGGTGGCGTGCAGGAGGCAGTCATTCAATGATTCTCTCTCATCATTAATGTTTCTCCCTCCCTCTCTCTCTCCCTCTTTCTCTCTCTCCCCCCTTCCTCTCTGAAATCAATAAAAAAATATTTTTTAAAATAAAATTTTCATGTACAGTGTAAACTCTCTGGAGTCTTATTTAAGAAATCTGTCCTCAAACAGCAAGACAATGATACTTTCCTGCATTTCCTCCCATAAACTTTAGTTTTATTTTTCACATTAAGCTCCATAACCTACCCAGATTCCATGTGGAGACCTGGATATTCATACTGCTTCCTGAGTGGGCAATAGCAATGCAGCTGCAGCCAGCTGTGCCATACAGGACGGTTGGCAAAAATTCACAAATCTTCACATTTTTCAAGAGAGGCCAAAAATCTTGATTCTTTCTACAATGTCTCCTGATTTTAAAAACAT
This sequence comes from Myotis davidii, assembly GCF_000327345.1. Classification (NCBI taxonomy): domain Eukaryota; kingdom Metazoa; phylum Chordata; class Mammalia; order Chiroptera; family Vespertilionidae; genus Myotis; species Myotis davidii. The sequence goes on from NW_006283631.1 coordinate 5,033,198, forward strand.
AGTGTTGCCCAAACAAAAATACATATATGCACATGGAGGGTTGGCAATGGTGAGGGAGTCAGAGGAACCAAACATGCCTGTGTCTCCTCCAGGCGTGGAGTGCTATCTGGAGTCCAGCACAGAGCAGTGCACAGAACAGGTGCTCAGTCAGTAGTTACTGCCACAACGAACCTACATGGGCTCGGAAGATAATGTCACATTACATATGCCTTCCCCTTACTGAATAAATGCCAAATGTTTATAGTAATTACGATGGATAATAAATCTCCTGTTCTCCTAGCCTTACACCACAAAATTAATGCAGCCTCTGGCTGCCTCACATTTGCCAGGTCACTTGGCAGTGCATTAGCACTCAAAAATAAACCTCCTGGGATAAACACCATCAGTCTTCACTTCCAGAATCATGAGCTAAACAGTGTTTCTCTGCTGCAACAAAAGCTGAAACACAACCTTGAAGTCCTCATTGAGATTTAATGGCCTAACCTTCTTTTCTACAACTCTCCATTTATCCTTGGGAAAGAGCACAAGATCCAGAGAACTAAGGAGAAGAGTTTCTAAAGGAAACCTGAACAGGCCAGTCTAACCATAAGCACCATGGAAATTGTTCAGACCATCTGAAGCTGGGTCTACCACTCACTACTAAATGCTGTGCTTTTCTTTTTCTTTTTAAATATATTTTTATTGATTTCAGAGAGGAAGGGAGAGAGAGAAACATCAATGATGAGAATCACTAATCGGCTGCCTCCTGCACACCCCCTACTGGGGGGATCGAGCCCATAACCATGTGCCCTGACTGGGAATTGAACTGTGACCTCCTGATTCATAGGTTGATGCTCAACCACTGAGCCATGCTGGCTGGGCTATTGATTTTTAAATCTCTGGATACTTATTACCAACTTCTGGGAAATCTCACTATGTGCTACATCATTTATTCAATCATTAAATAAAAGTACCAATTCTTGAATCTAAGTAATAGGAATATGAATGGGATGCTAGTTGTGTATGTTTGAAAAATTTTAAGGAGATTATGGACATAGTATATATAATTCCTAGCACCTTTTTCCCTAAAAAACAAAGCACTAAATAGTTCCATTCATTATATCATTACATCCTTACCACCCACTGTAAAGATGCTGCTTTCTAGAAGAATCAGAAGCTGGAATTTTCTTGCACTTAGGTCAATAGTTTGTTTATTGAAGCTTTTACTTGGATATTAGAGCAAATATCAATCATCTTAATGCAATTAGGTAAAGGCATCTTGACAAAAGGTTCTCATGTTCCTTAGTAGTCAATGTAGCCACATTAGGTAGAAATTTTTAAAATATACTTTTCTCTGTGGTGATATTTTTTTAAATGTGTTGGCAAGTGACATATTGCTAAATGAACTGTAATATAAAACTGCATGTATAACAGCATTCTGAAATATGAAAGAGTAATTAGAATTCGACACAGTATTTGGGTAACAGTGAGGTTAAAGTGAAATTCCTAGTTGCTTTTCTAGTATCGTGAGTGTGTGTGTGTGTGTGTGTGTGTGATTACAATAATCCAGTAATAATCTACAAAAAAACAAAAAAACACCCTACGTAGCTATAGTATGAAATATAGCTTTTGATAACAGTAGAATTTTTCTAAAAAAGAGAGAATGACAGGTTTTTGAGAGTTTAAGATATAAACTCAATATTGATTTGAGCCATGTTAAAACAATAAAAACTTTTCAAAAATACAGTTGAATTAAAGTCTTCTCAGATAGCAGGCCAGACCAGATCAATGCTGTGAAGGAAACATACTGGAGCAATGGAGCTACCTGAGAGTAATGAGGGAACTGGTTCTGAACACAGTTATTTCCTCAGATCCTCATATTGGTAACTCATTCATACACACATTTACTTTGATAAGTTTGATCAACTCTGATAACATAGTTCTGAACAATGAAATGGATCCAACTTTTGTATCAAATTAATAAAGGTAATTTGTTTTAAGAAATTGGAAACAGATTTGATCAAATATAATTTAAAAAGTGTATGGTTTTAATTTCAGAAACACAAATACATACCGCTTTAAGCTAATCCTATATAATAAAATGGTAATATACAAACTGACCCTAACAGCAGAACTGGGAATGACTGGTCACTATAACACCACTGACCACTAGGGGGCAGATGTTCAATGCAGGAGCTGCCCCCTGGTGGTCAGTGCACTGCCACGGAGGAGCTGTGCTCAGCCACAAGCCAGGCTGCCAGCTGCCAGCACAGCAGTGGTGGCGGAAGCCTCTCCTGCTTCCTCAGCAGTGCTAAGGATGTCCTACAGCAGCTTAGGCCTGCTCCCCACTGGCAAGTGGACATTCTCAAGAGCTCCTGGGCTGCCAGAGGGATGTCTGACTGCCAGCTTAGGCCCGATCCCCCGGGGAATGGGCCTAAGCCAGCAGTGGACATCCCCAGACTGAAAGAGGGCACAGGTCGGGCTGAGGGGACCCCCCCCCCGCCCCCGAGTGCACAAATTTTTGTGCACCAGGCCTCTAGTCATTTAAATAAAAAGCTACCCAGTATTTTATGTCCACGATGCTCACTGTTAACATTCTAGGCAAAATGCTGCCCACCCTCTCACATATGTAAGAGATTAAGTTCATTATCCAGAAACCCGATTGTCTATGCAATTTCTTATTTCCCATGTCCCGATAGTGTTTGTCCTCTTTGCTCTTGCTTCTGACTGTCTCGTGAACACTGAAGCTTAACGACAAATTGTGAAAGTGGTTTTCTCCTTTATGACGCATATTGAAGACAAAAGGCATTAAAGTAATTTCACATTAATTTAGCAAAGCGGTTTTATGCCAACATTATCACAACATACAAGTATGCCATGAACAATTACATGATTATTTCACAACTATACTACTTACTCCAAATAACAAAATATTTCTTTATGAAAAGTCTGTTCCAAAGGTTACATTCACTTCTTCATTTAATACCTGAAGGTCATAGAAGATTCAAAGACAGAAAATTTCTTACCTTAGATATCTGTATTCTCCAAAAGCATACACTCCGCTTCGATTGGTTACTTTTAGTATACTCAAGAAATAGCCAAACTCCACCCAAAGTTCCATGATTTTGTTAGTCAAAGGGCCTTTAACAAAGTCAAAAAATGCCACAGGAATCACCAGTGAACAAAGACCCTAGTGGGTAGGTAAATTAAGATGGAGGTGCTCAAAAGATTCTCTCAGGAACTTAGGTTTCTGGCAGGTAATCTCTAGCTCTCCAGAGAATTATTCCAACACAGCTCCAGGACTCTGAGTGGGTACAGGACTAGCTCAATATCAGTTTCATGATCTGGTCAGACTCAGATTTGGAAAGGTGGCTGCAGCATAGGGGTGGACTGCCCAGCGGGTGTGGCTCAGTGGCTGAGCATCGACCCATGAACCATGTCACGGTTGGATTCCAGGTCAGGGCTACATGTCCCGGCCTGGGCTCAATCCCCAGTAGGGGGGGCATGACAGCTAATCAATGATTCTCTCACTGATGTTTCTCTCTCCCTCTCCCTTCCTCTCTAAAATCAATAAAAATATATATTTTTTAAAAAGAGTCTATATATGTATATATGTATATATGTATATATGTATATATATATGTATATATAACTTCATATATATATATATATATATATATATATATATATAATCAAAAATAGATTGAGAGAAGCAACCTCAACAGGGGCAACATTTGTGTCAGCTTCTTTAAATATCACCAAACAGACCTTTTGAGTGTTTGAGCAACAATGCAGTGTTAGAGTCAGTTCTGGAGTCTGGTCCCTAGTTCTGAACTAATTTAGCTATGAGATCTTCAACAGGCAGTATCTATGGCCTTCTCATCTATAGGTTTGTCTAAGACTTTAAACCATAACCAGAGAGGCCAGGTATATTCATTAACACTTTGTTCCAGTGGAGAGACTTAAAACTGCCAATGCTTGAGCCCCACCAAGATTCACATTTGAGTTGGTGGAGGGGTCTTGGCATGACCCAGACTTAAGTCCTCGGACAGTAGTAAAGGCACCCAGGGGTTGAGAACCACTGGCAGAAAGAGTTGGGTAGCATACCTGGGCCTCTTCAATATGAAGACCAGGGCTGGGAGCTGCCATTTTGGACTGGGAGAGTCCAAACCTCTTGTCATTAAATGAAACACTCAAGAATGTAAGAGCCAAGGATGCAACATCACTATTGTCAACACCCTACAGTGGTGAACTATCCTGAGCTCCTATGCCACCTGTGGCTCAGCTACCTCAGTAGGGACAAAAGGAATGCTTTCCGATGGTGAAAACATCCAAATTGCATTCAGTTTCCAATTATATTAATTTGGGACAATGGAAGGAGCTTCCATTGAGGTGTGTCCTCACCACATTCCAATGAGAATTCAGAAAAGAGGGGAAGAAAGGAGCAGAGTGGAGAATAGTGGAGTAGTATATAAAGGTAGAAAGAAACAGGGGTATAACATTGGGCATGAGTGTCAGAGGAATTTCTGGAAGATACTACTATCTCCAAACACTAATCACTAACCATCAAAAAGAAGATGATTTAACACTTTGGAAGTACATTTATCCCTGATGGTCTATTACACTGGTAACTTCCTGTTAGGCCTTACCACAAAGGCCCATAGAGCATTACCTCTTCAAGGCAGAGAGCTGCAAGCCTGGATTTGAGCTCCAGCTCTGCCAACAATTACCTGTGCACAACTGATTGTGGGAGACTCTTTACTGGTATCAAAGCAAAAGCATATTCTGCCAACTTTCCCCAAAACACATAATGAACAGATTGCCAGCGGGTACATGTTGATGGGCATTTTCCAAGTGTCATGATCACAATGGAAGATTCAACTGTTCAAATCCTGCTTACCTATGCCATAGCTTCAAAAAAAGGGAGTAATATATGACTTTACAATGTATTTTTATATTTACCTTTGGGTCATATCTGATGTGAAAAAAAAAATTAAAGGACAGTTCCACCTACCTAATCTGAATGCCTTCATTCTCTTAAGGTTTCATTCAAGGATTTTGGTAGAACAGGCTCTCAGGAGTTAAACCCAAACACAGCAAGAAACAAACTTTTACAATTCTTACTTAGCTACATGCATGCTGCTGCTTCAGGAAGAAGGCAGCAAAAGATGGGTTCTTAAATATTGTATCTGGTTCCTAAATATTCTTTTGTACTTCCCCTCCCCATCTTATGCTTCCCAAACGATGCTTCCAGTGCTCTGCTACCCTCCTTCTAATAGGCACAAAGAAACAAGGCATATTAGAGCGGTACCCAGGTGAGTGGTGAATGACAGGAATGCAGTCATGACCTACCAAGGATCACATTTAATTCTGAAACTCCTTAGGTATCCATTACTAAACTGAGCTTGTTTCCTTAAGTGTAAAATGGGATTATAATCTTAACGCTTCTCAGATGCTCAAATGAAATACTCTGAAGGTATAGAATAATACTGTATGGCACAAAAGTGCTTTGCAGAGGAAGGGAGGGTACAAAGTGTCAGGGAATTTCTGAAATTTTAATTTTTTCTATCATGTCAAGCTGCGCTTTGGAGAAACCATTTTCCAGTATTAAGTAGGACTATATAAGAAGGGGTTTAGTGAATAAATATCAGGAAAACATCAGGCTAAAAAATTTTTAACAATTATTAACTTCAAAATTTCTCAGAGTTTTGAATGCAATATATACCATGAGTCCCCAAGATGGAAGGACAAGTGAACAGCACTTTCTAAGCTTCCATGACCTAACCCTTTACATGTACGATTCAGGGGAGCATTGTTCCCTTGAATGCACTTTAGGGGCGGGGACACAAAAAACCAGCTATTACTACAGATTCCTAATATTTGCTTGAAAACAAAATTGTAAGACACTTTTGCTAGAAATTTTCCACATAAACATAAATATTTGTAAGCCCTTTATAGGTTGTCTATTCCAGCTCTAAAGACCAGATAACTAACGTATCCTCTTTTCAAAGGGCCATTAAGAATAACCCATCATCAGGACAGAGAAGGAACCTTTCAAGTTTTGTAGAAGTCAATGAACCCCTTGGTCTCAAGTAAGGATATCGGTTACAATAGACAGAGTTCTTCCCTCGATGGTCCAGCAACAGTTTTCTTGTCCTCTGGGCTAGCCAGAATGAAGACATCTGTCACGCATAATTTTATTATTTGTCCAACACTGAATCCCATACAAAATTTTATACCTTAATACAGAATTTTGAAAATAAGAGGCAGCAACCTGAGATGGAAGTGGTATGAGAAAAATATAGACACCTAAAACTAATATGTTGTGTATCAATTATACTTCAATAAACAAAAGAAGAAAAACATGGTAACATTCTTAAATAGTAACATCAGCTAAAATACTGAGAAGTGGTTGTAGAATATACGTCTAATACTGCCTATTTTTATAGTACTTACATAAATGTTACAAAGGATCTGGCAGAAACTGGTGGCAATGGGAACAAGTCTTACACCACTTCTTGAATCTTCTCTTACAGCTGGTAGGATTACAAAGTTTGGCAATTGCGCGCACAAACCAAAACTAGTCAGTCTTCTGGGCAGTGGGTAATGAACCTAACACATGACATCTAAGAGTTCATTTTACAACTCTTCACTAGGTAATAGAAGCTGCGGGCGTGCATTTGTAAGCTGCAGACATGCACAATGGTCTTCGTGGTCTCAGAGCTTCCCCTCTGACCAAACGAGATTAAAGCCCTCAAACTTGATGCTGCACCAAAGCCAGTCTCTTCTAGGAAGAGAACAGAAACTTCCTATCCAGGCTGCTGTAGCAGGCAATATAAGGCAGGGAGGATAAAGCTCCTTATTAGTGAAAAAGCTACGTAAGCAACACGACATCTATGGGAAACAGGATTTGAAAACATTTTAAACTGAGACCACTCATAGTTTCTTTCTCCCATGGCTGTGGTATCATGAAATTCTAAAGCACTTCTGCAAATTCCTGGTGCTTTTCATCTTAAAGTAGCTTACATTTATAATGCCAGTGTACTGAAAAAGTGGCTGGAACAGCCCACCTATACCTTTATCTGACATGTTCATCACTTCCCCCACCCTTTGGAGAAACGAGGTTATTGGCATGGAAACTCAGATTCTCCAACAGGCATACATACTAAGTCACGGGAGTTTTCTAACAGCTCTTAGAAACTGACAAGGGAACTTGGAAGCCCATTAATACTCCAAACTCACCCACCTCCATACATCTTCACTGACAGACACCAATAGCAACAGTAAGTTTACACATAAAGAACAAGTGAGGGAAAGGCAAATGCAGTGTCAATCTGTCTGAGTGTAGGCAATGATGCGTTGATTATACCCGTACAAACTTCAGTCCCCTTTAGTTATTCCCAACTCAGCCTTCAGGCCATAAATTTTTGCTGTGAAGAATTCAGATGTAATATAGCCGCTCCAGCACTCTTCACAGTACTGCGTGTCAATACTGGGAATGGTCTCTAATTAATTTAAACTGCACACAGTACTTTAGTGAAACAAGAAGTTTATTACTCCCACTCAGTAGTTCCTGGGGGCTTTGATGTTAAGTCATACATAATTCGAGAAATACCAGGAATCTTCTTAATCTCAGTGACCATCTTCAACACCACCTGTTATAAAACAAAGATTACAATTAAAAGAATCCACTGCATGTCCTAAAATCCCAAAGGGCTTGCATTTGCAATTTGAAACTGTAATCTATTTTTACTATTTGCTTCTATGTACACGGGATGGCCTCTGATTAATTTTAGGTAGTGAACCTACTTCCCTCTATAGGTTGAAGTGACTTAAATTCAATACTACTCAAAGTACGGCCCACAGATAGGTGCGAGCCTACGAGTTATGTTTGTCGCAGGTCCACGACAAGTGTTTAGAAACATTCATAATAATTTCACATTGCTCTGGCATCTAAACATAGTATTTTATGTGTTTAAGCCAATTCTTCACAAATTATCTGTGGCTAAAACAACTCTGAGTCTACCAAGGTGGTGCATAATGCATTATAATAATAACCACTGACATATGTACAGGAGAAAGCCTGGTCACTGAACAAAAACTTGGCAAATCTGAGCCTAACAAAAAACAGACTGTAAGCCACATTTCCCGGCCCAGCTGTGCAGCTACAACCAGAGCCTTGCATTAGCTACTGGAGCAGTGGTCCAACTAACAAAAGCTCAGTGTGATTTTCATTTTCTAACAAGCAAATGACTCCTTTGTGGAGAGAGAATAGGAGAGGGAGATGGTGATCAAAAATTAAATTGCTGGTAGCAGAATATTAAAGAATTCTTGGGTTTCTGGTCATAATGCCATCAATTCTCATCCTTATTTCCAATAAACTTTTCTTCACTCCTCAGGTTTTCTTCTTTACTTAGAAAATATTATTTGTAAAGTAGAGGTTGGTTGGCAAAATTAAATAAAGTTATAGATTAGAGAGTTGTTTGGTTCCTCTCCATATGGTAATCAGACGTCTAGAGGGTTTTAATATATTTAAGGCCTTTTTCTACTACAGTGTACTGAACAATCATGTGGAGATAAAAAGAGCCTGTCTTCTGAACAGAAAACCAAATATCAACATTGTCATAGTCTATTCCACTGGCCATATTATAAAATGTATGAGGCACTGAAAATATACATTAGAAGGAACATATAAATTACCTCTACAGGGATCTCATTGCCAGGTGTTGCAGGTATACCAGTCATGAAATCACTAGTAATAAAGGTTCGAATAACCACAGATCTCTGGCATGAAGGCTGCTTCTGAAGGGGGTCCCGATCAAAATGTAATGGTGTCAAAATCACCGGCATCTGACTGATTTTTCCAGCATAACCTAGAGAAAGGAAGTTAACATAGAGAGCCAATCACCATCCATGGAAAAGCACTGTGACCTAGTTCAATAAAACCCTCCCAGACAATATCTGGTCACATACACACACCAGTTAGGACAGCCATTGTGCATTGTTTCCAGCTACTCTCACGGCATTTTAAGTAAACTCAATCACAAATACAAGTAATAAAATTTGACTGTAGTGCTATGATGTAGTGATGACACTATATATATGTAACATATATATAAAGCCTATTCTTTTAATTCGTGGTAGTTATGGTCTAGAGCAAGGGTCCTCAAACTATGGCCCGCGGGCCACATGCAAATACAAGTATTGTATTTGTTCCCGTTTTGTTTTTTTACTTCAAAATAAGATATGTGCAGTGTGCGTAGGAATTTGTTCATAGTTTTTTTTTTAAACTATAGTCCAGCCCTCCTACGGTCTGAGGGACAGTGAACTGGCCCCGTTTAAAAAGTTTGAGGACCCCTGGTCTAGAGGAAATACAGTTAGGTTCTTGCAAGCCTCTGGTCACATTTTCATCAACCAATCAGTACATACCTTGTTTTATGTATTTAATATTTATTGCAGATTCATTAACATTGATTTCACGGCCAACAGCACTATAATTCAGGCATGAACAAACCTTACTAACCTACATATTTTCTCTCTGAGGCACATCACAGCCTTCCTGTGCTTAGAAATCTAGACAGCACCTCAGCACTATGCTTGGGGGACATTTTAAACAGTGAAATCACCAACCAAAAGCATGAAAATGCCAAAAATATGCCACTAAATAGCCTACAAAAAGAACATTTGTTTACAGTAAGTGCTAGAACAAGAAAGCAGAGTACTGCCTTGTTCAACATCAGTTGCAAGTTGGTCAACTCAATTTTTTTGCCACTCTGCACATGTCTGCACATAAACAAAGGGTGGATAATTTTTTTATGAAGGCAACATCATAGAATTATCCATAAACATGAAAGCACCTAAAAATTGAAAATCTTATAATTCTACTAGAAATCACAATGCCAAGCATCCAAATTTTAGTTAGAGCATGCAGTGATAAGCAACATGAGCAACTTACCGGACTCCCTGAGAATGTTCTGAGCCTCAAAATCAGCTTGGCGTAAAGTACTGAGCACCCCTGTTGTCAAGAAAGTGGGAGTAACATCCGTAGGAGGCTCTTTAACTGGTGGGCCAAATATATAGACAACTCTAGAAGGGGGGAAGAGGAAATTACAGAGAATTACAATTTAGTATGATAAGCAATGCACAAGGAATAACATTCTTTCCATTTATTCTTAGGCCCCTCTCCTACCCACTTCAAATCCCCAAATGGGTTGGTTAGAATATAAAATTATAGAGGGGCCTATGTTCTATGTACCTTCCCCAAAGTGTATTCTCTAGAATACTAATATCTCAGAATGTGCAAAGATATATGTGATTATCATATTCCTCTTTTCATTTAATGTCTTGAGTTAGAGTGTCCCCAGTATGTCATATCCAACTGGAACCTGTGGTGAAAACAGGATATTTGCAGATGTAATCAAGTTAACATAACGTCAGGTGGCCGTTAATCCAATGCAGGGGTCCTCAAACTTTTTAAACGGGGCCAGTTCACTGTCCCTCAGACCGTAGGAGGGCTGGACTATAGTTTAAAAAAAACTATGAACAAATTCCTATGCACACAGCACATATCTTATTTTGAAGTAAAAAAACAAAACAGGAACAAATACAATATTTGTATTTGCATGTGGCCCGCGGGCCGTAGTTTGAGGACCCCTGATCCAATGACTGGGTGACTTTCTAAAACCAGAGAAATCTTGGAACGTAACACACACAGACAGAAGAGGGCATGTGAGAATGGAGAAGATTGGCGTTACACTGCCACAAGCCAAGGACTGCCACCAAACACCAGAAACTAGGAAGAGGCAGGAAAGGATCCTCCCCTAGAGCCTTCAGAGAGCATGGCCCTGCTGACACCTTGATCTTAGACTTTTAGCCTCCAGAATCGTGAGAGAATGAATACTTTGTTTTAGCTTCTCTGTTTGTGGTAATGTGTTCTGGTAGCCCCAGGAAATTAATACTCATAAGCTTGGGGAAACAGTGAGTTGAACAAATAAACAGGTTTTTACAACAAAACTTCAGAAGTTGTAATATGCTAATATGCACTGGAAACATCCAAGATGAGGCTACAATGAATTTCCCAAACTTATTTGACTACTCAGTCTTTTTTTCATTTTGGGCAACACTAATCCCAAGGAAAGATTCTCCTTTCCGCTTTATTAAAAATGTAACCAAAATGGACACCTAAACTTGGTATCTTATTAGTTCCTTCTAAAAGGAATAACTCATAAGTGCTTTCAGTAATTATCTATTTGAAAGATATGAAGATACACCACTGCCAAGTGTTAATAAAAGTAGGGTTTGGAACATAGCTTGAGGAAATTAGGCTCAAACAACTGAAGGGTAATCTTACCACTGTTTGGAGGATCTGTTGTACAACCTTCACTCAGGAAAAAAGAGGCAGTCAGGGTAGAGATAGGAGTGCCACCTCGCTTCCCCATCCCAACTCCAGCGAGCAGGCAACTAATTGTCCCTTTCCCTTAGCCCTATCTGGCTTTAGTAAAGAAAATCAATCTCCCTTGGCAATCTCCCACAGTTAAGTTTAGTTATGCTTTTCTTTTCTTCTTAATATATACTTGGAATAAAGCACACAGAAGAAAACAGCAACAGATCAAAACCACCACTACCACCAATTACTTCATTGCCTCCTCCAGAATATACTGTAGCAGAAAAAAAAGTTTTGTCCCAGGAACTATTTAGCAACATAGTTCCTAGAGCTCATAAACAATCCTTAAAGGAAAAGGCAAGTAGACAAGAGAATGCCACAACTTGATTTTTTTGGTCTAATTTCTTACAAACAAGAGTGATAATAAATATGCAAGGATAGGTAGAACAGCCAAACTGGAGCAGTCGCTCTCTCTACAAAGATTCCATCTAATAGCAATGGGGGCTGAGGGGGGAGAGAGAGTGACACCAAAAAATGGGAAACAATTTTAGAAATGTATTTCTAATTCCTAAAAAGGAGCTTAGCAAAAATCTAAAACTTATGAAGACTCTTTCTTTTTAGGGCTTGTTAGGTTTTTTAAAATGTAGTAGGTTTATTGTTGTTGCTTATTTGTTAGACATTTTTTTATGGGGGGAGGGAACGGAAGGGTTGTGTAAGGAAAGAGAAAAACAGAAGAAAGAAAAGACAGGAAGAGAAACCAGCATATAAAGGACAGAGACTAAGTTTAAACATGGGTGAGTAACCTCGGCAAAAGAAAAATAAAGGGAGATAAAACTGTAAGAATGTACTAATAGCATAGTAAGAGCAAGGGAGTCAAAATTAGGGAAAGGAAATACTCCATTTGACCTCTAAAGTTAAAGTATTAGCATTATTCAGAAGATGAATTATGAGCCATTACTTTAACCAAAACAATTATCTCCATTCAAAAGAGTTCATTACAATCCTAGCCAGTTTGGCTCAGTGGATAGAGTGTTGGCCCATGAACTGAAGGGTCCCAGGTTAGATTACAGACAAGGGCATATACCTCTACTGCAGGTCCATCCCTGGCCAGGTTGGAGCACATGCGGGAGGCAACCAGTTGATATGTCTCTCACACCGGTGCTTTTCTCTCTATCTCTCCCACCTCCCTTCCACTCTCTAAAAATCAATGGAAAAATATCCTCAGGTGAGGATTAACAACAACAACAGAGAAGCACCATGATATGCAGAAGGAGTATATGCTATTTGCTAGCCCTTCCCATCTTCCACATACTGATTTCCAAGTAACAAAAATTAAAGCCCTGTGGCTCAAATTGCAGAGCTGCCATGTCTTGGCAGATGAATTCAATCAATAAAAAATTGCTTATATAATAAGTAAATAAAAATAGGTACTTACAAACTTACCACTACTTATTTTAAAATTCACTCTTTTTCAGGGTATTAAAGGTGCTTCCTTATTTGGGGGCCTTAGGTTCATCGGAGTAAACCTTTTAATAGGCATATTCCCACCAGTAAAAAAGATGGTTTCCCTGTGACTCCTTATCTGGAAATCCCAACAGCAGGCAGTTGGAGAACAATACACACTCTGCTAGGTAACCACCAATGGAAAGATTTCTAATTTCTGCAGCAAATTTGAATAAACTAAAACATCAAGTAATTATTTTTGGTTGTTAACTACCCAATACCCATTAAAAAAATAAAATAAAATAAAAAAACAAGACCAGAGAAGAGTGAACAACTGTGAAATAAGAATATTTAATGAGCAATCTGGCACCAAACAAGTTGAGATTATTGAACTATACAAAGTTCAATACAAAGTTCAAATTGTAAAATAGACAAAGATTATAACTCAGCTATTGATATATCCAACATAAAAATTAATGTGCAAATTAAAGGAAAAATAAATCTGAAAAACTAAATTGAAAATAAATTATACATGTAGTTATTTTAATGATATCGGGCATTTGCCTATTTCTTTTCTTTGATTTCCTGATTATTAATAAATTAACTAAGCCCCTAACTTGTAATTCTACAGCCTTCATATATTTTTTTCAATCCTTTGGAATAAAACATGTTACCATAAAATAGGTAGTGTAAGCTGCTAATTTGGAAGACATGACTTAAAACTGCCTTTTTAAAAGCAGATAAAGGCATTGTGTTGAAGAAACAAAACACAAGATATTAAATATCTACTCACTTGTGACCTAAGTAGATATATCTGTATCGACACTTGAGCCTTTTGGTCCTTTAAAAAAACACCTTGCCCAGTTGGTGTGGCTCAGTGTTTGAGGGTCAACCCATGGACCAAGAGGTCACCAGTTTGATCCCCAGTCAGGGCACACGTGTCCAGATTTTGGGCTCAATCCTCAGTTTGGGGAGTGCAGGAAGCAGCCAACCGATATTTCTCTCTCATTGATGTTTTTATCTCTCTATCCCTCTCCCTTCCTCTCTCTCTAAAGGAATCAATAAAAACATATTAAAAAAAACAACAACAACAACTTATCCTTCCATTACACCTAATCCCCTGCTCCCACTGTAGAACATACCTGTTAATGTTGTGACACATGCGAGGTATAAGCCTAGCCAGGAAAATAAGTGATTCCCAGTCAGGCTCATCTTTACTGGAGATTCCACACACATAACTGTAGGAACGACAATCACCCTGAAAGTAAAAATGCATTCAATAATTTTAATGGTTTTGCAGGTGAGTGGATTAAAAACCTATGGTACATCTACTCAATGGAATACTACACCACTATAAAAAAGAAGAAACTTTTACATTTGCAACAGCATCGATGGAACTGGAGAGCATATGCTAAGCCAGTCAGAGAAAAATAAATATCACATGATCTCACTCATATGTGGGATATAATGATCAATATAATTTGATTAACAAGAATAGATCCAGAGACAAATGGCCGGGGATGGGGGGTGGGGTGTTTAGAGAGCAACCAAAGGACTTTGTATGCATGCATATTAGCAAAACCAATGGAAACAGACACTGGGGCTGGGGCAGTGGGTGCTTGCCCGGGGTGGGAATGGCTGGCTGGTGGTGGGAGGGTCAAGCGGGGAAAATGGAGACATATGTAAAACTTTAGACAATAAAAAAAAATAATGGTTTTGTTGAAGTCAAAAAATGGACCAGAAAACATTTCATGCATTATGACACCATTAATAGTAATCCTTTTTGAAAAGAAACTTGTTTATAAAAGTATTAGAGACCCAGTGCATGACATTTGTGCACTGGGGGAGTGGGGACATTCCTCAGCCGGGCCTGCGCCCTTTAGCAGTCTGGGAACCGTCAGTCGGACATCCTTAGCACTGCCACGAAGGCCAGAGAGACTCCCACTACTGTTGCTGCACTCACCAGCCATCAGTCCGGCTTGTGGCTGAGCTGTGCTTCCCCTCTGGGAGTGCACAGACCACCAGGGGGCAGCTCTTGCGTTGAGTGTCTGCCCCCTGGTGGTCAGTGTGTGTGATAGCAACCAGTCATTCTGCTGTTCAGTCAATTTGCATATTACCCTTATATAGAAGCTATATGGATACTTCTCTAATGATATAAATAAATCCTAAATTTAAATCTCATATTAAATTCTACCTAAATCAGTTGACATAAAGTGTCATGGTAATTTTAAGAATTTATTCAACACATGCCAGAAGCCCATTGGGATCTCATTTTAAGTACCTGCCCAAATGTGGGCAGCCAGCACACTTAATTTGGAAGACAAGATCTGCCCATGTTGATTAGGTGAAAAAGGATCTTAAGTCAGAGATAAAAAATAAAAATAAGCTTAAAAAGTTATTAAAAAACAAGTGAATAAAACTGGTAATAATATTAATTCCCCTTTTCTTTGTCCCGTTTAATCCAAGTAATTTTCTTTTTTAAAAAATCAAATTACACGAGGGTGGAAAAATGGCGGAGGTATAAACGGACGTG
>NW_006283632.1:0-899 GCF_000327345.1 Myotis davidii
ACTGAGCCAAACCAGTTAGGGCTCACATTTAATCTTTAATTCATATTGTGTTTATTCTTGTGTATGGTGTAAGAAAGTGACCAATTACTTTTTTTGCATGTATCTGTCCAGTTTTACCAGCACCATTTTGAAAGGACCGTCTTTGCCCCACTGCATATTCTTGCCTCCTTTGTCACAGATTAATTGCCCATATAAGTGAGGGTTCTTTTCGGGGCTCTCTGCCTGTCCCATTGAACTGGGCGTCTGTTTATATGCCAGTGCCATGCTGTTTATTAGTGTAGACACTTGTATAGTTTCATATCAGGGAGTAGGATGCCTCCAACTCTGTTCTTTCTCAGGACTTCTTTGGGTCTTTGTGGTTCCATATAAGTTTAGGATGAGTTGTTCTATCTCTGAGACAAGGCCATTGGTGTTTTAATAGGGATTGCATTGAATGTGGATATTGCTTTAGGCAGTAAGGACATTTTATCAATGTTAATCCTTCCAACCCATGAGCATGGTATATCCTATCATTCCATTTATTTGTATGCTCTTCAATTTCTTTCTTCAGTGTCTTATAGTTTTCAGTCTATAGGCCTTTCATTTCTTCAGTTAAATTTCTTCCTGGATATTTTATGGTTTGTGGGTAAATTTGTAAATGAGATTTTTAAATTTTCTCCTGATTATTCATTATTGCTGTATAGAAATGCAACAGGTTGCTGATTATCTCCTGCAATGTTACTGAATCATTGATTGGTTCTGGTGGTTTTTTTGGTGGAATCATCAGGTTTTATATATATTGTATTATACTCTTTGCAAATAGTGAGAGTTTTACTTCTTCCTTTCTGATTTCTATTCTTTGCATTCCTTTGTCTTGTCTGACAGCTGTGGCCAGGATTTCCAATACTGTGGGAGCACAG
>NW_006283632.1:1334-5761 GCF_000327345.1 Myotis davidii
GAATAAAAACAATAACCATCTCTGAAAATCAGTGGAAATATATTCTCCTCTCTGAAATCTTAAAATTTCACACATTCAGATAACTTAGAAAGTGCAGGGAGCAGAGGACTCCAGCTCCTGCTCTGAGTGCAGTGGGAGCCCCTGGAGGCTGAGAAGAGGCGTGAAGTGAGGGAGGCAGGAGCATTCGGGCTATGGTGTGGAGCAGAGACTTAGGGGCCCCAGTGGAATCGGGGCTCAGAGCGGGAAGCCCTGCGTTAATCAGTGTGAGATGCTGGAGGCGCGGACAGGCTGTCCAGGATGTGTGGGCAAGTGGAAGCTTGTGAGCCCATTGGACACGGAGCCCAGGACTCCCAGGTGGCCAGGGCCAAGGGACGGACACTTAGGGTTACAGTCTTTAGGGTGGTTTTCCATGTTGGAGTCAAAGGTGAAGAGACTCCCAAGCAGGCATTTCAGAGGAGGCTCTGGGGTCACCAGTGATGGTGGCTGTACCAGGAGCCACCCTGGGGGAGACAGAGGTCTCCATGTGGATTCTCCATCTTCCTCCAGGTCGTCATTTCTACCAGCTCCTTCTGGTGTCTCTCTGACGGCACAACAGCCCACAATGGTGAGGTCCCTGGCCTTCCATCTGCTCCACCTCCCTGCCTGCCTTGCCTTGGTCCAGCTGCTCACACCCTGCTCAGGTAGGGACCATGTGCATTTATGTACCTGGAGGAGTTACCTATATGCCCAGTCAGACCTTGGGCTCCTCCCACACCTGGGAGGCCCATCCACACTGTACACCTGTCAGCACTGAGTCCCTGTCCAGGTGTGTCTTACCTCATCCTCCCTACCTGGGACACCCCCTTACCATCTGGCCTCCAGCTCTCTCTGATGGGGCACCCCTTTCTGCTCACCCACTCAGTTTGCTGTGGTTGGACCCCCTGAGCCCAACCTGGCCATGGTGGGTGAAGTTGCTGAGCGGCCCTGTCACCTGTCCCCGAAGATAAGCACGGAGTCCATGGAGCTGATGTGGCTGCGATCCGGCCTCAGGCAGGTGGTTCATGCATATGCACACGGCAAGGAAGGCACAGAGAGAGCAGAGTATCGAGGGAGAACGTCGATTTTAAGAGAGGACATTGCTGAGGGGAAGGCCGTCCTGCGGATTCACAAGGTGAGAGTCTCTGACAGTGGAACCTACCAGTGTTATTTCCAAGATGCCGATTTCATTGCAAAAGCCCTGGTGGAGCTGAAGGTTGCAGGTGAGCCTGAGGCTGTTCTGAGCTCCTTCTTCTGTGGGGCCTGGGGACACAGGCTCCAAGCCCACCTCACAGACCTCTGCCTACACCCCAGCAGCTGCCTCCCTCCTCCACCTCTGCTTCTCTGGGCCCTTGACAGACTCAGGTTTTCCTGCAGGAAGGGCTCCTCCTGAACCAAGTGAAGACATCCCTCCTGCAGGCACCAGGGTCTCAGCAGGGATGTGGGGTCAGGGCAGGATGGCCGAGTAAACCTCCCCTCTAAAGGGCACACAGTTGAGTGGGTTCAGCTGTGTTCCAAGCCGTGGACCTGGGTCCCCCAGGTGCTCGCTGCTGTGGGTCCTGGAAGGCTGAGCTGCAGGGACATCACCTGTGCTGCCAGGTCTTCCAACCAAGGGCCCAGGATCACTCCTGCAGTAGAACAAGTTGAGTTTAGGACTAGTTGTCGTGAGGAGAACACATAGGTGTGTAAACATGGGGTGTCCCCATGAGGGGGTGTCAGGGAGACTTGGTGTAACTTTTGGGCTGATAGGGGACTACGGGAGGGTTTATGGAAGGAGGGCTTTGCTCTAAACCAGATGCTGTCAGGAGGATGTGGGGGTAACTGATCACTCACCCCTAGGACAGGGGATGATTGCTGGTTGCTGTGGTCTGGACACTGTTCATGTTTTACTCTATGTTCAGATCTGATAACTGAGTGGTCTTGTTTTGTCCTGACCCATCACAGGGACAAAGCATCCTTGTCTGATGCTGCTGTTGCATGACATTGTTCATGTCCAACCTCATTTCCCTTTCTCAGGGCACAGCCCTGCCTTGCACAGGAAGGAAGGAAGGTGGGTGTGAGAGGTCCTGGCTTTCTCCCTGCAGGGCCTCCTCAGCCACCTACAGTCCCTTCCTGAGACCACAGATCCTCTTAAGAAATCCCTCCCTACAGGACTGGGCTCTTGCAAGTCTTCAAAAGGCTTCCTCCCACCCCCAGACCCGATTGGGTTAAATGTTGAGGGACTGGTGGTAACTGCTCACTGCTCCTGGCCCTGGGTCAGCTCTTCCCCATGTAGTCTTTCCCCTTCCACAACCACAAAATAAAAATTCCCTGAGTCCAAAGACCTGAAAAAGAGGCTATAAACTCTAGATTAATGATATCAAGAGTTCATTACGGTGACTCTCATACCAGGAACAGTGTGGGTGGCAACAATAGAACATGCATATCCTCCTCACCACCTGGCAAAGCCTACAGCTCACACAGGACAGGCAGGATAGATAGGGGACTGGGGCATGACCCGCTCAGATAAGGGGAATGAGTTTCATGCCTGGGGCGAGTGAGGGCCAGTTCCAGGAACCAGCACTGGGCAGCGAGAGGGTCCAGGTGTCTCTGAGGGGATCCATGGGAAGCAGTCTCTGTTCTGGCTAAGATCCAGCTGGATCAAGCTCGAGGGTCCATGAGGGTAAGGCAGGTCACGTCATGGAACAGTCTCCTCTGCACAGCACATGTGGCAAACAGCTCCTAGTGAACCCTGCCTGCGTGATCGTGGAGTGAGCCCCTGTTCCTGATGGGACCCTCACCAACACAGAGGCCTCCTCATGATTCAGGCTCACTCTTCCTTCCCCAGCCCTGGGCTCTGATCTTCACATTGAAATGAAGGGCTATGAAGATGGAGGGATTCGTGTGGAGTGCACGTCTGCAGGCTGGTATCCACAGCCCCAGGTAGAGTGGAGAGGTGATTGGGGAGAGAGCTTGCCCACCATGGCAGCTCCTGGGTCTCAGATGGAGAGGGTCTGTTCGCAGCCACGTCATCTGTGATCCTGAAAGGCGGCTCTGGGAAGGGGGCCTCCTGTTTTGTCAGAAACCCCCTGCTCAGTCAGGAGAAGACGGCCAGGGTCTCCATTGCAGGTGAGTGCCCAGCCCCACACTGAGATCACCTGTGGCCACTGGGAGAAGGAGGCCTGAGTGTCTGCTGCTGACCTGGGTCTGTGCAGTGAGCATAAGGCTCAGAACAGGGACTTGGGTGCCCTTTGTCCTTGAAGCTGTTGATGTCACAGACATTTTCTGAGCATCCCTGCTGCCTCCACTTGGGACAGGCGATGGGGATGGGCAAATGGTAAATATCAGCAAACACATGACAAAGTGGGGAAAGTGTGTGCAGACATGTCCTGGAGAAAAGGCTGAGCTCCTCAAAACATGAAACAGCTCAGTACAGGAATGAATGGTTCCCAGAAGGAAATACCTCGGGGAAGGATGTCCAGTCTCACTGAGCAGGGAGACGTTCCCACCTGTGAGATTGGCAGCAGCAAACAAATGTAGTTGGTATCACTGATGGCAGGACTGTGGGGAGACAGACACTCTTAGACGTGTGTTGGTATAATTTGGTATATTTTTGTATAAATTGACACAGCTTATATTGGAGGAGAGTAGAACAATCTTAATCCAAACTAGTTATTTATTGACCCCAAATCCCAGTTCTTGAAATTTATCTGGCAGATCAGCTCAGGATTGTATGAAAGGTCTGATGGACAAAGATTTCTTTTATAAAAATATATATTTTTTGATTTCAGAGAGGAAGGGAGAGAAAGAGAAAAGCATCAATGATGTGAGGGAATCATGGGCTGCCACCTGCACACCCCACACTGGGGACCAAACCCACAACCCAGGCATGTGCCTTTGACTGGAATCAAACCTGGGACCCTTCAGTCCACAGGCCAATGCTCTATCCACTGAGCCAAACCAGCCAGGGCACAAAGTTATTTTTTGGAGCATCAGTTATAACAAAGAGTCAGAGACAGTTCAGATGCCACCCATGGGGGCTCCTGTCCAGGGGAGGCTGCCCTGTGGGAAGGAACACAGACGTGCTCTCTATGCTGAGAGGGAAAGGTCCCCAGGACCCATGATGCACTGAGAAATGAGCTGGGGAACAGCTTGTGTAGATGCTGCCTGTGGTGTAAGTGAGAAAAAGAGGAAGATGTTTATGCTTTATACATATATGAGGTTCCAATCCAGGCATCATTATTATTTCAATGTAATGCAATTTTTTTCTTTATTGTGTAAAGTATTACAGATGTCTCCTTTTTCCCCAATTGACCCCCACCCCCAGCCATTCCCACCCTGGCAAGCCCCCACCGCCCCAGTGTCTGTGTCCAGTGGTTATGCTGATATGCAGGCATACAAGTCCTTTGGTTGCTCTCAAACCCCCCACCTCC
>NW_006283632.1:9916-12588 GCF_000327345.1 Myotis davidii
CATTGGGGGTTGGGTAAGGGCAGAGCAGAGGGTGGGGTGGGAACCGGGTGGAGGGGAGCTTTGGGGGGAAAAAAGAGAAACAACTGTAATAATCTGAACAATAACGATTTAATTATTTTAAAAAAATAAAAATAAAACGAATAAACTCTCCCATGGCACTGAGGTCGTGTGTCAGGGACTTTAGAGCATTAATTTAATGCTCTGCCGATGAGGACACTGAGGACAGAAGGGCTAAGTCACTGGTTCAAGGTCACAGAGCTGCTCAGGCAGAAGACCCAGAATGTGACCCCAGGACCTCCAGCTCCAAAGGTCACCTTCTGAGTCAGCAGGTTAAGCCCCTGATGAGACGCTGATACACGGGGGAGGGGGTGGAGAGGAGAGGCCAGTGACTGTATGTACATTATACTCTAACTGTTCCCATGTGAGAGCCAGACATTCGGACACTAGTCTGTGTGACAGGAAGAGTTCTGGGCACTTTGGGAAGAGAAATGTCGCTTCCCCTCCTGGAGACCCCGCGCCCCTTCGGGCGAACAGCTGAGGCTTTCCCTCCACACGCCCCTTCTTCTCCAGCCTGAAGCCCTGGCAGGTGGCCTTAGGGGTGACCGTTCTGTCACTGCTGGGGATCCTGGTCGGGGCGGCGATCTCATGGTGTCAACAGCAGAAGAGAATCCGGGCCTTGAGCCAGTGGGAGCGAATCGCCAAAGGTGAGG
Organism: Myotis davidii; assembly: GCF_000327345.1. Lineage (NCBI taxonomy): Eukaryota > Metazoa > Chordata > Mammalia > Chiroptera > Vespertilionidae > Myotis > Myotis davidii. The sequence goes on from NW_006283632.1 coordinate 10,627, forward strand.
CCTGGCTACAGGTGACTTGGACCTCCGCGCCCCAGGACACCCACCCACTGTGCGGGTCCCCGCTTCCATCCCCATGACAGCACCTTCTCTTTCTGCTTATTTCCAGAGAAGCTGCAGGAGGAACTCAGTAAGTACCCATTCCCCAGCCATGTGGGTTCTGGGGTCCCTGGTTACCAGCCTCATTGACCCCTCTCCAACCGTTTCCCCTGCAGGGAGAAGGAAGAAGCGGTACCTGGCGTGTGAGTACCTGGACCTGGACCTGCCTCTGAGACTCTCTGCTGGGAGAGAGTCCAGCCCCTTCCTCACCCTGACCGCCCAGGGGAAGGAATGAGGACTCTGATGGGGGAGGTCGGCAGGGTTTCCTCCCTGGGAAAGGGGTCAGGCTCTCTCCACCAGGCCGCTCGCACCCGGATGTCCAGGGAACCCCAGAAAGGAGAGGGGAGATGGACTCATGATGTGAGTCCTCCCTCCCTGGCTGCTCTACAGAATCTATAGGCTGCTGAGAGGAAACCAGAAGGAGAGAGAACATTCTCTTCAAAAGAGGAGGGGAAGCAGGGAACTGAACGGGCAGAGGGAGAGGAAAGTGGGGGGTCAAAAGGAAGAGAAAAGAAAGGACTCAGAAATGGCGGTTGAGGTGACCCTGCCTATCTTCCTTTGCAGGTGATAAGTATCTGGCCTATGCTGGTGAGTGACTCACGCTCTTTGGTACCTGCACTTGTGTACAAAGCCCTTAAACCCTTTCTGTACTGGTGAGGAAGCATCAGACCCTGTTCAGAGCTCATGTTCTGTGGAGGACCACCCTGCCTCCCTGTACACCCAGAGAGGACCTTCCAGCTCCAACGTCCCCTCACCTGCTGACATACACGCCCACACCTGGGCACAGCCTGTCACCCACAGCCCCACCGTGATGGAGGGAAGCCCAACATTCTGAGAGCTTTTATGCCTCCTCCTCAGAGCTGTGGAGGAAGGAAACTAGATATTGGTGGGAAGGAGAGAGAAGAGGCTCAGTGAGGAGAATGGGTGGGAGAGAACAGAAATGATGACCTTTCCTTGATGGCCCTTTACCAACCTGGTGAGTGAATCACTGTGTTCCCTGTGAGAGCAAGAGAGGGGCCTGGCTCCCTTTTCTTCTCCAGCTCTTCACTGGGGGCATCTGTGTGGGTAACCTGAGGTCCGCACAGTGTGCCCATCTGCTGCCAAGAGATTCAGGAACAGCTGCTGCCCTGGGGTTCCCCAGGTCGGTATGGAAAGGAGGAGGCATGAGGGGTGAAGCTGGGGGCAGGGGCTGGAGGGAGAGGCAGGAGGTGACCTGGCCCAGCTGCTGCCCCACCTGCCCTGAGCCTCCTCAAGTTGTGCCATGTGCCTGAGTCCCTTTGAGGTGATGGTGGCTATTCCTACTATGTGAGGGTGGAGATAAGAATAGACTAGGTGATGGGTGTGTGTTGGTTGAAACTCCTGACCTAGAGGGAAGCCATGGTCTGTTCGTAATGGCTGAGGATCTGACGATAATGACCATAGTCAGGAGAAGGTTCTTAAAACATAAAAATGATGTAGACAAATCCTTATACTATAACAGACTGAATTATAAAGTCATTTACTCACAGGGGTGTGTGGTCGGAGCAGACAGACTACGTGTAAGTGTGCACAGACTATTCACCACTAATGGACCTGTTACAGTACTTTTTAAACACAAAACTCGGGTACTAATGGTTGTCAGGACAAAGGGACAAAGAGTGTGGCAGCACTGGCCGTGCCTCCTGGGGGTCTTGTGGTGGAAGGTTCTTTATAATCGATACCATCACGTTTGGTGTTGACCTCCTTGTCATGTCGTTCTAGTGTTACTAACAGAACTGTTTATGGCTACATTTTAAGGACCACACATCACCATCACCCTGAAGGCTTTGGTGTGCCTGCTAAGGACCGGGAGGTTGGGCAAAGGTCACAGCATGAGAAGGTGAAGGA
>NW_006283632.1:13268-14474 GCF_000327345.1 Myotis davidii
GGGTAGAGCAAGGGCTGGATTTGGAATCATGTGACTCTGCAGCACAGGTGGACACAGTCATTCTGGGGAGGAAACAGGAGAAAGATAGAACGTGGCCACTTGAGATGGCAGGTTAGGCCGACCCCAGCCCTCCTCACCGTTCCTTCCTCACTGACCACCAGGCCCTGTGGTTTCTCTTGGCTTTGCTGAGGGTCACACTCAGGGCAGCTGGGACCCCAGGCTCTGGGCTCAGGTCTCACCAACCAGACCCAAGCCTTGGAGCCTGAGGCTCTCAGATCCTGAAACCATGGCTGACCCCACACCATTGGGACTCTTTGTAGCGGATGTGATTCTGGATCCCGACACCACACACCCCAACCTCCTCATTTCTGAGGATCAGAGGAGCCTGAACTGTACACTAGAAAGGCAGAGCCTGCCAGACAACCCCAGGAGATTTCACGATCGTTACTGTGTGCTGGGCTGTGAGAGCTTCATGTCAGGCAGACACTTCTGGGAGGTGGAGGTGGGGGACAGGAAACAGTGGAATTTAGGGGTGTGTAGGGAGAACGTGGAGAGAAAACTTCCTGTTAAAATAACACCCCAGAATGGATTCTGGACAATAGCACTGTTCAATGGGCATGCCTTCCAGGCTCGAACGGATCCCCGGTGCAAACTCACAGTTGCCAAACCTCCTAAAAGAGTGGGGGTTTCCCTGGACTATGAGAGGGGGGGAGGTCTCGTTCTATGATGCCATCGATGGATTGCATATCTAAACCTTCTCACAGGCTTCCTTCTCTGGGCCTCTGTGGCCTCTTTTCAGGATTTTGACACAGGAGCCCACTGCCTTGACCATTTGCCCAGCACTAAAAGGAATGAGGAGTTCCCTTCTGCCTGACCCACTGCCTGACCCTTCCCTGGAGACCCCAGTGGCCTCAGGCTCAGCTGATGGCAATGAGGACCCTCAGACAGAAGAGAGGTCTTTGCTTCCTCCTGCCCAGCCCTGAGCTGAGGGCCTGCTTCACAGCCAATCCTCACAGCAGGAACATACTTACATCAGGAACATACTTACTGAAAACTCACTGAGTGAAGCCTTCACTAGTTATCTTTCACCTTTTCCACATGAGAGATGAGGAGACCAGGATGCAGGAAGTTAATTAACTTTCCAAAGCTCCCTTCCTGCAACCATAGCTCAACTCACAGATAACTTAGAATGTGGTGGGTGCTGGG
>NW_006283632.1:14510-15111 GCF_000327345.1 Myotis davidii
TTTCCCTTCCTGCAACCATAGCTCACAGTCACAGATTACTTAGAATGTGGTGGGTGCTGGGCTAAGTGCTTCAGGTGAATCTCACTCCCCAAGCCTCACAACACCCCTGTGAGGTGGCCTCATTGAAAGTGTGGAAAGGGAGGCAGGGCCCAGGGAAGTGACATATAATTCATGCAGAAAGTAGTGCTGCTGGGAGGTGTTTGACCTCTGACCCTCCCTCTACCTCCAGTCTGTTCCTTTGCAGCCAGTTGTTCCTGTTGGGCAGGGTCATGGGCAGCCTGAGGTTCCCTTCCCCAGGGTGAAGGTCACTGCAGGTGACTACAAAGGCCACACCCCATCTGGTTCCTTCAAGGGGGACTGTCAGAGCCATGGTCCACTGCTCCATTGGCTGGCTGTCCATGATGATGTCATCCACAGAATGAATTCACAGTGACCACATCACATGGGGCCGAGAAGGGACTAGAGGCCAAACTCCTAACCAGCTTGTGACCTGTGATCATGATGCTGAACCAACCCTCCAGCTTCATCCCTAAAGCTCATGTGTGAGGCATGAATTTGGGGGAAGGGAGCCAGGTGAAGAGAAGTGGAATTTTTATCACAT
>NW_006283632.1:16727-17020 GCF_000327345.1 Myotis davidii
GGAAAGAATCCTTAGCCCAAGTATGTAACCTTCTGCCTCAGAAAACTCTCTGCGCTGCCTCAGGCCCAGTGAAAGGGTCTTCAACATTAACATAAAGAGAGGTACATTTTTCTCTTTCAAAATTATTTAACAACCCATGTCAACAATTATAGCATGAAGATAAAGGTTTGAGGGTCCAAGTCCCGTGTGTGGACAACAAAAGCTGAGCCCACAGGACGTGGGGCCTAATGTTTCTGCCATTAGACAACCATCATGGAGCGGTTCTCCACCTGCAGGTCCTGGGCCACTGATGG
>NW_006283633.1:0-11974 GCF_000327345.1 Myotis davidii
AATAAAATTAAAAAAAATATATATATATATATAAAAAAAGAAAACTATAGAGGCAAGTGCAGCCATTTGTTATGAATAATGGTAGAATTTGAAGGAATTTCAAAAGGATGATGATGCAGCCATTGGAACACACCATTCAATTCTTTCTTCAAGAGAGAACAGCCTTAGCCAGTTTTGCTCAGTGGATAGAGCATCGGCCTGTGGACTGAAGGGTCCTGGGTTCAATTTCATTCAAGGGCACATACCTCTGTTGCAGATCTCGGCCCTGATTGGGGCCCATGGGGAAGGCAACTAATTAATGTGTCTCTCTCACATTGATGTTTCTGTGTGTCTCTTTCCTTCCCTTCTACCCTCTCTAAAAATCAATGGAAAAATATCCTAGGGTGAGAATTCACAAAACAAACAAAAAATAATAATAAAATAGAAAGAGAGAGAGGGAGATAGAACTATTGTGAGGAGTATAGTTAGATGACAGGCTCTAGTCATTGCCTCTTCCTAATCCACTAGTGCTTACTTTTAAATCATTCCCTGCCTGCACTACATCCAGTTAATGGCTGAGCACAGCTAAAGTACTACAGCCAGGCTATTCCAGTGTAGGCCTCCTCTAAAGGGAAATCTTTGTTCTGAATCTCTTTATTGGCCTGGCCAAGACTCTCTCAGAGTCCCACTGCAGCCTGAGATTCTTCCTACCCCATGCTTCTTCCTTTCGCAAGTGTTAGGCTTGCATTGCAGTCTGAAGACTTTCTCCCCCTGCTCCTGCTTCTTCTGCATCATTCACAGGCATTTCCCCAAATAAATCTTCTGCATCCTTGATCCCATCCTGGTACCTCTTTTCAGAGGACCTAAACTGGCAGCGATGGACAATTTCTCTTCGATGGAGGATTGTATAATTTTTTTCAAAAAGAAAAACATACAGCTATGAAAAATGTAAAAGGTAGCCTGAGACCATTTTTTGCTCATTATATATTTAAACATACCAGCAAGCTATAATAAGCAGAAAACACAGAATTAAGACAGATAAATTAAGTATTACAATTTTTTTCAGTGTCTCATACTACTAAAATTTAATTTATGATAAAGAGGATATCACAGAAGATATTGAATCAGTTTCTATTTGAACAAACTTAAATTTTTTATCCCAAAATCAAATTGTATGCTATATATCCAACACTACAAATTGAATCTTACATAATAAATGCCTAATATGCTAAGTGTCAGGTTGTCCAGTCATCCATTCAACCAGTCAAAACATAATATGCAAATGATGTGCATATGCTCGCTATGATGTGCACTGACTACCAGGAGGCAGATGCTCCGAATGGTAGGTTAGCTCGCTGCTGGGATCCAGCCGAGCAGGACTGAGCAAGATGGGCCAGACACAGCCTGGAGCCCTCCTGCAGTCCCTCCCCAGCTGGCCAACCTCCCGCGTCCCTCCCTCCCTGGCCCCGATCGTGCACTGGTAGGTCCCTCAGCCTGGCCTATACCCTCTCACAATCCAGGACCCCTCAGAGGATGTCAGAGAGCCTCTTTTGGCCAGATTCCGCAGGCCAGACAGGTACCCCACTGGTGCACAAATTTGTGCACCGGATGGTAGGTTAGCTCGCTGCTGGGATCCAGCTGACCAGGACTGAGCAAGATGGGCCAGACACAGCCTGGAGCCCTCCTGCAGTCCCTCCCCAGCTGGCCAACCTCCCGCGTCCCTCCCTCCCTGGCCCCGATCGTGCACTGGTAGGTCCCTCAGCCTGGCCTATACCCTCTCACAATCCAGGACCCCTCAGAGGATGTCAGAGAGCCTCTTTTGGCCAGATTCCGCAGGCCAATATTGTATTTGTTCCCATTTTGTTTTTTTTTTACTTTAAAATAAGATATGTGCAGTGTGCATAGGAATTTGTTCATAGTTTTTTTTTTTTTAAACTATAGTCCGGCCCTCCAACGGTCTGAAGGACAGTGAACTGGCCCCCTGTTTAAAAAGTTTGAGGACCCCTGCTTTAAAAAGTTAGACAAAAACATATAAAAATTGTTCAGTAAACATTTATCCAAGTGTTAATGCCATCAGCATAAACATTTTGTTAAAAATCTCTATTTTAAAAAGTTGAGCAAAATAGCAGCTGGATCTTTTGAACAAGGTATTTGCATAGACAAATGAGGAAAATCAATTTGGGATTATCAGTCAAGGATGTAGAAAGGGAAAGTGAAGCTTAGAGTGATTTAAGAGAGTTGATATCATGTAGAAAACAAATATTGTGAGCCAGGTAGCTGTAAACAGACTTTGCTAGAGAATTGGCCAGTCCGGATCTGAATCCAGTTCCAAAACATTATAGGTACTAATGTCAGTTATATTCCTTTTAGTAGGTTTTAGATAAATTTTAAACTAGCAATCTTACTTTTGTATATTTTAGAAATTTTGTTCACTGATCTTATTTATTCAGAAAATTGCTTTTAATTTTCTAATTGATAATATTGCATTATGTTTATTTATCTTATCTTATTATCTTTTACCTCTTAAGTAAGTCCCCTTTGAAAACTATCTTTTTGACAACTTCAGATCCAGGTAATGGGGAAAACTGTTTAGGCTGGATATAGGATAAGAAAGGAAGAGTATATGGGTAAGGATGTCATGACAGTAAGGGAGAGGAAAGGTGTAGTGGGTAAGAGTGTAGCAAGGACAGAAAGTTACGGAACATTATGAATGAAATGAAAAGAAGCTATGTTTGCATCACTTAAAAAAATTCTCACATGTTAATGGAAGGTGTGGTACATTACCTGTGAAGGGTATAATTCCCTTAACTACTTAGTATAGAAACTATAAATCTTAAAATCCTCCCATAGTTTACTTATTAAAAATACTTTTTAGCAGCATCAGAAGCTGCTCCTCACATTGTTCAGGGCATGTATATGGGGCTTTTTATAAAACAGTATTGACTACAATCTAGATATGTTTATATGAAATTGATTCTGATAATCAATTATAATTATATGTTAGATTACTAAACACAATTTTATTTTTCAAGCTGAAGTAGGAGCTGTATCAGTGTTGCATTATTATTAGAGTGAAAGTTAAGCCTCAGGTGAGCTTCCCCTCCAACCGAGTGGAAAGAAGCTGTCCATGTTCTTTCCCAAACTGCTGTCTCTCAATCCCAAATGGGCGTCAGGTACTTGCAGAATTCGGATTACATAGTCAGACATTACTGTTTCTGACAAGTCCTCACTGGCTTTAGTTTAAGAAATGTACGGACAGATTTCTTTTCCAAATCTCACAGTCGCCTCCAGTCACCCTCCAGCAAGAGCCAGTCTGAAAGAACAGCGTTAGGTAATTAGGGCTCCCTGAAACTGCATTTTAAAGCTGAGCCACCAGATGTGTGAAACTTTTCTTGTTCAAACTTTTGCCTCATGTTCCAATCCAGGGTAACACACAGGGGCTAAGAGACTTACCTGTGAATGCCTACAAACGGGACTGGGATGCCTGCTCTGTCCCTGATAGCCTTGACTTGCTAAAGTATTCAAACTTTTTAAACCTCGATTTTCTCACCTGATAAATTAGGACCAAAAAATATCTACCTCATAAATAAAGATATTTAGAAAAACATTATCTTAACTAGAATAGTGTAAGGTTCAGAATAACTATTTATTAAATAATATCTACTTTTTTTAGTAGTAGGGTTGGTAGCAGCAGTATTTTATTACTTTGAAGATGTATATCTGCCATAGCTGATGCCCCACTGGTGGGACTAACAACAGCATCACCGTTGTTAGAAGAGGAGAGAGAGGTGTAGACATTTGATGAGTAGAGGCAGATGGTTAAAGTACTACTGAACCACTGAAACACGTTCCCTAGGAACCCATTACTTAGTTAAAAATAATAATAAACTAACCCCAGTGAACACTGTCTAATGAACTAAACACGACTACTTGAAATGGTAACAATAGATAAAATTGATGTTCAAGCCACTGAAAGAAATTTCTACTTGCTCTAGCCTATGATCATGAGTTTCTAACTGAACACTAGTGAGAATAAAGAGGGAAGAATTTGCTCAGCAAGAAGGAAATTGAGTTGAAAAATGTGTAAAGTCATCTAATACAAATTAGGCAACACCCAGGATCAGGGAAGGAGGCAGACAAATCATAAAGGTGAAGATCAAAAAAGGTTTTTTTTAAAAAAAAATTTACTTATCTCGCCCTAGCAAGTTTGGCTCAGTGGATAGAGTGGACTGTAGGGTCCCTGGTTAGATTCCTGGTCAGGGCACATGCCTGGGTTTCAGGCCCAATCCCCAGAAGGGGGCGTGCAAGAGGTAGTCAATAGATGTCTCTATCTCATGGATGTTCCCTGTGTACTTACCTTTTTCAAATGTGCTTACCAGCCACAAGGTATGCTGGAGAATTGAAAAGTGATCACTATTGCTAACTGGTCTGTAAATAGAAACTAGATCAGTTTCATCACCTTAACCAAAAGCAGTTATTAAACCCACATTTAAATTGGATGGTGGTGCAGTGTTGGGCATTGTACATGAGACAGCTTAAAATGTAGCGATCCTTACCCTGGGGGTGGGGATGGGGTGGAGAGGGGAAAACTTTACATCTGACATAAAAGACAAATAAATACCATTAATCAAATACATTAATAAGAAATGTACATGTGCTGAAAACAGAAAAATAAAGGATTTTTCATCTTCCGAATGATTCTATATGGAAATTATCCTTTCCAATGTCCCTTTAAGTAAAGATTCATCAGTGCACTTATATCTCAAGAAGACTGATTTAGTCCCAATTTTAAAGGGTGTGGTAATCACAGATATCGTGGCCCAATTAACAGATAGCATCTGAGCACATTTGCAAAAGCCAGAGGACACATCCAGTGTAGGGTACACTCAGCAACCCGCACATATCAACTGTCACCTTCAGAAGTATCATGATAGGAACATCTCTCTATATGTGGTTACACAATGTGTTTTCATGTGAATTATTGCCTGAGTTATATCAGATTTTAACTAAAGTGTAACAAAATCGGGATATTATAACACGTGTGTGTGTGTGTGTGTGTGTGTGTGTGTTAGCTTGTGATGCAGTAGAGAAAAATGTATCAATGTATCTGAGAAGGAGGTAATTATGCAGAGCAATCAGAAATCTGCAGCAAGCACTTGAAACATGTCTCCTAGTCAAAACACCCAACATCGCATATCATAAAAAAACAACAACAATCCTACAAGAATGAATCAACCATCTTCACAAAATCATGAGTTTTTGAGACTATTCTAATAAGATTTGGAGAACACCCACCTCACTGCATTTTAACATATCAGTTCTCACGTTGTGCATTCAAGCATACAGAAACTGAACAGATGTCTTATAAATGGACACACTTTTTAAAAAAACGTTTCTTTTATCCTCAGGTAAAGGGAAGATAGCATCGGCCAATCAAAAGAAATATCAAGAGCGATTCAAGGAGACTCTTTCCTTTTGATTGTTAATTTCCAGAGGGAATTAAGCAATTTTCTGCATTATGATGGAATCAGCATACTGAGGCTTGGACCTATAGATACTGTCGAAGCAGAAGAGGTGCTTTCAGCTTTGTGCGCCTGCTGAATCTTAAATATGAACAACTGCTGAGCTTCTGTTTGCTCCACGATTTCCGGTCAGATTTCATCAGATTGGAGCCTGCTGTTTAAGCTGCATTTAGGACATGACCCTAGCAGCTGGATCCAGTGAATGAGCTGCTTCAAGGTGGTTATTACTATGCATGTAATAACTAAAGAATTTGGAAGAGCTCAGAAAGGCACTAATCCCTGTGTATTCTATTGAATATTTTGGTAGATTTGAAATTCAACTAAGTAAGGAGCCTTTGAAAAATAAAAGTATGGTAATTTACACTAAAAATAACTTTAATATTACCATCTTCATGAGAGAAAATGCCATACGACTATGTTAGAGTGAGGAGAGTCTGTTTTCTAAAATGCTCACACTTAAAAAGAGTTTGGACATTTTTACTAAGCTTCACAAATTTACAAAAGCATTTTTAAATAATTTATGCTTGAATAATATCTGGCAAAATGAAAAACATCAAAATACATTTTTTTATATCCAGTGTCTGTAAGGATAAAGATGATATCTTATTCAGCATTACATCCCTGTAGAAGATACCATATAGTAGTCACCAATGAAATTTTTCTTGAATTAAACGTAACTACTAACATTTGAAAATATAAAATGATTAGCTTTGGAGAAGGTTTAAAGAAATTTAACCACCAAAAAAAGCAAATTGTAATAAGAAAAATATCCTAAATGTCTAGGAGAATGCAATCTTATATTTTCTGGACAAAGGACTAATGATGTATGTTATAATTCAGTGTCATAGATAAAGATTTGGAAAGAAAAATGTGAGCATATCTTTGCTAGGGTTTGTAACATCTCTGACTCCAGAAAAGGATGCAAGAAGAGCTGTATTATTTTTTCACAGGATGAACAACTTGGATGTGGTCAAGATAGCATTTACCTAAAACTATTAGTCACAAATACTTCTGTAACTAGTTACCATTGTCAGGGTTACCAAATAATCTGAAGATGAGAAATAACATACTAAAAAGGTTGCTAAGTATTTCCATGTGGGGTGGCAAATACAGTTATTTTAGGACAACAATCCAGGGTTGCTTAAACATTAAAATAGTCATTAAAAGCTCCAGGAGAAATTGTGGCATTAGAACCTTCTGCAACTCAGAATTAGGTTAAAATGTTTAACAAAAAATTAAAATGTTGGGCCCAGGACAAAAGAAGGATTAAATGGAAAAAACTCCATTGGCACAAATTAGGATTAAAGTGTCAAACATTTTATTTTTATTTTTAAATATATTTTTATTAGAGAGAGAAAGAGAGAGAGAGAGAGAGAGAGAGAACATCAATGATGAAGAAAATCATTGATCGCCTGCCTCCTGCATGCCCACACTGGGAATTGAGCCCACAACCCGGCATGTGCCCTGACCTGGAATTGAACTGTGACCTCCTGGCTCATAGTTTGATGCTCTACCACTGAGCCATGCTCTGGCTGGGATCAAACATGTTTTATAACAATACAATATTACAAAGTAGTATTGTTTTCACAATTTCAAAAATGAAAACCATAGTTTTAAAAAATATTTCTTCCTTGCTCTTCCTCTAAAATCTAAGTAAAATTTCCCAAGTCGCCTACATTTCACCTACCTATTGAATGACATACTAGAACTAAATTATATCATATCAAGGTTCCTTAGGTTTAATCTCTGAGGGTAGAGTCAATTTCTGGATTCAAAGTACCTCCATGATTTATTCCCATCTTCCTCTAGCCTGTATGCCAGCAGAGTCCCTATAGGGAACTACCACAACACAAATATTATTCTCCCCCGGAAATTTGGGGATACTCTTGTAGTTTGCATAAAGTTAGCCTCAGTTTTAGCTTTACCTAGAAAGTTCAGGAATGAAGATTTTGTACAGTCACATAAATAAATGTTTTGACTTGGAACTTCTCTCTATTGACCTGTCTCTATTCAATAGAGGCTTAATGGATTCATTTTGCTTCCACTTGATTCTTGCCTATTCATTCCAAATGCTTAATGCAATTGCAGGCCATTATCTTGAAATTACTCAATAAGAAAATACTTTTAAATGGGAGCTTATGAAAACATTTTATAGTATTTCAATTGTAGCCAAAAAATAACTACAAGTACAATTACTATTTAAAACACACACGCACACACACACACACACACACACATACACAGTAAAAGGAAAAACTACTCAGATGTTTCTCCTCATGTAGGTTGCTAAATCTCAAAAATGAAGAATTAAAGACTATTATATTTTACCCTCTCTTTATATTAGGTTAGATGTAAAGAACTCGGTTGGCAAACAACAATAAATTCAAACTCATTTATTCTACTACAATGTTCAGCAATTATATATTAACATGCCCTCATGTATAAGAGTATTTTGATTTCACTAAAAAGATATCAGGATAGACTATGCTTTTTAAAGTCACATTTTCAAAAAAGAAAACTCATTCTAAAATCTAAGTGTAACAATTAGAATTTATAAATTAGTAAGTATGTTTAAATAGTTCATACTTAGGGTTTTGAAGATATGTAATGGCTTTAACTTTTAAATTATATATTAGAATTACTGTAATTTGTAATTATATATAATTTCACTTGCCACTGAATAGCATTTGAAAACTTTTGCTAATGAATAAAACATAAATAATATTATAAATAATAAGAAGGAAAGGCATTATATAGTAGGTTGAGTTAAATTGCTTATTGGAAATAAACCAAAGTAATCAAATCTAATTTCTTTGCCTTTACTTTGGAATTTTCTACACTATACCTGACATCTTAAACTTATGTAAGACATATCAAATTATTACTACTATTGAATGTTTTTTCACGTGATTTGAGTATTTGATAACTGTTTTTAAAGTTGTTCACCTCTGATAGAATGGATCATGAAACTGTCCAGTTTAGAATCATAGTGTCTCATCTTCCTTCCTCCATCCCCAAAGTTTTTAGTAATTCTTCTTCTAATTAAAGGAAACCTCTTGGTTTTATTCCTTATCCATTTATCATAGCAGAAAAAAATAATCACTTAAAGTAAAACAAAACACTAAGTAGAAAATGCTATTTTACCAAAAAAGGGTAAAAAGAGCCAACCAACCACTTTTTAGAGTGGCATATATGGATCTCTAATCGATAACTTGAATTGGTACTGAGTGTCCATTGCAACCACATTGGGGTAACTTATCTTTAATGGTGCATTTAAAAGTCTGAAAAATTTGGATCAGTGCTAGTATTTACTTAATAAGATCAAATCTGTAAGGCATTGGTATGATTGGTTAGTTCTTAGTTCATATTCCATATAAGTTAGTTACACAAGTTAGGTAGTTACACTATAACATAGTGTTAAAATCTGTAATACAAATTAAAATAAAGTGAACAAAATACAAAGTAACATTTTATATATAAGTTTTACCTTTTAAAAATATTTTTTATTGATTTTTAGAGAGAGAGGAAGGGAGAGGGAGAGAGTGAGAGAGAAATAACAATGTGAGAGGGAAACATCAATGGGCTGCCTCCTGCACCTGGAATCTAACCTGCAACCTTCTGGGTGCACAGGATGAGGGACAACCACCTGAGCCACATAGGGCTAAGTTTTACTTAAACACACACACACACACACACACACACACACACACAATAGTATTCACAGAGGAATTAAAAAACACACAAACTTATTTGGAACTTTTACAAATAGTCAGAGACTGCAAAAGGCAATATAAAACATTTATCTCTTTAGCACAAATAACCATTTTCTTTCATTTACCTAATCAGAATCCAGTCAGGAGCTAAAAACAATAATTTGAACAGGAAAATTAATATAAAGAATTCTTAATTAGCCCTGGCAGGTGTTGCCCAGTGGTTGAAGTGTTGGCCCGCACACTGAAGTGTTCTATCCCCATCACATGCTGAAGGCAGCCAATCAATGTGTCTCTCTCACATTGACATTTCACTCTCTCTTTCTTTCTCTGTCTTACCCTATTTCTCCCTCCCTTCCACTCTCTCTAAAAAGAAATCAATGGAAAAAATATCCTCAGGTGAGAATAACAACAAAAAAAGAATTATTAATTTAAGCAGGAGCTTGAAGTAACAAGGGATTGGCTAGCAAGACATAAACATAATTGTGAATAATATAAGAAACAGATATAAGAAAAGAAACAGATATAATGACTAATATAACAGCAAAGATAATATCATATAATATATAATGGAAATTTTCATGGACTGAATGTCTGTGTGACTCCCTCCCCCCCAATTCATATTTTGAACTCCTATTCCCCCCCCACCTGCTGCCATCTGATGGTATTAGGTGGTGGGGTTTTGGGGAGTTAATTAGATTCAACAAGGTCATGAGTTGAAACCCTCATGAATGAAATCTGTACCCTTTTGAGAGTCATGGAGAGCTGCTTCCTCTCTCTGTTCTCTTCCCTCCCCTCTGTGAGGACACAAGCAGAACTCAGCAATCCAATACCTGGAAGAGGTTCCTCACCAGCATCCTGATCTCAGACGTCCAGCTTCCTGAACTGTGAGAAAGAAATGTGTTGTTTAGCCTCCAGTCTATAGCCTTCTGTTGACGTAGCCTGAACTGACTAACACAGCCACCACCACGATGGCTGAGAGGGAGCACCCAGGTTAGTACTCCTTCCTTTGTTCCCCCACCCCAGCCCAGGGCTGAGATCCAGACCTCCTTGGTGAAGGCATGGCCATGGCTCACTGAATGACATGATTTCTGTGGTGCTCTGTGCGAGGAACTTGCTAGAAATCTTACCTCTGGAAGTTGCTGGGAACCTGCCACCTGGGATGCCTGTAGAAGCCACCCACAGGGAGTGGCCATTTACTCAGAATATGCAATGAACCAAACTAGAGATGCCAGGGGAGCTGCTTGCTGCTGAGTGCTGCCGGCTGCCTTGCACTGCAGAGCCGGGAGCTACGGAAGCCATGTGGTGGGAAGCACAACAGAACCCGGAGGAGAACACCCTTCCTCCCTGGCATGTCTATTGGCAAAAATTCACACTAGCTCAGCTGGCAAAGAACTGGCACAGCTGAGAGGCAATACGTTGATCACTGTCACAGTTATTTATCATATTGTTGGGCGTGTCTCTTTTACCTCTTCACCTCGTCTAAATAGATCTGTAACACTGATTCTCCTGCTACCTTTGTTTTTATTGACAATACCAGCTATGAGCTCTTGCACCTCTTTTTTCAACCCCTTTCCAGTTTCCCCCAGTGTGGTTCACTAAAGAAAGTAAACAAATCTCTACCTTTATTACAGTATTTTTCTTCTTGAGCAAAGTTTAATTACCATTGAAAACTTCAAGGCCGATGTAGGTCTCAAGGCTTTTTAAATCCTTTACTTTAATAATAATCAATAGTAAATATTTTATAACACTACATGGGCTTACAACACTTCTCTGTTTCCTAATTTATCAAGCAAACAGTGGAATGAAATAAGCTTTTAACTCCATTATGCAGGAGACAAATCTGAAGCAACCACCTCAGTCCATTTCTGCACTCTCCTCACAAGAGCCTCCCCCCGACCCCCCGCAAGTCCTACACTGTTAGAACACTGCGTACACACTAACGTTGGTTCCTTCTTTTTACAGAATGAAACCCAAACTCCTTAATTTGGCAAATAGAAGTTCACATTCTGACCCAACTGACCGTTTCATTCTTTATTTCCTTTTAATATATCACACTCAACATTCATTCTCTAGACAAAATATGGCTCTCTCTTTCCTCATTAAGTCATGTGCCTTTTTGGCAAATATATTACTCTGTATATTTTATTTCTTCTTCTAGCTCAAAAAGCCAAGGTTAATTGAAGTAATTATGTCTACTCAGTGGAAGTGAAAGAACTACATTATATTATTACTTTTAAATGCAGTAAGTTAATACATGCAATGTGCTCAGAATATTGCCTAGTACATTACAAGTGCTCAATAAATACTAGCTCTAGGATTCTTATTTGCTTAACTTTAGTTTTTTGTTTTGTTTTGTTTTTAAATTTTAATTTCCACCATTAGTGAAGTAGTTGTGTTAGAGATACTGAATGTTCAAATTTTCCTCCTTCTGGAATGAATGGAAATGTAAGAGAATACTGGGCAGTATAGCTGTCTAAACTGTACTAAGCATACCAAGTCAATTACATGGTGAGCCCTACTTCCAACTCTCCATGGCCCTAGAAATGCCTACTCATCTTTGCCATTGCTACTGCCTTTCCATTATCATCATTATCATACACAAAGTCATTGTGGCCGAGTGACATCATGCTAAAATGGGCCAAGTTTGAGCAATAGCACAACCCTAGATCTCCTGAAAGTAAGTGATCTGAGTGAAGGATGAAAGCAGAAATGGCCCATCAGAAATGAATTAATATATTATCAAAAGGAGAGTGCAGGAAT
>NW_006283633.1:12337-26796 GCF_000327345.1 Myotis davidii
AAAGGTACCTACTACATATATTTATAAAAAAGTCTCTTTTGAAGAATTCCAAAGTAACAAAATACCAGATATAGTTTGAAAATTTTAGATGCCTTGATGATTACTTCCAATTTTATTAGAGACAAATATATTAAAGGCCTAGAGAATGTATATTTGGTCCATGATCAAACCCTGGAAAACATCAGAGCCAGGAGAAGAACCCAGTTACCTTAATTAGGTTAGTGCTCTTACAAAGAGTTATTCTCTGGAAAGGTTCTTTAACATAATGAGCCAAGAAAGGTAACTAAATTAGAAGCATCAGCAAAGAAAACTAATAATTTGCAAACTGCTGCATACTAAATAGCAAAGAAGTATTCTGCTGAATACTGTATCCACTCTTCACATCTAACCAAAATTCACAAAAACCCCTAAGAATGCATTTTTCTAACTTTTTTCCAAACTCATTATTGGATATTAGCTCTTGGCTTTATGTCCCCCATTAGCAAAGCTAATACTTTAGAGTTGTGCAGATTTAGCATATCTCTGTGTGCTGTGCTTTCCAGTACTTCTAAGGATTGCTGATGTTCTCTGCTTCCTAATAGCATGCTCTCTATTGTGACATTGATGACCATGCTATATAAGCTGTATGCAACCAAACAAGCAATGACAAATTGACTAAATACCATGAACTCAGAAGTTCTCATAGGACGACTTTATCAACTTAGTGTTCAGAGCATTTCTATAATACAGAGGCTCAATATTTATCTCAGGATTCAGAAGATCTGACTTCAAATTCCAGTTAGAAGTCAGATGCTGTGTGACCTATGGCAAATTACTAATAATTTTCACTTTAAATTCCTCATCTTTAAAACAAATATATTAATAGCTGACCTAGATGGCTATTTTTTAAGATTACATGAAATAAAAATACATAAGGCATGCAATACATTACTTTGTCCACGGGAATCACACAATGCTGTGATTAGTGTTGCTGTGACGATTCATTGTCTGTGGAGTCCCAAGACCTGGAGGAAAGGATAATAAGGCTCACCACAGACAGAAAGTAATCTGATAGGAAACACAGGGACATGGGGCCTTATTAGTGAGGATGCAAAGGTCAGCATCCAAATGAACCAAATATTAAGACCTGGAAGGTTAAAGAGAGCATTTATTACAAGGAACGCCTCAAATATGGATTAGTTACACCATCTAGCTACATCTCTCTGGGCAACTCATTTCCCCTAAATCTCAGTTTCTTTATATCTGAAATGGCATTTGCAGCTTATATTCATTGAAGAATACTCTTAACCAGGCATCATTTCAATCAATGTTATGAATTAAGTTCAATAATGATTCCCTTTTTTGAGATAAGGAAATAGAAACCAGAGAGTTTTCTAAATTGCACAAGATCATCCAAAATGCACTGATTGAGTAGTTTGGCTCCAGAGTTCAAGCTCTTAAGTTGCTTGGCAATCCTGCCTCTGGTAGGCCAGCATGGACACTACTTTGTCAGGGTCATCTAAAGATGAGTGAAATGATGCATGCAAAACCCTTAGCACAGAGCCTGCCAAATAGATAAACCAATACATTTTAGCTTTACCATTAAATACTACTGTTGAAATAAAAAGTTCCCTGGAGTATGATAGCTTTGTTATGCAGAAAGCACTTTAATGTACTTTTCCCTATGTAAATAACAAAAAAATGTTAAAGCTAAATTCATGATTCGAAGGGAATATGTGCTTCTGTGAGTGAATAGCTTAAGAAGCAACATTTTCCAAGCTTTCATATTTGTTATTATATTTTATATGATTATGAAATTTTCTGTGATATAAAATCACTACTCAATTTATGTGTCAAATCATTTTTTTGTTACACGAATAATAAAATAATATATTCTTTAAAATACAATATTACCCAAGCTTTGGGGACCATTTTCTTTATCTGTCCCTAATTAGAGCAAATTGGTATAAACTTGCGGAATTATACATGTTAGCCATTTTGAGCTTGTTTTCTAAATGCTATAAAATAGAAATCATAATAATGGGCCACCTTAGGTAACAAATGTGATAGTGAATGTGAAAAAAAGAAAAGTCTTACAAATTGTAAAAGTATATTTAATAGTAGAGGAGTTTACCTGTCTTCATTTTTAGCAAGATGATTTCAAAAGACCTACCCCTCCCTCACAAAAAAAAGAAAAATCCTAGCCCTTGTCTCCAGTGTAAGAGTTTGCAGTTCAATCAAATTATTTCATCATTCCATTTCATTAAGTGTATCCCAAGCCAACTGAATCATTTTCTTCCCATTAAACCAGCAGCTTCTCTCAACCTGTAAAAAGGTGTATTTCTAAAAGACTATGAAAGTTTTAAGATCATGGTAGATTCCAGGAAACCAGAGCCCAAGGTCTTCAGACTTCTAATCCAATGTGATTCTAGTTAATTGCAGGTGAGTAGATAATGCCGGATAATGTTATGGAGGCAATAAAACAGGATGTTTAGGTATTTTTAACCTGGCATACCTGTGTATGTACCTTGCCATTTTATTAGCCCTGTGACCTTGGGAAAGTTACCCAACCTCTTGGTGCCTCTGCTTCCGCATCTCAATCCTACATACTCATATGTCTACTGTGGAGACTAAATGTATTAATTAATGTAAAGTACTTAGACAAATCTGACATATATTATACATTAAATAAGTGAGAGATATTATTAAATACTGCTTGCTATTTGAAAATGCTAATTAATCATCCCTTCTCCTTTTCAAGTTCTGATCAAATGGTAACAGACGTAAGAATTCAAATGGGAATTAATATACAGTATCAATTCTTACTTGTAGAGCTTCAGTGGAGAACAAGATGGAGTCTTTTCTCTCAGCTGGGCCTTAACCTCCAGACCCACACAACCCTAACTCATTTAGGTACAGTTCCCAGAGAATGCCACAACACACTTCCTCGGGGCCTGGAGGTTTGGGCCAGGGGATAAGAATCCAAGAAGGAGAGTACACATTAAAGGTGGGAGGGCAAGAGAATGAGAATGCATTCATAGCAACAACTATGTTGAAAAGCAGAACCAATGGATGGGAAACTCAGAAATCAGAAAGGCACTCATCATTCTAAAGGGAGGAGTGAGCAAGGTAGTAGAAAGACAGCACATAGTGTTCATCAGTTCCTCCTCCCTTCCAAAAAGGAGCTGAACTTTGTTCTCCTTTATGGAAAACAAAAATAAAAAATAAAAACATGGTGCCCAACCTATGAACCAGGATGTCATGGTTTGATTCCTGGTCAGGGCACATGTCCAGATTGTTGGCTTGATCCCCAGTGAGGGGCGTATTAACCAATGATTCTCTCTCATCATTGACGTTTCTCCTCCTCCCTTCTTTGAAATCGATATATATATATCAGTGGTTCTCAACCTTCTGGCCTTTTAAATACCGTTTCTCATGTTGTGACCCAACCAAAAAATTATTTTTGTTGCTACTTCATAACTGTAATGTTACTACTGTTATGAATCATAATGTAAATATCTGATATGCAGATGGCCTTAGGCGACCCCTGTGAATGGGTCGTTTGACCACCAAAGTGGTTGCAACCCACAGGTTGAGAACCGCTGATTTCTGCTATTATTCATTATTTTAACAAACATTTATTGAGGTTATGTTGTGTTTGGCATTGTGCTGGCATGAGATAAAAACAAAAGCTGAGATCAATAGTCAGATTCAGTGATGTATAGATAGATGTTAGGTCTCATTTAACAAACCAGTAGAGGACCCAGTTTGGAATCTCTGGAGAAGATTGTGTGCTCCACAATGTGTAAATAATATTATTTTCCCCAAATATATCACAGCGTCTAATATAAATTATTTTCAATCCACTAGAATATGTACTTCAGTATGATCTAGTGCTGAGAAAGCTAGACTAGATAAAGAATTCTAAATTTTAGTAGAGACTCGTTTTAGCATGTAGACTTTTATTTAAAACCCCATAATGTGAACTAATAAAATATTCTATGCTTGGTCTCTCCCTCATAAACCCCAGCTCCCCCTGAGCTCCTCCTGAAGAACTTTCATCTCCAAGGGATTTATTTGAAGACCACTGGACCCCTCAGCAACAAGGATTTTTTCAATTATTAAAGTTTTAATCCTAAGAACCTCTATTTTTAATAAATAAAGCCAGAGAGCCTACAATGGAAAGACACTGCCAGCAGAATCATTTCTCTCAAAACATGTTTTTCTTTAAAATGTAACAAAAAAGAAAAAAATCTGTATGTTTCTCAGAGTGGCTTAGTAAATGTATTTATATGAATTATAATAAAAAAGTAATTGCAAGCATACTACTATGTAAAATAAATGAAATCTTTTTTTTTTAAACTTCTACCAATTTGCTTAAGGGTAAAGATTTTAATAAAACGCACTCATGTAAAAAGCCGTTAAGCAATTTTTTTTTCTTCTAGAGTTTTTATTTTCTCATTTTATTTTAGTCATTTTCTCTGAATTTGAGCTAGTGTAATCATTATTATATTTCTACATATTCCACATATTCATAAAATTTGAGACTGAGTATGAATATACATGTTAACAGATACATGTATTAAAATATGTTCTGTCAGGTATTCTTTTGCCCTCATCCAAGGTATAATAATATGTTAATACAGTATTCTGTAATGACATCAATAGATATTTTCCTTTTTCTGTGCCTCTGTTCTTCCTGCTTCTTTGAAACACAAACTATTGAGAAGGAGTGAAGCTATCAGAATCCCCACTTTATATTAGCACTCAGAGTGCACAGTAAAGTGGAATGAAGAAATTGGCAAAGGACAAGAACTTGACAGGGTTTTTTCTGTTCTTTGCTATTTTTCCTGGGCACATGCAGATGGCTGTTTAAGAATGGGCACAGTGTTCTGCCTGAGGTTTGCCAACAATGTAGACTTAGAAGGTAGAACAAAGGAAGTCATCAATGAGAATAGTAATGGCAGGAAATGGTTCAAAAGACAGCCCTGTGTTGCATACAGAAATATATTCAAAACCTAAAAGTAACTCAAGTAGTCATTAATTATAAAATTTGGTTTTCAATGTTTGCAGAGTGTACATAGCAAAAGTAAAATAAAAATCTGAACTGAATTATGTAGTTATCTAAAAGTTTGGGGAAGCTAATCTTTGTAACTGGGATATCATTAATCTATTCACTTTCATTTATAATATCAACAGATATCTATACCCTGTTAATGATGTGCCAGGCACTACATCAGGAACCAGAGATAAAATATGGGGACAGACAGCCCTGGTTATCCTTCCACAGGACTTTCATACAAGCAAACTACACAGTGAAACACACAAATCTAATTCAGAGTGGTGCGTCCTCCAAAGCATTTCTCTTGAAAGCTGTGTGATGTACTGAAGAGGTCATGAGCTTCGGAGTCACAGATAATTGCTTTCAAGATTCTCAATCAGACACGAGCTGGTTTTATAACTTAGAAAATGTATTTGGCCTGTATTCAACTGTTTCACTAACTGAACAATAGCTACACTTGCTTCATTCCTAGTTTAGCCTCAAATCTATAATAATAAAAGCGTATTATGCTAATTAGACCGGACGTCCTTCTGGACATCCTTCCTTCTGGACAAAGCTGCAGTGGGTGGGGGCCACGGCAGAGGCAGCAGAGGCCCCGGGGTCTGGGGTCAAAACCTTTGCACGAATTTCATGCTTCGGGCCTCTAGTATTAAACAAACCAATGAACACAAAAGGCATTGTACCCGATACAATGGAGATATTTGATATCTGTTGCTCCAAAACGTCAATGCTCAAATCAGAGATTAATGAGGTTGTGATATTTTATCCATATTATTTTCAGAGAAATTCTGTGAGATACTCCAAAGTTATTACTGTAGTATGGTGGATATTTTGGGTGGAGTATTTTTTTTGTATCATCCCAAGAGAATTAATTTTATTCTTTCAAATTACCATTTCTTGCTTTAATTTTTCTACCTCCAAGTATTTTTAGTTATATAACCTAAGGAGAAATACTAAAAAAGAGTCAACCCTCATTATTGGCAGAACCTGTATATGCCAATTTTCCTAGGAGCTAACATTTATTTGTAACCTCTAAGCCAATACTCACCGTGTTTGGGGGTGATTTGCTTACATGCACAGATTGAAGGGGAGCATCGGAGGCAACTTGAGTTGACCAACTACCAAATTCCCACCTGAGGTCAGATGAAACAACCCTCTGCCTTTTTAGTTTGCTTTCATGAGGCATCAGAGGATGGAGATGCTAGGGAACAAGGAGGTACTCTACAAGAAGCTCCTGCTCTGAGGCTACTCGATGGGGTTCGAATCTCAACTCTGGTACCTGTTAGTGGAGAGCCTCAGCAAGTACTTACCTCTGGACTTTTATTTTTTCTTCTATAAAATGAAGAAAATGAAATTCATCAGGATGAGTTGTTTTTTATGACTTAAGATTAAAATCGATGTGTGATGTGTTTGTAAATAGATAGATGATAGATACATACATACACACACACACACACATATTTCTCGTAGGAGCAATGCGGCAGTGTTTGCTAATTCAGCATTTCAGGAGACTTTATAGAATACAGCTACCACACACACAGCATCCACTGTAGTGCTTTTTTTTAATTGTCTATGTTTCAAATTTTATTGTCAACTCAGTGTGCTATCTAAGTAATTACTAAATAATAAATTACTTTGGAGCATAACCCAAATACTTTAGTTAATTTCCTTTTGGAATGGAAAAGCTATTAATGTATGTCTTAGGTGGCAATGAGCTTCACAAAAGAGATGAGTTTACACTTCATTATAAAGTGATTAAGGCCTTCCTATTTGTGGAATCACAAAGCAATACAGAATGCATTTGTTACTTATATAGCTAAATGTTTTAAATGTTAACAAGGTGGGAACATTTAATGTTCAAATTTGTGAAAACAAAATTATCATACTGTCACATTACAACTACTTGTAATCAAATTAAGTAATCAATATCATAACCGAAATCACAATGGGCAGAAGAGATCCTCAGCAGCTGGTCATGCTATTTTTGTGGAAATAGATGCAATTCACATCCCTATGCTTGGACTGATTACCAATAACTGTGACTGTATGATTAGATATGACTAATGCAACTTAGAAAAAATATTTGAGATCACATAAGAAATGATGTTTCTATGAGTTTCAATAATAAGCTTTTACAATATGAAATATAGCTGAATACAACATTCTTACTTTAGCTTTTATGATCCAAATACCTCAGACGGAATAGTTTAAACTTAAGTTCTAAATTACTCAAGATTTGGACCTCAAACAATAGATTCTGAAAGATAAGCCATGATAATTTAAAAGTAGTCTTTCTATGCGAGGCATAAGGCTCTTGCAGGAAAGTTTCCAAAATGATCTGGCAGGTAATGCAAACTACACTTGAAACTGTTATCTCAAAACATCCAAAAGATACGTGTTTTAAACCAAGCTCATACTTACAGAACTGATGGAAGACAATAAAATTCAAAAACTGATCCAATACTTAAATACCTCTCATCTGGACTAAAATAGCTTTATGTTCTGAATGACCTACCAGCATAAGACCTGGTTTTCTTTTTTCTCTTCTGCCTCTCACAGGTAATTTTCAAGGTCCCTTAATACATGCTTTGTAAATATATTCACATTTATGTTAAGAGAAAAATAGTATTAGTGAGAATAGGTGTCTATTATTTCTTCAGATGCCAACCTAAAATAATTGTCAATTTTCTTCAAAGATTAATATGCAATAGTGTTTTGACTTTGACTCCACCAACTCATAATCTATTTAGCAGTCCTGCAATTAGGCACAAGTAGGTAAAATAATCCCTTGAAAGAGCAAAAGTCATAATTACAATTCTTACTCTATCACAATGATTTTTATAAAAAGACAAAATTAACTAGGTAGGTAACTGAATAAAGTTACATTATTAGCACAGTGGTCCTGTAACTTGAGAACAAATTCTAGGACTCCTGCTTTTTTTTGGGGGGGGGTTGTTTGTTTTTATATTTTCATAAGGAAAGAAATTGTTCAGGGATCATAGAGATGTATTTCCTTTCTGAATTCAACCATACAAATGGAACTCTGTGAATGTCAGTGCAAGAAATAGAAATTTGCAATGTGTAAAATAACAAGAGCTAGGTCCCTGGTTCCATGGATTTACCATAGAATTAGACAAAATAAAAGTGAGAAGAGAATGTTGGTATTAAATAAGGATGAGATATTTTTAAGGGGAAATTTAGCATTAGAAATTCTAGCCTCATTAGTAGTACAAGAAACTAATAGCTTATGGAACTCCGGTGCCAGGTGATTTCTACTATGCTACAGTGCTTCCCTGAAATGGCTTTGAAACACAATTACACACTTCATAAATATATTAGCATTCTATTAAGCCGAGTTCATTATATGTATTAAAAATACTTTGGATCAAATCATGTGCCTTAAAACTCAACCTCCACCAAGATAGTGTTATAAATAAGATGATAAGCCTACAAGGTGAGCACTCACCTTGTTCACTCAAGTCAGCAGAATTATAGACTACACCATTCTTTATAAACCAGGAGAATACCAAAGAATTAGTAACAGTATATAGTATACTTCCATAAAGCCAGAGCATATGAACCATGCTGTAATAGGCAGAATAATTTCCCCACAAATATGTCCATGCCCTAATCCCCAGAACCTATGAATATTTTGTTTTGTATGTAAAGGGCAATTTGCAGACATGATTCAATTGAGGATGTTAAAATAGGGAGGTTATTCTGAATTACCCAGGTAAGGCTAACGTAATCACCAAGCCACCTATAAGATTGAAGAGACAGACAGAATCAGAGAGACAGTAATGTGAAAAGGACTCCTCACCCCAGTCTTCTTGCTTTGAAGATACTGGAATGGGTCCATGAGCCGAGGAAATGCACTTAGCCTCTGCAAATGAAAAGAGACCAGGCAAAAGATTCTCACCTGGGACCTCTAGAATGAAACCCTCTCTACCAACACCTGTATTTTAGCCCAGTGAGACTGGCCCATTTTGGAGTTTAGAACTCTAATGTTATAAAGATTTTATATATATATATAGTGTGTGTGTGTGTGTGTGTGTGTGTGTGTGTGTGTGTGTGTGTGTGTGTGTGTGTGTTAAAGCAGATTATTCTGGAGGTGATAGAACTGTTCTGCACCTTCATTGTGTTTGTATTTTATGTCAGTGCTAGAGTCGCGGTGCATGAAATTCACGCATGGGTGGGGTGTTTCCATCTGGCCAGCGATTGGGGCCGATCAGGGCCATCTCGCCCAGTCCTGATAGGGGCAATTTGGCTGATGGCCAGGGAGTAACTGCGGGAGGGACCGCAGGAGGACTCCAGGGCATGTCTGACCCCATCTCACCCAGTCCTGATCAGCTGGACCCCAGCAGCAAGCTAACCTACTGGTTGGAGCATCTGCCTCCTGGTGGTCAGTATACGTCATAGTGACCAGTTGGTCAACTGCTTGGTTGGACACTTAGCATATTAGGCTTCTATATATAGAGATGAGCTTTTTAAATCTCATAGAACTGTAAATGAAAAGTAATAAATTTTACCAAAACTAAACAAAAACATTTGTAAAAGGTAAGTTTTCTTTAATTTAGAGGAAAGGTTTCAAATTTGTATTTAGAACATTCTTTGATCTCTCATTTCCTATGTATATAGAGTGTCCCCCCAAAATGTATACACACACTTTAAATAATTACAAAGTCAGTGTTTATTACAATACATTTTATTTTCAACATTGGGCTGTTAAAATGTGTATACATTTTTGGGGACACCTTGTAGAGATGCCTGCCTCTCCTCCTCAGTGTACCTATCCTTGCATTCCAGTATCAGAAAGGTAATTTATCTCTCCATAGGGGAGGATAGATAACTTTCCAGCAGGTTTCTCACCTATAACACATCATCTGGAGCACATACAGGCAACACCAAACTCTCCTGTCATCCCTTTCTGGGAATTTGGGCTCAGAGAAGTGTCATAATATATAACTCTGGCTACTGGGGTAGCAGTGAGTAAAAATTTATCTTGTGTTTTGATCCAAAAGACTGTGTTTTCTGCTGTAATTCATGAAATCGTGACAGGTTCACTTGTCAGCTTGAAGTTGGGTGAAATCTCATACATTTCACAGTTTCTGGTTTAGCAATGGGGGGCATAAGGGAGAGAAGGGGTTAACTGCTCTCTACAAAGAATTGAGCTAAAATTTCATGATCACAGCTGACATTGCCCTGGATCTTGAACACTGAGTGGAAAACTCTGACCTTGTAGTCAGGGGGAAGCTTGCCCTTTAATCTTGAGAGAGGTTTTGTAACCTATGGTGCCAAAGCCAAACTTTCAATCTGGTAAATAATGATTAATACTTAGCCTCCAAAATGGCAAGTTTTGGAAATGGAAAGATTTTTTTTAATAAGCAAAGTCTTCTCTACAAGCCCCAGAAATGCAGGTATACACACCCTCAATGCCCCCCTCCCTACTTCTGGGTGAGGTCCCAATAATAATGAATCGCTTCTATAAATGTGTTATACCTCATTCATGTTCAGGTAGGGAAGCAAACAGTTTGAATACCAGTATTAAATATTTCATTATTTCAACTCAAGAAAGTTTTTGTACCTGTCACCCCAATTAAAGACATTACAAACATGGCTTATCCTTGTTTTCAGTAGATTTTCCACGAAAATATTACAAAGTATTGTGTACCTCTATCATACAACTGGCAGGAAATAGATGCTTAGTTATATGAAATGAATGTATTCCAGGTGTCAGCTGGGAATCTCCCAGCCACACAAAAATGCAGTTAAAAATTACTTATTACACAAATGACTTCCCAGGCATTACCTCTCTCTGTGGTAGTCCAAAGTCCCACATAAAATTTTTAGTAAATTTGAAAAAAAAAAAAGCTTCCATTTTCATAGGAGGTTTTGCTTCTGTACATTTTCATTTTTTAATCAGATAAAGTCTTCCTAAGCTGAATGCTAATCTTACTATATTTTATGCAAAAAATATATATTTATGTTACAAAACAGGAAGACATCAAAAAATTAAATAATAAAAGTTAGTATTGTTCCCAGGCTTTCAATCTTTTCTGCAAGGCTGCGATTACCATACTCAAATTGATGTCTCTGGCCAACTGGGAAAAAAAGAAGTTTCTTGAATGTCAATGCTTATTTGGGCATATTATATACAAAACAGGGACATGGACATGACTTTGAGATGGCCAGCAGGAGCTATTACCAGCATTACTGACATCTTTTACTTGTGAGAATGGAACACAGGAAAAAGAAGAGGGTACAGTAATATAAGCATTGAAGAACACATGGCTTTAAGGAAAATTTCTGGTTTAGTAAATTGTCTGGGGTGAAGAGATGTAATCCCCGGGCAAAGAATTTCAGAAAGAAACCTTTGGTCCTGCTACTCTAGCATAAAGTTTTCTCCTTGAAGAATAGAGTGAAGTACATTGAACACTTAAAGCTGCATAAAAAATTGCTGAACTCTTTTCGGAATTGCTGAACTGTTCAAATTAATGTGAAGCAGGTGCTAAGGTATGCAATGCTGATGCCTTCCAGAAACTTAGCAAGTGGAAAAGCTACTGTGGTAGCACTTGCTGAATAAAATAATCAAGGCATAAATTATTTCCAAATTGTATGATTGAATATGTGGCCATGGTACTTCCTGTGGACCGAATTGTGTCCTATAATTTATGCTGAAGACCCCAGTGGGACTGTATTTGGAGACAGGATCTTTAGGAGATGATTAAGGTTAAATGAAGTCATAGGGTGAGGTCCTAATCCAACAGGGCTGATGGCCTCCTAAGAAGAGGAAGAGAGAAAGATGACTCACTACGTATGTGTGTCCATGTGAACACACGGAGAAACAGCAGCCATCTGAAAGCCAGGAAGAGAGTTCTCACCAGTCAGAATCTTGGTGAGGGACTTCCAGTATCCAGAACTGTGAGAAAATAAATGTCTGTTGTGTAAGGCAGTTGGTGTAGAGTATTTTGTCATGAAAGCCCAAGCAGACTAAGATGGAACTTAATTCTTAGGTCTTAACCTGCTGCTTGAGAGATATGTATGTCTCACTCAATTTCACTCTAACAAGACAACATTAACAGCATTATCATAATTCTCAACAGCCTGATGGAAAGCAGAATCCTAATTTTTGAACTCAAACTGAAATCCATGGTATTCTAGGAGCTATTGTCATGACTGTAGTTAAGAAATTAAGAGACAAGAAGATATTTATAACATGAGATAGGTGGACATAAACTTAAATTATTATGAGAAAGAAATAATTTTAGGATATAAGCACCAGAGATATTGGAAAGAATTAAAATATATATATAAATATTGGAATTTGCTAACTTCTCAGTACAATTCCTCAATCCACAAAGAAAAAATAAGGTAAATGGAAGATAATTGGGTAAGAGCAAAAATCTAAAAGAAATATAATTATATCCTTAATATTTTGTTATTAGCTTGAAAGTTGACTACTGCAACAGTTAATATTGAGTTAATATTGTAATAATTGTGATATTGTCATAATACTGTGTTAATATTGTACAACTAATGAACTTAAATAGATTTTAATTGAAAATTGAAATGTCCCATTAATCTCTCATGATGTGTTATGCATCAAATATCTAAATTATCTAAATAATAAATTCCTAAGAAAATACACTTTATTTTTAATAAAACCAAATGTTTAAAATGTTAATATGCAGTCTTAGACTTCCCACTCAACATAATTATATATTATTAAATCCTCATTGATGAATCAACTATTTTCTTTATATGCAAAATTCTTCAATTTTCTAGAAAAACAGAGAATGTTAAAGACACAGATCATGGAGACAATTTAGTGGAGACTCATTGGAAGCAGATTTACACAATTTAACCACTTATTTAAGATGTGATATTTCACTTCTTTTAAAGATATTAAGTTACTGGATGCCTAGATGGCGGCCCACAGGAGGGCAGTGAGGAAGAGAGTGTGAGTGAGTGAGAGAGCGAAAGGGGAGTGCGTGGACGTGTGGAGCATGTGTGTATGTGTGAGTGAGGGACAGTTATATTCCACAGGACTCTTGGGGACTGGTGGACCAGGCTCCCCTAACCGGGTGCCTCTACTACGGCTGAAATCTCTCCTGGGGTGGCTAGCTCTGCCACAGAGACTGTGCCATCTTGAAGGGGAGTGAGGCTATGACTGGGAGACCAGCCTCACCTTCACCAAGGGAGACTTCGGACACCACCCGGGACCCCAGAGCCTCACTGGCCAGGGACCAGCTGCCTTGGCTGCAAACCCATGAACACTAAGGCTCCAGCCTCTCTGGTCACAGGCTCCTAAGAAGTTTGTCCAGGGGGAGACAAAATGGTGGCTGAATAGCCCAACCGGTTTGGCTCAGTGGATGGAGCATTGGCCTGCAGACTGAAGGGTCCCAGGTTCCACTCTGGTCAAAGGCATGTACCTTGGCTGCTGGCACATCCCCAGTGGGGGGCGTGAAGGAGGTGGCTGATCAATGTTTCTAACTCTCCCTCCCTCTCCCTTCTCTGTAAAAAATCAATAAAATATTTTTTTAAAAATGTTGGCTGAATAGGCGGACGCATCTAGCACCTTCTCACAGAGCAGATAGAAGATACAGTTGAATTGAATAACATCCACCTAGGACTGGCAAATTAAACAGAGCTGGTGAGACACTCCATGGATGGAAATGTCAGAAGTCACCTGGAGAGAGGTGGGATCGGGGATCTAGGCTGGAGGGAGAAACACCCGCAGCTGGGACTACAGTGTCGGAAGGAGATTGGGCTGCACCAACTCTGGGTCCCTTGGGGAGACATGTAGTGCTCGACTATGGAAGGGAGTCCACAGGGCTGCTGGCAGCGGGGGACTCTAGATCTAAGCCGACAGTATGGGAAGCTGCACCAAGAAAGGAAGCCTGAAGTTCTGCACTGGCCATTGCAGTGACGAGGGGCGGGGTGGTGGGAGGAGAGACATGCAGTGGTGCAGTTGTTCTGTCTTTATCATTTCCTTGCTTTTACTTGCTAAACCCGTGACTAGGATCTTTCCATTACCAACTATCACTGAAGCTGCAGTGCGGGGGAAGGTGGTTTTGTGGAAGCTGGGGAACAAAATAGGGAGAAGCGATCGGGAGGCCAGCTCTGGGTCAGTCCGATCCCTCCATCCCTGAACAGACATTTTTCTCCTGAAGACCAGGTTCCTCTTAGCAGCTCAGCCACACCCAGCATTGAGCTCAGAGGGGAAACAAAGATTTGAAATACCCCCAGGGAGACCTCAGGGATTGGGATTGGGATAGCTGCAGCAATCCCGAGAAAGAAGAACGAAGTAGGTGGGATCTCAATACCAGATATCAAGCTGTATTACAAAGCCACTTTTCTCAAAACTGCCTGGTACTGGCACAAGAACAGACATAGATCAATGGAATAGAATAGAGCA
>NW_006283633.1:27063-30589 GCF_000327345.1 Myotis davidii
TAGAGAACATATTTGCCAATGTTATCTATAATAATAAAAGTGTAATGTGCTAATTAGACCGGATGTCCTTCGCGATGAGCCGTGGCAGCGGGGGCTGAGGCAGAGGCGGCAGAGGCCCCTGGCCGCCATGGCGGGGGTCGAGACCCTTTTACAAATTTGGGCATTGGCCCTCTAGTTTCAGATAAGCGTTTAATCTCCAAAATTTACAAGCAACTCATACAACTTAACAAAAGGAAGATAAACAATCCAATCAAAAAATGGGAAACGGACATAATTAGACACTTTTCTAAAGAGGAAATACAGAAGGCCGAGAGACATGAAAATATGCTCAGAGTCACTAATCATCCGAGAAATGCAAATCAAAACTACAATGAGGTACCATCTCACACCTGTCAGAATGGCTATCATCAACAAATGAAATTCACCATAGCTACGATTTGGAAACAGCCTAAGTGCCCATCAGCAGATGAGGGGATTAAAAAACTGTGGTACATCTATATAATGGAATACTACACTGCAGTAAAAAGGAAGGAATTCTTACCATTTGCAACAGCATGGATGGACCTGGAGAGCATTATGCTAAGTGAAATAAGCCAGTCAACGAAAGATAAATATCACAGGATCTCACTCATATGTGAAATATTAAGATCAACATAAACTGATGAACTAAAATAGATCCAGAGACAAGGTAGCACTGAACAGATTGTCCGACCTCAGAGAGAAGGCAGGGGAGTGGGGGTGTTAGAGAGCAACCAAAGGACTTGTATGCATGCATATTAGCTTGACCAATCCAATGAACACAGACACTAGGTGGTGGGGGCTTGCCCTCGGGGGTGGGAGTGGCCAGGGTGGTCAATCAAAGAAGGAGACATATGTAATACTTTAAACAATACACACACACACACACACACACACACACACACACACACACACACACACACACACACACACACACACACACACACACACACACACACACACACACATATATATAATAAAAAAGATATTAAGTTACTGAAAGTGAAAGAAAAGATATGGTTAAGATGCAAAACTGAGTTACTCTTTATTAAGTCAATACCAAGTATGAACTTACAATATTAATATTTTAGCACATACAGCAAGCAGATTTATCAAAACCCTTGGGAAATAGGAACTCCGACCTAATGAGAGAACACTTGCAAAGGACAAAGCCTATGATTTGGAATAGTACTTTGAAAAGAAAACAGATGCAGGAAATTCAGGGCAATAATTCTATAGCTTCCATGATGCTCTTAGAAGGTGCTGAATGCACCACTGAGCTGTCAATATCTGTTAATACCATGACACATAAAACTATGCAAAAACCCATGGAAATTGCTGAGACTACTGAATATAATTTTATTATAATTTTCTCCTTTTGTTTTCTCTGGACATTTGGATCTTTGTTATACACTCTAATCTTTCCTTTATTTGGTTTTACTTTTTAAAACAATATCTTATGGCATTAGGGCTATTTTGAATTAATCTTAAAACATGATTGTAAAAATATCTTATTGCTTAGACATGCTCTTTTTTATTCTCAAATTCATTATTTTTTGTTTGCTCATTTAAAAGGCAATGATATTTGAGTCTCAAAGCTACATCCTTGTGACATTATCTGGTGATGTGAGCACAGAAGAAACCCAGAATATTTTGTTGTAGCTTTTTTACTATGTAACTATGGAGCAGACATTTTTCCCTGAGACAGTTCATTAAAAAGGCCTCAGCGGCTGTTCCCGCTCCTTGTGATGGATGTTGTGCTCATGTAATGTGGGAAATCACTGCTATTACTTTTTGCTACATCTCCTGGAGGTTCTTCTACTTCAGAAACTGCACTTACTCTGGATTATCAGTCAGACCCCTTGGGTGTGTCATATTTAATTGGCCTACATGGAGGCATCTCTTATAAAATAATACACATTGTCATGAGCTACAGCCTTTTCCCCTCTGAGTGATTTGAATGTGCCACACTCAAGGAAGAAATGGGAAACA
Source organism: Myotis davidii (assembly GCF_000327345.1). Taxonomy (NCBI): domain Eukaryota; kingdom Metazoa; phylum Chordata; class Mammalia; order Chiroptera; family Vespertilionidae; genus Myotis; species Myotis davidii. The sequence continues at coordinate 29,074 of NW_006283633.1, forward strand.
TAGCAAAGATAAGAATGCTTTCTCATAAATTAACCTTCTTAAATCACAGGCCTACTAATAAACCAACCATGTTCCACGTAATTGAGCTTACTGTTTACTACATTGTGCTAAAAGGAGGCCCTTTAAATACCTATCCTTATATTTGAGCTTTTCTGTTCTCAATACCTAACATACAAAGACCTAAGTTTTCTATGTACATATCTCAGAAATAAGTACTGTTGATCAAGGAAGTCACTGGATAAGTCAGTTGTTATCTTACATGGGGGAAAATTAAGACAATGAATTTATCTTTTATTCAAATTATATTTTTTTCCCTTGCCACTGTGTTGTTTTTACCATTTTAGGCTAGAAAAACAAAACTTGCTATGATAGATGAACAATATATCTAATTTCCCAACTTATATTTAGACTTGTCCAAAAATAATATTAATTTATTTTTCCCTAAAATATAATAATATATTTTTAAAGATTAGTATTGCATTTATATGTTTATTGTATGTTACTATGTGATAAGCACACTATGCCAGGTGATATCTATACATTGTTTTTAATCTTTTTAAAAAATATATTTTTATTAATTTTACAGAGAGAGGAAGGGAGAGGGATAGAGAGCTAGAAACAGCAATGAGAGGAATCATAGATTGGCTACTTCCTGCATGCCTCCTCCTAGGGATTGAGTCAGCATGTGTTCTGACTGGGAATTGATCCTATGACCTCTTGGTACATGGGTTGAGGCTCAACCACTGAGGCACACTGGCCATGCTGTCTCTAATCTTTACCATAGACTTGTAAAGTTTCAATTCCATTCCAGATAAGATTAAAAAAATGAAGCTTAAAGAGATTTAGTGACTGGTTGGAAGGTTACAAAATGTCTGTTGGGACAGTGAAGACATTTGAAATGTAACTTATTATTGAACAACTAGAGGCCCAGTGCATGAAATTCACGCACTCGAAGGGGGGTGGTCCCTCAGCCCGGCCTGTGCCCTCTTGCAATCTGGGAGCCCTCGAGGGATGTCCGACTGATGGCTTAGGCCCACTTCCCGTGGGAGACTTCCACCAACACCACTGCGCTTGTTAGTCATGAGCCTGGCTCAGGGCTCCGAGCTGAGCAAAGCACACTGACCACGAGGGAGCAGCTCCTGCATTGAGCGTCATCCCCCTGATGGTCAGTGTGCAACATAGTGACCAGTCATTCCGCTATTTGGTCGATTTGGATATTAGCCTTTTATTATACTAGAGGACCAGTGCACAAAATTCTTGCACGGCAGTGGAGGGTGTTCCTCAGCCTGTCCTGTACCCTCTCTAATCCAGGACCCCTTAGGGCAGTGGTCGGCAAATTGCAGCTCACGAGCCACATGCATCTCTTTGGCCCCTTGAGTGTGGCTTTTCCACAAAATACCATGTGCAGGAGCACATGTACAATGGGATTGAAACTTCGTGGCCCATGCGCAGAAGTCAGTATTTTGTGGAAGAGCCAGTATTTTGTGGAAGAGCCACACTCAAGGGGCCAAAGAGC
>NW_006283633.1:30731-31208 GCF_000327345.1 Myotis davidii
CGTGGTCGGCAACCCGTGGTTCGTGAGCCACATGCGGCTCTTTGACCCCTTGAGTGTGGCTCTTCCACAAAATACCACGTGCGGGCACACACGTACAGTGCAGTTGAAACTTCGTGGCCCATACGCAGAAGTCAGTATTTTGTAGAAGAGCCACACTCAAGGGGCCAACGAGCAGCATGTGGCTCACAAGCCTCAGTTTGCCGACCATGGCCTTAGGGGATACCTCTCTCAATCTTGGACCACTGGCTCCTAACCTCTAGCCTGCCTGCCTCATCCCCCCTAACCACTTGCCTGCCTGCCTAATCCCCCCTAACCGCCACTGCCTTGCCCCCCTGCGCAGTAGCTTTGTCCAGAAGGATGTCTGGAATGACATCAAGAAGGTCGTTCAGCTGTCTGATCAAATTAGCATATTATGCTTTTATTATTATAGATAATATAACCAATAAAGAAAGCTATTTCAGTAAGAAATGAAATGGA
>NW_006283633.1:31447-39805 GCF_000327345.1 Myotis davidii
CCTCTGCCTGCTCGCCTGATTTCCCCTACCCTCCCCTGCCTGCTGGCCTAATTGCCCCTTAACTGCTCTCCTGCTGGCCATATAGCCCCCTAACTATTCCTCTGCTGGCCTGATCACCCCTACCTGCTTCTGCCTCAGCCTCTGTCACCACAGCTTTGTCCAAAGGACATCCAGAATGACATCTGGAAGGTCGTTCAGTCTAATTAGCATATTATGCTTTTATTAGTATAGATAGGACTAGAGGCCCAGTGCACAAATTGATTCATGAGTGGGGTTCCTCGACCTGGCCATCGATCAGAGCTGATCAGGGCCATCTCATCTAGTCCTGGTCCCTTCCCCTGGCCAGCCAGCCCCAGTCGGGGCTAATCAGGTCAGCCAGCCGAGCGGAGGGACCACGGGAATTTGGCCAGCTGTGGGGAGGGGCCGTAGGAGGTTGGCCTGTGTGGGAGGTTGGCTGTGGGAGTGCACTGACCACTAGGGGGCAGCTCCTGCATTGAGCGCCTGCCCCTGGTGGTCAGTGCACGTCATAGCGACTGGTCGACTGGTCCACAGGTCATAACGGTTGCTTAGGCTTTTATATATATAGATAGATATTTTCAGGCTCAAACAACAATTAGAATAATTTCATCTCAAAGCAAACTTGAGCACACCCACATAAAGTATAAACTTCATTAAATAAGAATGTTTCTTAATATGCCAGCAGAAATTAACAGATTGATTTTATTTACTAAAGTTCTTCATCCAATGAAGAGAAAAATATTGAGAATTTCAGATTTTAACTACAGTTTTAAACATGACATAGACATTTTCTTAGTGCAGCTTTGAAATTGGTTTCTCATTTCTAACTTGTCTCGCCACTTTCTTGTTTCAAAAGGTAATTACCAGAGGGTTCATAACATTCTTAGTCAAGTGTACTTTTAAAATTTCTACAAGTACAAACTAAAAATAGTGACCAATAATTGCATTCATGAGAAGGTATAATGTAATTAGCATATTGTCCTGATGTTTAGAAAATTAATGATTCTGCAGTGCTCCATGCACTTGTTTCTGATTTGGAGTCATCCATTCCTAATGTTCCACAAAATAATACAAGTTAGAGTAATTTGTACAAATGAACATTGAGAGCACTTACTGGAGGAGAGAAAATATTGTGGTGGAATTACAACAAAATTCATTACTACTTTTCTATTTACGGTGGAATGTTATTCCTAAAGATGAATACAGAATTACTTAATAACAGCAAGGTGTTGATGAGAGGCTGAAAAAACATGGAAATGAACATAATTTGAGCATCTTACCATTTCTATTATTAGTCCTCCCTCATATTTATGCCTCTTTCTTGTATCCTCCTTGGAGAGCTTGGCTTATCATTATCACCAAGTCTTGACCTCCTGGTCAACTCATTGACCCCACAGCCACCTTAGTATCTATTGGAGAAAAGGGTGTTACTACTGCACTTGGTTTGGGATAAGTAATTGTCCTGACAAAACATTTAAATTGTTGTTTTCTTTTACTTTTTAATATCTTACTTTGCATTTTAGTATCTCACTAAAAGAATGCCCAAAGCCCTGCTTTGTTTATCAAATTAAGCAGGCATTTTGGACTTGTATATTAGGAATAGAGATTATCAAACAAACCAAAAAAGGAAAAGGTAAAAACCATAACTATTGAGATAAAGATGTCTTCATTTTCCTCTCAAAGACCTCCCTCATGTCAAAATGCAATGAATAATTCAGTTAGGCTTATACTTAAAAATAATGTTACAATGACTTTTGTGACCACTTATTTTGTGACATTTAAAATACTCCATAAGATAAAACACAGTTATTTGACATCACAGAGTATGTAGAAATACTATATAAACACACTTGACCATTTCTCCCATCTTAGCCTCCTGCAAGTATTCAGAAGTGAGAAAAACCAAGAGCAAAAAGGCAAGTAGCATTCTCGTGTCCTTCACAAATCTATATCATATTTTGTTTATTTTTGATCCCAAATATAAAACTTTAACCCTTTTTTTATGGTTGATGGGTTTCATTTTTTTTCCTTTATTGATTCAGGTATTACATGTGTCCTTATCCCCCGATTGCCCCTCACCCTCCCCTCCCACAATTATGCCCTCACTCTCCTGGTGTCTATGTCCATTGGTTAGACTTATATGCATGCATACAAGTCCTTTGGTTGATCTCTCCCCCTTACCCCCACCCTCCACTACCTTCCCTCTGAGGTTTGACAGTCTGATCAATGCTTCTCTGTCTCTGGATCTGTTTTTGTTCATCAGTTTATGTTGTTCATTATATTCCACAAATAAGTGATATTATGTGATATTTATCTTTCTCTGACTTATTTCCCTTTAATATAATGCACTTTTATGGTATATTCCTGCAGATCTTCTGTAAATGAGTAAATTTATAATTTAAAAGGAACAAGAAACTATCTTAAACAATATTCTGAGAGAAAGAGGGAATAATAGCATTAAACTTTTCTCCATGAAAGCTGAATGGACAAATAAAAGTATTTGTTTATTAATCAGACTTCTAAATATGAATAGTTCATTTTATTCTTACTAATTTGGGGATGAATTTAATATTTGTTCATATTATCTTTTTTACCTTAAGCATGTAATAATACAGCTAGAATATTTTGTAGATATTAAATAAGAGATTTTTAGTTTCTTGTCTTTATTATATTTTCTTATTAATAAAACTAGAGGCCCAGTGCATGAAATTCATGCAGGGGGCGGGCGGGTGTCCTCAGCCCAGCCTGCACCCTCTCCAATCTGGGACCACTCAGGGGATGTCCGGCAGTTGGACATTCCTCTCACAATCTGGGATCGTTGGCTGCTAACTCCTCGCCTGCCTGCCTGCCTGATTGCCCCTAACTTCTTCTGCCTACCACCTGATCTTCCCCTTACTGCTCCCCTGATGGCCTGATTGACACCTAACTGCTTCCCTGCCAGCCTGATCACCCCCAAGTGCCCTCCCCTGCCGACCTGATCGCCCACAGCTGCCTTCCCCTGCCATGACCCACCTCCTCCATTGGTCCCCGCCTCCACTTTGTGTGCGGCCATCTTGTGACGGCCATCTTGTGACAACCATCTTATGACAACTTTAGGGCATGATGTGTGAGGGTGTGACGACCACCTAGGCCAGTGGTTGGCAAACTGTGGCTCACGAGCCACATGTGGCTCTTTGGCCCCTTGAGTGTGGCTCTTCCACAAAATAGCACGTGCGGGCGCTCATGTACAATGTGCAGAAGTTGGTTTTCATCCTGGGTGAGCCTATTTTGAAGAAGTACTGTTGATATTTGGCTCTGTTGACTAATGAGTTTGCCAGCCACTGCCCTAGACAATGATTTCTGTTCCCAGGTTTGACTGACAGGTACCTTCCCTAAGTTACCCTGACTTAACTGCACGTGTGCCCATCTCTCTGTTTGTTGAACTCCTTCCCCCAGTGGTCTGCAGGGAACGGATGCGTGGTTCCCTGGAGAGTGTAAAGTTGCAGCTTCCTGGGGAAGCTGCCCAAAGGACCATGCTTATAATGTTTGGCCTCCTTTTGGCTTCTTTCCTAGCCTATATAATAAAAGGCTAATATTCAAATTGTCCTTTCAAATGGGTGTTGCACCAGGTGTTCGACCAGGAGGTTGGGGCCAGTCTGTCAACCACCCACAGCCCCTCCCTTAATCCAGCCCCACCCTCCACCAGTGCCCTCCCACCCCAATCAGGGGTGGGGACAGCTGGTCAGCCAACCACCTGCAGCTCAGCCCAATCATCCCTGATTGGGGCATGCCAGCTGGACCCCACCCATGCACAAATTTGTGCACCAGGCCTCTAGTTATTAATAACTAGCTAATTACAATGGTATCAAAACCAAAACTGAAATTAAATTATAAATATATCAATTTTATCTCCAAAAAGTTCTTCACTTATTAAGTGTACCATTTATATTCTTTTACAAAATTAATACTACTAGTCAAGTTTTGCAGTCTCAACTCCACCGATTCTAATAATTTATTTTGAAAATAAAACATGATAACCATTAAAGAATTAAAAACTATTTTTTTTATTTATAAAATTGTCACATAAGTGACTTATACATGAATGACTGATAAATCTGCCCCATCATATTATACAAATTCTTCATAATTTGCAATCAGTCATGTTCTTTTTATTTGTGCATAAGTAAGCCACACTTCCTATAACTGGATACTTTCTCTTAGCCTATTCCCTTCTTAACTACTGGATAGCTTTGAACATTGAGCTCAATGTCATCATATCCTGAAGATTTTTAAGCTCTTTTAAGCTCAACTCAGATAGAATTAAGTGTGTGTGTGTGTTTTATGTATTTACACTATACATGTATCCCTACATTATTTTTCTTATGATGCAATGATGCAAATATTTACTAGATTATCTCTCCTAAGAGTTTTATACCATGGAAACGGACAGTGCACATTTTAACTCTTCATGACCACTGTTTACCACAATGCCTACCACAAAATATGTACATATTATTTTTGAATAGATGAATTGCTACAATGAACACTGCCAGAATACTGTTGGTATTGGGGAAAAAACACTTCAGCTGCCTTGTGATATTGGCTTTATTCAGGTATGTTAAGAGCTTCAGAGAAAGGATTGTTCAGTTTCATCGAAGTTCTATTTGTAGTAATAACGTTGAACCGAAAGTACTAGAACATGGCAGAGAAGAAAACCTTCTCATGCATTTCTGGCTAAAGTAAAGCTTGAAAGTAAGACAAAGTCTGCTCAATGTTGTAGTTTTTTTGTTTGTTTGTTTGTTTTTTCCACCTATTAACAAAATCCTATTAATAATTTTACATTATTAACAAGAAAACTGTTGCCTATGTTTTGGTTGATCCTGCCTACTTTTCTTCTATTATTAAATACTGGTGTTTTCGTTGTTTTGTTGTTATTGTTTGCATCTAGAGTTTTGTTTTTTATCTTCAGGCTGCTGAGTCTTTATTTGGAAGGTTCTCTGATACAGATACCAGCTTCTCAGCTTGAAAACTGGAACACATATTAGGAAGCTTGCTAGTATTTTACTTCTCTATTTTAAATAAGTGAGTCTCTCCATAATTCAACTTGATTTGGTATTTCTAAAGGGGTGTTTATTTAAGGGCAATGACACACAACACTGCAGCATGAAACAGCACATAAACAATTAGCACCGGGTTGGTTTTTCAAACAGGCAGTGATACAATTTTAAGAGTTCCCCAAAGCATTTTAAAGACTGGGGAAACATTTGTGTCATTACACAGCCATAGTTTAAAGCTTATGAGCTTTCCACCCTACTAAGAAAAGCATTTAAAACAACCCACAGAGGATAGGTTAGCACAAAAATAGGTGGATCTGTAATTACTCGGAGCATTATAAGGGTTCAACAGGCAAAATAGGATTAGTCCTTTACCTATGAATATTTAATGTAAAACAGTTTTTTTAACAGTTACCCACTAATACTTTTTCTGTTTACCATGCTCAGAAAACTTGACTCTAGAACTTTTTATTTTATTTTTTATTTTTTTATGAGACAAGTATATTTAAGTAATTTGGTCACTCTGGGCTTATTTTTGCATTTCAAGCCAAATTTGTTCTTATGAATAGTATTTCCATTCTGGAGAAATGTTTTTGCCTCACCAAAATATTGGATCCACATTCAAATGATAGAAAATGTCTAGCACTATTGCTATTGGTCACTCATATCTTTCATCTGCACTATTGTAATAAGCATCTGGTCTCTACTCTCTTCTTTAAATTTTCCCTAAGCTCTCCAACAGTGTTCATTAGAGAATGCAATTCTGATAATGCCAAAAAACATTTGTAAGAAATGAGATTGGGAATTTAGGTCTTGGTGTTCCCACATACTACCAATGTGTTCAAACCATCTATGATTTGATTTCCCTCCTGCAAATTGGGAATAATAACAATATAGTTCACATAGGGCTACAAATGGGATTAATAGTTCATGCATGACACAGATCAGATTCTGGCATTTTTTTAAACTATCCAAAATGTTAGGTATTAGTCTTCTTAGCACCATGCTTTTAAAATCTGCAATTATTCCCTACTTGATAAAGAAGGAAATTAGGGCCTCCTGCATGGGATCTCCAAAAATTGGCTGTAAAAATATAGGCTACAACCATCTTATTCCATTACCCATCTATATTCTACTCTTTATGCAGTTTTGTTGAGATAGACTTCACATACCATAAAATAAACCTTTCAAAGTGTACAATAGAGTGGCTTTTAATATAGTCACAGATTTGTGTAAGCATCACAATGATCTAATTTTAGAACATTTCATCATCCTGCAAAGAAATCTTATACTCCACTCCACATTCACTAGCCTTCCCGAGCCCTTACTAATTACGAATACTACTTCCTGGCTCTCTAAATTTGTTTTTCTGGATATCTATATATATATAGAAGGCCAATATGCAAAGTGTCCTCTTGGGAGTTCAACCAGGAGACCGGGAGTTTGATCGCTTGCTATGACATGTTCTGACCACTGGGGGTCATGTGGAACAAAGGAAGGCCCGGGCCAGCAGCCAGAAGGTCCAGATCAGCCCTGATCGTGGGCCAGGCCTACGGACCCTACCCATGCACAAATTTCATGCACAGGGCTCTAGTTTTTATATAAATGGAATCACACAAGATATGGTCTTCTGTGTTTGACTTCTTTCATGTAGTGTCATGTTTTCAAGATTAACCCATTTTGTAGCATGTATGAATGCTAGATGCCTTTTTTATGGGGTAGTAATATGCCATCCATTTACCTGTGGATAAACACCAGGGTTGTTTCCAGTTTTTAAATATTATGAACAATGTTGCCACGAATACTCATATACAAGTGTTTATGTGTGCATTTGTTTTCATATTCTTTGGAGTATATACCTAGAATTAGAATTACAGGTATGGTAGCTCCAAGTTTAACATTTGAAGAATTCTAAAACTTTTCAAAAGTGGCTACACCATTTTACAATCTTGTTATTAATATATGAAGGTGTCAATTTCTTTTTTTAAAACAGTTTTATTGATTTCAGAGAGGAAGAGAGAGAGGGAGAAAAACAGCAATGATGAGAGAGAATCATTGATCAGCAGCCTCCTGCCTGCGCCCTATTGGAGATCGAGCCCACACCCCCTATTGGGGATCAAGCCTACAACCCCGGCATGTGCCCTTGACCAGAATCAAACCTTCAAGCTGATGCTCTATCCATTGAGCCAAACAAGCTAGGACTGAAGGTTTCAATTTCTCCACAAATTCACCAATACTTATTATTGTCTGTCTTTTTTTTTTAGCCCACTCAGTGGGTTCAAAGTGATATTATAATCTACCAGAGGCCCAGTGCACGACATTCGACGAGGGGAGGCGGGCATCAGCCAGGCCTGTGCCTTCTTGCAGTCCAGGACCCAGGCAGACATCCCCTGAGAGGTACTTAGAGCTGCCGCAGAGACGGAAGAGGCTCCTGCCACCAATCCTATGCTCGTAGATGTAAGCCAGGCTTCTGGCTGAGTGGCACACTCCCCCTGTGAGAACAGAATGACCACCAGGGGGCAGCTCCTGCATTGAGAATCCGTCAGTGTGTGTCATTCAGTCTATTTGCATATTAGCCTTTTATGATATAGGATGATTTTTCACTCACTCTGTACTCATACCTCTGAACATTTATTTCTGCTGTTCTCTGTTTACAACAGCCACTCCCCCTTTCTCCTACCTAATTTCCTACTGAGAAGTTGATCTCCTATTCTTCCTTGAAGGCATAGTTAAAAATGTCACCTATTCCAAGAACCATAATCCAATCTACCACTAAGAAAAATCACCTTCCACCTACTCCTAGAGGATGTTAATCTTTATTAAAGCATTTAAATTGTTTTACTTTATAACAAAAGCAAATGCCATATTTTTATCTATTTTCTCAACAGACTCTGAACTTCTGAAAAGAAAGGATCATCTTGCTTAACATAGTGCTTTGCACACAGAAGACATTTCCTGTTTGTCAGATTAACATGGATCAGTCATTCATTTTGATAACCAAAGAAATTAGTCCACTTTTGATTAAGGAACCACAAATATTTTCCAATAAAATATTGACTTTTCAAACAAAAGATGAGCTGAATTGACATTTCACAATATCTATATATATAATCTATATATAAAGAGGTAATATGCAAATTTGTCTGGGATGCCTTAACAGTCACAACCAGCTCCAAGCCTTAATAGTCACGACCAGTGCTGCTTGAATCACGCCCCTACCCCAGTGGACACACACTGGGGTGGGAGCCTGCTCCCAGTGGCTGCGGCACAATTCAGGGAGCAGTGGACACACACTGGGGGGGGGGGG
>NW_006283633.1:39906-42850 GCF_000327345.1 Myotis davidii
AGAAGAAAGAAAGAAAGAAAGAAAGAAAGAAAGAAAGAAAGAAAGAAAGAAAGAAAGAAAGAAAGAAAGAAATGTCATATCTTATGAAAGACATATCTTGAAAATGCCTAAAGAAAGTTGTCATTTTTTCATGGTGAAGGGACTGGAGTCCGTGTTGACAAAACACCTTGGCGGCTGTGGCGGCTGGCAGTGGCAGCAGCAGCAGGATAATGGGGGTGGTGCCTTCTCCTGATCAGCCCAGTCACTTCCCATAGAGGGAGACCAGACTGTGTCTTAGGCCCACTCCCCATGGAACATCCTCTGAGGGCTCCTGGACTGTGAAAGGGGGCAGGGTGGGCTGAGGTACCCCCACCCCCACCCCAGTGCACCAATTTTGTGCACCTGGCCTCTAGTTTGTTAATAAAAGGTTGACCTGTTATATTTCCTCCTTGATTCCAATTTTCTTGAGGATAGTTATTATCCCAGTGCCTAGAAAAATCCCAGAACCATAGAAATAATGAGGACTTTTTTACTAAATCTTTTGCAATAAAAGAAAATAATGGCCCTAGCCAGTTTGGCTCAGTAGATAGAGCGTCGGCCTGCAGACTGAAGAGTCCCAGGTTCGATGCTGGTCAAGGGCATGTACCTTGGTTGTGGGCACATCCCCAGTGGGGTGTGTGCAAGAGGCAGCTGATCAATGTTTCTAACTCTCTATCCTTCTCCCTTCCCCTCTGTAAAAAATCAATAGGGTGTATTTAAAAAAAAAAAAAGAAAATAATGGTTGTAGTTCATTCTCTCTCTCTCTCTCTTGAAAAAAAGACAATCGTGCAATGGCTAAGATCTTCAGATAGGACACTGATGCTGTTCTGCATCAAATATTTTCCAATAAATTCTCTAATCATTTCTTTCCTGCTTTTCAACAATAATGGCTACTGTCATATATTTATTTACTTCTTACTCTGGACAAGACATTGTATCAGTTCCTTCATACAGATTATCTCATTTATTATTTACAGAAGAACCAAAAGAGATAAATAGTATAATTTCTCTCATTTTACCCATGTACATTGAGGAGGAGAATAGATAAGTAATTTTTTAAAAATATTTTTTATTGATTTCAGAGAGGAAGGGAGAGGGAGAGAGAGATAGAAACATCAATGCTGAGAGAGAATCATTGATTGGCTGCCTTTTGCATGCCCCCCACTGGGGATGGAACCACAACCTGAGCATGTGCCCTGACCAGGATCATACCGTGACCTCCTGGTTCATAGGTCAATGCTCAACCACTGAGCCATGCCAGCCGGGCTAGCTAAGTAATTTGCCTTAGGTCCCACTCCTTGTTAGTGGTGGCGCTAAAATTGGAACACAAACTGGTTTTCTAAAAAACCCTATGTCTCCCTTTGATTAGTTCCAAATTTTATGGATAGATCAAAATATCCAGACTGAAAAATAAAAAACTAACTTTGAAAACTTAAGGTATATCAGAACTCCATGGTTAGAAATATATTACCTCATTTTCTTCTATTCAGCTCTTTATTCTTCTTCTTAACCCCAGATGTCACATTTTATCTTTAAATCCTCAATAATTAAATTAATTTTTAGAGCTGTACAGAGTAAAATGTGGCAACTGATTACTTTTGTGTTTTGTCAAAATTATGGCTAAGAATTACTTAAAATTTTGCAAAAGTAATCATGGTACATATTATACAATAAATACAGTACCTCTGAAGAATACAAAAGACATCTGGATCCATATTGACAGGAAACATAAGTATCTACCAGGTACTTATGCTTCAATAAAGCAAATCATGCTTGCACTAAATACATAGTCTCACATATTGTAGCCTGCTCTTTCCACTCACCAGAGTGATAAGCTCCTTTGGCTTCTTAAATTACAGACACTGCTCCATATAGTACCATTCTTGGAAACATGATTACTGGGAAAGGTAATGAAGTTGGTGTGGTTTAAAAGAGATGGCATTCATATATAAAAGATTTTTTCAAGGAATACTGTATTAAAGGACATTATGGACAAGGAGGGTTGAATTCTCACTTGATCTTTTATGAGCAGTGTCTTCTTTTTGCTTGTTTGGTATTAATATTGTCACCAAAAACCACAAGTCAGTTGGAAGCATGAAAGAAACAATATATTCTTCTCTCAACACTACTCGTTGTACCCACATTTTTAATAGAATCCTGAAAGAAATCTTTGGCATTCAATACTTCATAAATGGTATTTGGATAATTAGATTCTACTATAAATATAATAGCATAGTTTTAAGACTTTTCAAGCAAAATCATACCCTGAGTTCTGCCAGTGGCTTAGTGTATAAATAAATTTTGGTAAGACACAAGGATTTTTTAAAAAATAGAACAATATAAACATGGTCAGTGGATTAGCTTAGCAACTTGTCTAAGTTGTACCCCACATGCATGAGTACAACCTTTCAAGCTGGTGGGGGCAGTGATATGGTTTGGGGCATGCTTTCCTGGCATGATTTTGGACCTTTAATTCATGTGGAAGAACGTCTGAATAGCAAAACATACCTAAGTATCATTGCTGATCAAGTTCATCCTATCATGTTGATGGTGTAGCCCAATGGAGATGGCTTCCTTCAACAAGACAATGCGCCATGCCACGGTGTTCGTATTGTGCAGGAGGGGTTTCAAGAACATGAGGGAGACTTTACCTTGCTTAGGTGGCCCCACAATCACCAGATCTCAATCCAATTGAGCATTTGTGGGACGAAGTTAAAAGAGCCATCAGGCAGCTGGTTCCACAACCATCAAATCTCACAGAACTGGACAGTGTTATTCATCAGGCATGGTGTCAGATTCCTCGAATCACCTTTCAACATCTCGTGGAGTCAATGTCAAAAAGAATTGCCGCAGTATTGAAGGCAAAAGGTGGCCCAATGAAGTACTGATGGGGTGGTCATAATAATCTGGCCACTCAGTATATATA
>NW_006283633.1:43215-46781 GCF_000327345.1 Myotis davidii
CTGATGAAGATTAAAATTAGTAGCAAACACTATCAATTCAGAATCCCAGAAATTCTTGGAATGGAGAATTAATGGATTAATGCATGCATTCATTCATTCATTCATTCAACTAACAAATATATATTGAGAATCAGGCATGCATTAGATATTGGAATACCTCTCTGAAAGAGACTTAATCCTGTGTTATTTACTAAACTTTGAATATTGTATCCTGACACTAATTGTTCCCTTTGTTCTCCAAAATTGTTCTTATTTCTCAATGAAACTCTATGCTAAAACTCTTGTGTTTCTATGATGTACAATAAGCAAGGCACATTGATAGGAACAAAGCATTAATAATTTTAACTTCTTAATTGCCTTAACAATAAAATCTCTAATATTTTTAAAATATAAATTATGAATAATTTTAACACATTGCAATTAAATTATCAAATAATTATGTAAAAATAATACAAAAATGTATGCATTAGTCCTAGCTATTTACAACACTTGAAGTTCCTATCAGCTGCATCTGTTGCACCATGACAGATGGTATGGCTTCTTAAAGAGTTTTGGGTGTTTTTTTTTTTTTTAATATAAAAACGTGTGCTAAATGTGGATAACCTGCTTAATCTCTTTGGAACAACAGTTTTATGAGTTTTCTGTCCAAAGCTTAATTAGCTCTTCCACACTCTGTCCCTTTTTAAAACTTGCAGTTATTTCCATTTTCCTTTGGGTAAAGAAAAAGGTTGAGATGTGTCTTTAAAACATCAGCTAGTCACCAAAGAGTAGAACTGCCTCTCGTGTTCTGCCAAGTAAACTAAATTGCTTGGAAAAATGTCAACAATGTAAAACTGTTAATAACTTTTTTGGCTGCTATTGTTCAAAACATTTTATTAGTATTTGATCGGTGTTTTTAAAATAGATGAAAATACACTCAGGATTTATAGACTTTGGAAACAAGTGGTTATATGTTAAGCCCAAATCCTTTCTTTTCTCATTATATTGTTTTCACTCAAAAGTATGACTCCAGCGTTGGTGGTATAGTGGTGAGCATAGCTGCCTTCCAAAAGTATGACTCCGTAATTTGAACCAATATTATATTGAAATATAAATAGCATTATATTTTTCAATATGAGATATGTTTCATCTGGATCCCATCCAGGAAGATTTAATAATTAAGGTAACAGCAAAGTATCTCATAATGTTGAGAAGAAAACACAAACCAAAAATTGAGAAGATCTAAATCCAGCCATCATCAAATTCCCTAAGTCTCAGTTTTGAAAAATATGGAGATAATCATTCCTATCTGATCACTTCAAGGAATTGTTGCTAATATGAAATAAAATCAAAGTCTAAATAAAGTCTTACAAATTAAAAGTATCCTATAAGTATAAATGCTTTTGTGTTATAGACATGCAATAACAATAAAAATCTGCCAAAGAATCTATACTAATAAAAGGATAATATGCTAATTAGATTGGGAGATCTTCTGGACATTCTTCTGGACAAAGCCATGGTGGCGGGGCCGAGGTAGAGGCGGTTAGGGGCCAAGAGGGGAGGGCAGTTGTGGGTGATCAGGCCGGCGGGGGATGGGGCAGTTGGGGGTGAGCAGGCCTGCAGGCAGAGAGGTTGGGGACAATCAGGCAGGCAGGCAGGCAGGTGGGTGGTTAGGAGCCAGCAGTCCCGGATTATGAGAGGGATGTCCGACTGCCAGTTTAGGCCCGATTCCTGTGGGGATCCAGAAACCAGATTGGAGAGGGTGCAGGCTGGACTGAGAGACACCCTCCCCCATGCATGAATTTTGTGCACTGGGCCACTACTCTTAAGATAACTGGAAAATTTTATTTAAACCCATCAAAATGGGTTAAGTGCAAAGAGCAAGGTAAAAATGTGTTCATACAGTACATACTCAACTATGTAAAAAATATACTTAGAAATACCAGAATGAAATACACTAAAATGTTAAGTATGTTTCTCTTTAGGCAAAGTAACAGTGGGAAAATATTACTTTCTACTTTAACCTTATTAATATAGTTTTTAAAATGTTAATAGTGAGTATATGCTAGTGTTATAAGAAAATATTTATGGAAACCTTGAGAATTATCTTTCCACTTATTTGATTTAATAGTAATGAATATAGAATTTAAACTTTATATTTACATTACTGATAAATCAAGATTGGATTATTTACACTGAAGTATTCTCAATCCTAGCCTTGATCTCTGTTAAACATATTGTTTGTATCTCCCATCCATTATGAAATGAAGAGAAACATTTTCTAACTTACATAGTTTTAAAAAATAGTTTTCAAAATTGATTTTTCCCTTCTATGAAATATTAAAAATGTCAAGTGTCTCTTATTTAATTTTCCTTTTTTGAATTTAGGTTTTTCTTCCAGAGTATGCCATGCTACTTCAGCTTTCTGTAACATGCCTAAATGCTATCCAGGAAGAGTAGTTGATGTCTTACATGTCCCTGGGATCCACAGACAAAATAAATCCACAGGTTCTTTACTCCTATAACTCCAAGTAATGATAGAATAACTCTCATACTGAAGAACAGTTCGAAAATATGAATTTAGCACTTAATTTTGTATGTGATACCCTTCTGAAAGTAAGTAGAACAGATGTAAAATGATTTTAAATAGTTTCTTAATACTAATAAGGTTGAAAAATGAAATCAATATTCCCCATATTACCTTCATCTTACAATAACGTCAAACACTAAGATTGCCACTGAAATTAAGGTTTGGTGTTGGCGACTATAGGTCCTTTTCTTATAACTGACATGAAGAGTTCCAGGTTTTAAAAGCAAAAATGATGCCCTAACTGGTTTGGTTCAGTGGGTAGAGCATCAGAATATGAACTGAAGGTCCCAGGTTAGATTCCAGTCAAGGGCATGTACATTGGTTGCAGGCACATCCCCAGTGGAGGGTGTGCAGGAGGCAGCTGATCAATGTTTCTGACTCTCTATCCCTCTCCCTTTCTCTCTGTAAAAAAAAAATCAATAAAATATATATTAAAAAATAAAAAAAGCAAAAATGAGGGTGAGAAAGTGAATTTTTGACAATTAGAAAGGTAATTTTTTTCCCTAACATTTATCGGAGAAAATATTTTAGAAGCAGACAAAGAAACTGAAATGTGGTTCATGTATGTTTTGTTGTTGTTGTTTTTCAATGCTCCTCTTCCCTCCAATATAAATCCCATGGAAGGCACAGGGTTAACTCTCTCAATGGTACCTGTATTATCCACACTAAAGTTAATTGAACTCAGAAGAAGTCCTTCAATCCTGTAATCTCATGCAAAACTTATAAATTGCACTGGCTAATGAATGAATAAGACACTCTGAAAACCATCTATATAATAGAGGCCTGGTGCACAAAAATTTGTGCACTTGGGAGGAGGGGTTCCTCAGCCCGGCCTGTGCCCTCTCACAGTCTGGGACCCCTCGGGGGATGACCACCTGCTGGCTTAGGCCCGCTCCCTGGGGGATTGGGCCTAAGATGGCAATCAGACATCCCTCTGGCAGCCCAGGAGCCCTCAGGGGATGTCCACTTGCCAGCGGGGACCAGAACTAAGCCTCCG
>NW_006283633.1:48544-62662 GCF_000327345.1 Myotis davidii
GGCCCCCACTGGGGTGCCCGGCCAGTGTGGGTGAAGGGCTGATGGCTTTTTTCAGGCTGGCTGATGACTGAAGCTCCCAGCCTCTCCTTTTTTTCTTTTCTTTTTTTTTTTTATTCTGGGATTTATTTACCTTCTATAATTGAAATTTCATTGCTGTCACTAGAGCTGAGAGCTGGCTCTAGCTCTGAGGCCACGGCAGACTGAGAGCAGGTATCTGGGGTTTGTTTAGATTCTATAGTTGAAACTTTGTTGCTTTCGGAGCTTAGAGCCGGGCCACAGCAGGCAGGGAACCTTGGCTTCCTCCATCACTGGAGCAAGCAAGCCTCCTGCTAGCTTCAGCTGTGTGGCTGCCAGCTGCCTTCTTGGTTAGTGGTTAATTTGCATATCACCCTGATTAGCCAATAGGAAGTGTTGTGAAGGTATGGTCAATTACCCTTTTGTCTTTTATTAGAAGGATAAAAGGCTAAAATGCTAAGTGTCCATCTGACCAGTAGCTATGACGCCCACTGACCAGCAGGGGGAAAATGCTCAACACAGGAGCTGCCATGACGCACACTGGCCATTTACAGAGAAACAACCCTGTGGACCTGGTGCCCACAAAGCAACACTCAGCTTCGCCCAAATGGGACACAGGCCCTGCCACCACTCTGGAGTGACAACCCACCATATCACAGCCAATGCTGCCAAGACCCCATGGTGCAAAATGCGGCCCACAGCCCAGCCCAGCCTGGAAATGGTGGCTGTGGGCGCTGGGTAATGATGTCACGTAACAATGCCTGGCTTCCTCTCCCTAGTAACGACTAGCCTCCTTGGAGTTTCTTCAGCCCAGGAACATGACTTGCTTTATAGCCAGGTGCAAACATTTTGCACTTTAACCAGATGTCTGTGAAGCATTTTCTTGTCCCTCATCTCATTTAATCCTCACAGAAGTCCTGGAATAGGTAGATAGGAAATGAAACTTGCCCCGACTGAAAAGAATTAAGAAATAGTAGGCCTTGAAAATAACTTCAGGTTTTCTCACTGTGCAGAATATAGTCAAACACTGCTGCAGTTAAATATTTTACCCTTTCTTCTCCCTGCATGATCTGCTTTGTGTTGATATTTACTGCTGTTTTGCTGACAATTACCTGAAAGAGAAGTTGGGGTGCTTCACTATGTTGGAAAAAGTTTAACTAAATCAAAAAGCAGGTCTAATTAAGTAAGTTTATTCTCTCTCTCTGTATATATAAAAGACTAAGTTGACTTGCACATGCATGATACATATAAAGCTCTCACTGGCGGCAATCAAATGTATGTGTTTTGATCTGTCATTGTCGATCATGAATTTGGTTGACACTTCTATAATAGAGAAAGGGCAAATAGTGATATTAAAATATTTCTTCTAATTAATTTCCTTTCAATGGAAAGGAAATTTGTATACTGGGCCACTAGTATAAAATATAATGTGTAATTATCTGCCATATAAAAAGGATGTATAATTATCTACCATTAGGGGAACATATCAGAAAGTTTTACCTTCATTTTTTAAACAGTTGACTTCAGGCCAGTTTTTCATTTTGCCGTATTTTTCTCATCTTGCTCTGGCTTGTGTTCAGAACTCCCATTGACTTGCAGTAGATCTTCACATTTGGCTCAGCTTCAATAGTAGAAAACAAGATATTGAGCAGACCCTTACTGCTTCTGAACATCTCTAAAATAATAATGTTCCCTGTTCAAACTATTACAATGGCTTTCATCATGAACACCAAGCAATTCAAGCAAGTCCTTATAAAATATTATACACAATAATTTCAAAGTATAATGATGTTTTCTTACATTTTTTGGATTTAAAATGTGTTTTCTATTATTTTGTATGTATTATTTCATGTAATTCTTAAGACATTTTGTAAAATTTGTAATGTAGATACAAGTTTCTCCAATGTGCAGAAGATAAAAATATGAGGTACTTAATAACTCCTACTTCCATCACTAGTTTCTATAGTTCAGGCCCCTAAAAGGTTGCAGTATTACTTAAGGGAGTTTTACAGATCATTATAGTACACTTAAGTATTGTTTGCAGAATGAAAGTATCTATCACACATGTGTGAACTATTATTTTAAAATATGTTTATGTGCTATAATGATTAATAAATAATGTATCATTATTATTGTAGTCATAATATTTTTTTCATTTTGTAATATCTCATTTAGTGGATATAAAAGAACAAGTATTATCTTATGTGATCTTACTCAAAATTATTTTCTGGTATTAAAGAGAAGTCTTAGTGTGTAAAGAAATTAGAAAGCACTGAATTAGCCCATGCTGATAGAGAAAGTGTCACAATGAGGGGGAAAAAATTACTGAGAAAATAGATTAGGGTATATAAATATATATATCACACATATATTTTAACTATTGAGGCAGCCAAGAAGAACTCTACATCCATATATAGATATAAACAAATATATATATATAATTTCAGAGAGGAGAGAGAGAAATATCAATGATGAGAATCAATGATGAGAGGGAATCATTGGTTGGCCACTTCCTGCATGCCCTAAACCATGGATTGAGCCCACAACGTGGGCATACACTGACCAGGAATGGAATCATGACCTACTGGTTCATAAGTAGATGTTTGAGCCATGTATTTATTCTAGGCCCAAATATATTTTTAATTCATTTTTTCTATAAGAGATTAGTTGTAAAATATGTCACTCCCAATTGAGACTTTTCCCAAAGACAAAGAGCCCCTAGGCAAATCAATGTAACTTCACTAGAGTATGAATTTAAGCAGAAGTAATAGACATTACCTTCCAGCGTAGTGTTGCAGAATTGACCAGTGAAGTCCTGAAAGATGCCATTCTAGGAGCCATCTTGCACTGCCTCAGTCAAAGACAAACTGTGATAAGAAGGGTACTAGTCTCATTATAAAGGCAATATCTTTGGTAGCTCTGATAGTAACACAAATAAGCCATCATTAATAATGGTCAAGAGTAGGAATCATATTTGAAAGAATTGACACATTAGTGTCCTCATTTATGAATAATACGTTGAATGAAACAATTTTCATTTCCATTTAAATACTACAATATTTATGATTATCTTAGTTTACAGAGGGTGTGGAGATGATATGTGATGACAGAGGAGAGGATAAAGAAGGAGAAAAAAATTAAAGAAGTAAAAGGAAGAGTACAATAAAAGATGTGACAGACCCTGTAAGAATACCGAGGGGTGATAAGTAACAATGGGAAGTAAAGGCAAAGAAGATGATGGCATCTCCTGGGGGAAACAAGACCCCTTGCTTCCCACTTGCATGCAATTCTGTTTCCTGGTTCTGTAGCAGCTTCTCAACATTAACCATGATTCTGGCCCCACCTATTCCTTAAAAAAGATAGTGCAATCCTTCAGTTTATATCCCATGCTACTGCCAAGTGTTTTTCAACTTCAAATTTTGCAGTATTGAAAATTATTTTTTGTGTGTTAAGGCAAAAGTTAAGTTCATAGAACATGATAAATATTTTAAGTCTAAAAGCAGTCACCTAGCATTTAATTAGTCCTGAAGATATGAGGTGACTCTTACAGTATTAGAGTAAAAATAGTATAATTATCATTACATCACATCTAAAACAAGATATATTTTTGAGGTGTTACAGCTGTATAATGAGGTCATAATGACTAATAATATTAATAATCACAGTTAATAAATAATCTCAAGAGACAGTCGTATATCAGTTCATGCTGTGGCATTCTTATTAAAAAAAGAAGTCCCAAAATAATTTAGAAATTATAAGGTGGATTTGTAGAAATGACGGGGTGTGATTACTTCATTGGTGGCAGAGACCAAGCCAATGATTAATATGTCTAATCTTTTCATCATAAATATTATCAACTTGTTAATTTCTCCTCGTTTAATAATTATTAGGTAAAAACATGAACAAGGATCATGCAAGAAAATATTTTGACATTTGTAATATGAAAGTGCACTTACAAGAAAAACACAAAACTCATTTGAATGCAAACCCCCATATTCTCTATAAAACAAAGGCATTAATATCTGGACGGAGGCATTCATATCATTGCTATCCACCATGGTAGGTGAAATTCCATTGCACCTGTGGAAGGAAAGAGGGAGAGAATTCCAACTCTGTAGAAGAGAATGAAATATGTGCTAGGTTCAGAACTATGCCCAAGAAGAATAAAAATCCATAGGTCACACCTACAGAACCATAAAGCCCTGTGACTATCTGGCACACAGGCTTCATTAGAAGACCAGGGGATGCCTAACAAGCTCTCGTGCTTTTAGCAAGTATTGAGTAAAAGTAATTTGTGACAGACGGAACCTTGCTGAGGCACAGTGCAATGAAAAATCTTAAAGCTAAAAGGGGATCAATCATCAGAAAGCAAAATCTTCTAGGAAACCATTCCCTCACTAAAACAAGGTATCACTAAAATAATTTGAATATGTTAGTACACTGAGGACAACTACAAAACAATAAACCCTAAACCTAACTAAATCCAAATTGGATTATCTCACAACCTACACTAGAGACACCACAGGGGAAAAACATTTTCAGATAAAATCTATGTACTTCACTTTTTACTGTACTACAAAAGATGTCCAGCTTTTAACAATAATATATGAGATTTATAAAGGGAAAGAAAAAACATGCTCCTAAGAGACAAATCAATCATGGAACTAGAGCCATATATGCTACAGATGCTGGAACTGTTTCAGAGGGAATGTTAAAGAACTATAATTAATATATTAAAATCTCTAAAGAAAAATATGAACAATATGAAACATCAGGTAGGTGAATTCAAGAGAGAAATGAAATCACAAAAAAGAATTAGATGGAAATGCTAGCAATGCAAACACAGTAGACAGAGATGAAGAATAAAGTTTCCAAGGCTTTTTGCTATAAGAAAATATGCTTAAAAAGATAGTCTAGCACAAAGATAGTGCCACTGCTCAAAGACATTAAGAAATAAGAGACCCATGGTGGGGGTTGTCTTCCTACAGTTAATAATTAAGTAATTATTAAAAGTCAGGCTATTACTAATACTATCATATCATTTCTGTACTTTTATGAATGTTTAAAATATAAATTTATTTTAAGACAAATTTTAAACTCCCCTATATTTCTCTAAATTGAGCAATAGTGCCAAATCTTTTAGGAAATCAGGTGAGTTAAACCTGATATACCTATTAAGTATCTGATCTTGAGCCACTCATGCTTGAAAACAAGCTGTATCAATTAGAGTATTTTGGGTTGCAATAAAAGAAACAGGCTTTTATTACTTCAACAAAATTTTTGGAAGAACATCGGTAATTCACAAATCTGACAGTTGACTGAAATAAATAAACCCTTAGGAACCAATGCAGGTCATGTGTCAGAAAGAACCCATACAATAGACTGGCAAGTATGCTTAACATTTTCCCCTCTGTTCAAGAGTCAAGATTCAGATTTCAGCATGGAAGCCCTGTTTTAATCAAGACATGATCAAATGACAGCAGCCATTTACTGCCTATCACACATATCCAGTAGAGAAGAAAAAGTTTCTCAAACAGAAATGGAGATGCTCCTAACGAGAAAATTAGACATTGCCTAATTTGGCCAAAAATTCCAACAAATAAACCAAAAAACAAAGTAAATTTGAGAGATTCATCAAGATGGTGATGAAATGGCAGTAGGAAAACAATATTATTAGAAATTCTAAAGCTTCTACTGTATTACCACAAATCTAGTAATATATATGCCCATCAGTATTTTATAAGCCTGTCTCTTGTTCCCCATATTTTGAACCTTGGTCATTAATCTCAGCATTTGTATAGTCCCTCATCTTTCTCATTTTCTTTAATCTCAGCTATCAGTAAAAAATGCTCTAGGGCTCAAAAATGTTTTCAAATTAATTCCTACTTATTAATATAACTTCATTGGTTCATTTTAGCCTTTTTGTTGACATTTTAATTATCAAAGTGGTCTCATTACCCCCAAATTCTACACTCCTACCTTTTTCTCTCCACAAGTAAATTGAATTGGGTAATATAGTACTTTAAAAAGGAAAAACATAATAATAAAAAACATTCTAATATATCCATAGCATACAAGGTCTATTCAATTCCTATATAATTTGAAGAATAACTTATTACATGAAAAATACTGTAAGTAAACATTTTTTAAAAATCAATTAAAATAGTAACTAAAATGTATCATAAGTAAATTAATATTTCCATTTTATCCTTTTTTTCTAGGATGTTATTTTATTTTTACAATTGGAGAAGAGTTCACTTATAGTCAATGATCCTGGGCCCTTCAAAGCCACCTATGGCTGCCTGAGCTTGGCCCTCGCAGCCGCTGCAGCTTTGTCCAGAGGATGTCCGGAAGGTAGTCTGGAAGACATCCACACTAATTATCATATTACATTTTTATTAGTATAGCTATTTTATTATCAATATATAATTATATCAATACTAGAAGCCCATTTCATGAAGATTTGTGCAATAGGCCTTCCTTCCCCTGGCTGCTGGCACCAGTTTTCCTCCGGCACCCAGGACCCAGGTCTTTGATCCGGCCGCAGTGAAGCTTGACTTCTCCACTGCAGCCACAGCAGAGAAGTCAAGCCTTTTCAGTCTTCAGTCTTCAGTCTTCAGCCTTCACTCAGGCCAGAGCCTTCAGTTTTCGCTCTGTGCCTATGTATGCAAATTAACCACCATCTTTGTTGGGTTGATTTGCATAGTCACTCTGATTGGCTGGTGGGCATAGTGGAGTGACACCAATTTGCATGTTTCTCTTTTATTAGTGTAGATATAATTTAAAATCATATATACATGGAATTTTTTAAATTAATATGTAATAGACAAGTATATCCATCTGTTAATTCAAAAGAAAGATATTTAGCAATACATACATAACAGATTAATTTATTTATATAATCTCTACCATATACATATATATGTATATAGATGTGAGCATAATTAATCTATATTAAGATAAACTAAATGTAGAGAGTTTTAATATCTTTAAGTTGGCCGTTGACATTTCTACCAGTGTTATATCAGTTATGAATGTGCACACAAATATATATATCCACAGACACATATATAATTTCACAATAGATAGACATAAGATAACAGACATTTTCATTTTTACTTACCTAAACAATTTTCAATAAATATTCTTGCACATATGTGTGTGAAAATGTGAACTTATAAACATATATACATATATACATAAAAAGTAGGTTATTTTCTTTTTTTCTTTATTGATTAAGGATATATATATATGTGTGTATATATATATGTATATATATATATACATATATATATATCCCATATTCAAAGCTGTTAAATCACATTATTTACCCATATCTTCAGAAAAAAATCATTTCTACTGTCATGGTAAACAACCTGCTTCCCTATTTACAATGGTCTGGCCCTCTAGCAAGTTCAGCACAAAATTATAGCTAATTTGCCTACAAACGTCAGGTGGTCATAATAATCTGGCCACTCAGTGTGTGTGTCCTTAATTAACATCGACCAAATATCATTTCTGGGTAAAATGTGTATATATTTTAAGTTTAAAAAATATTTATAATAGAGACAATTGAGTTGGGGAAAGTTATTAAAAATTCTGGAGTCGCTGTAATCGGTTTGGCTCAGTGGATAGAGCTTCAGCCTGCAGATTCAAGGGTCCCAGGTTCGATTCTGATCAAGGGCATGTACCTTGGTTGAGGGCACATCCCTAGTAGGGGGTGTGCAGGAGGCAGCTGATCGATGTTTCTCTCTCATCGATGTTTCTAACTCTCTATCCCTTTCCCTTCCTCTCTGTAAAAACTCAATAAAATATATTTTAAAAAAAATTCTGGAGTCCATGGCACAAATAAATATATGTATAAAGATTTTTAACCCACCTATCTTTGCCACTGGGGCTAGGAGAGTGTCACTGGAGTTAGAACTTAACCCTGGCAAAGTGCTTTATAAAAAAGTTACAGCCCTGACCAGTTTGGCTCAGTGGCTAGAGCGTCGGCCTGTGGACTGAAGAGTCCCAGGTTCGATTCCGGTGAAGGGTATATACCTTGGTTGTGGGCACATCCCCAGTGGGGGGTGTGCAGGAGGCAGCTGATCGATGTTTCTCTCTTATCAATGTTTCTAACTCTCTAGCCCTTTCCCTTCCTCTCTGTAAAAAATCAATAAAATATATATATATTTTTTAAAGTTACAGCAATTTACACTCTCACTAACGGTATTTGAAAGGACTTTTCTCTGCACATAGCATTACCAGCCATGTATGTCACTGTCTTTTTCCCCCTAACTCTATTGGTTAAAACTATATTGCATTATTTTTTTATTTCCACTTTATTGACAAACAATGAGATTGGATAATTTTTTGTATACTTTAATGCTAAAGTGATCTTACTTGTTTTGAATTATATTTTTATCAATTATCTGCTTTTCTCTTTGGTTAATTTATTTCTCATCAACTGGGAAGAATTCTTGTTCTAGGATCCCTATGGACTTTTTAAATTATGAGTTTGCACTTTATTTCTTCATTTGTGAATCATTTCTGTTGTCTATTAACATAAAAATTATTTCTAAGCATTTAAATATGTCTACATTTAGACAAATTAAACATGTGTTTTGACTTTTCTCTTATTTATACATATCTTCATTTATTTGAATTACACATTTGTGGTCATAAAATTTTAATCTTGATTTTTTGCATATGCTATCTCACAACCATATTTCAATGGTATGCATACTCTTTAGGAACCTCAGGTATATTAGGTTTTGAGAGAAGATGAATAACATTTGGATTATACTGTCTAGTAAATTTAGAATGCACATATTATTTGGACTCAAGTGTTAAAAAGAGCAAAATAATTTGCATAGCAGGTCAAGAAAAAATATTTGTTATAAACTTGATAAATATAACCTATATTCTTTCCCAAAAGATGAAACATCATCTCTCTAAAAGAATACCTTCTGGTAAGGTCACTTTTTATAAAAGTTGAAAACATATGTATGTCTGTTCTAATGCCACATGCATCATTGAACTTCTGGAATCCCACACCACAAAGCTAAGAGGGTAAGATTTTATCTTGGAATATTTTTAGAACAGATGTTGTCTGTTGTCTACCTTAACTTTTTCTATTGATAGTATGATTTTGAATGTTTATGTTTCTTAAATGGTCCTGACAAAATGAGCCAGTTGCAAAATGTATAAACAGTTAACTTAGGTAATTGAATAAGTAGGTGGATTCTATTATTATTCTTCATTTAAGATTGCATACTGCCTTCCAAATGCAACAGTTTTCTTCTTTCCATTGTTGCTATCAAAAGCCACTCTGACACTAATGGAAAATATCAAGTGATTTTTTTTCAAATACCCACTGGTTTGGAATAGAGAAACCATAGTTTTAATACAGAAAGAAATATTTTTATATTTACTACAGCGATAGCATATGGATGCAGTTTTTTTTAACAGCTTATGCATGTGTTTATAATATAAGCTCAATAGAAATGTGGTTCCTTGACTGCAAGGGTGGTGTCTTCACATTTGCCAGACTGATTCTTAACACAAAAATCTTAGACAAATGAGGAGCTGATATAATTTGACAGATGAGTACTTTCTAACCACAGTAAACTATCTATAAAAGATTTATGAATTTCATGACAAATCTTATGATTTTGGCTACTGTCATTGTAAATTGAGAGCACAACAAAGACAGAACAGTAATGATGCCTTAGACCAATTGTTAAACTCACGTAGTTCTGTAGATTTTCCAACTCAGGATAGGAGCATAATGAGAAAGAAATAGACCTGGAAATAAGGCAAGCTAAATTTTTAAAGTACTATTATGTATTAAGTGCTGACATTATGCCAAGAGCTCTAACTCTGTTACCCGACTTTAATCCTAACAACAATATGACAGGCACTATTGTTAATTTCTTTTTGCAAATAAGAAATGGTAGATCTATCTGGTTGGACAACTGACTCCTGACTCAAAAAAAAATTACAAAGCTAAAATATAAACTCACATGTGTCTTATTTTAAAATCTATGCTTTTAACAACTACAGAAAAATATATATACTGGATAAAGTGTACATATGCTATTGCTAGACTTGCCATTTTTCCTGTGTGAGATTTTTCTTTATACAAAGATTTCTTATCGGAACAAGAGAAGAAATTACAAATCTCTGATTACTCTAACAGAGGGCAGAAAAACACACACACTTTTAATATTTCAAAATATATGATTGGGAACAAAGCCTCTCAAAAAATTGTTGAATATGAATGCTTATTATTTATATGTGTAACCAGAAAAAGATGAAAAAAAATTCTAAATTTTAAAAATACACAGACATTCAGAGCAGAAATGCATTAATTATTTTGATTTTGGAAGTCTGATTATAAGATTGGAGCAATCAGCACACCATCTCAGTCTTCTTGTGCGTACCCACTAGTCACTCATTATTTATTTAACAAATATAAAATAAGCTTCCATTAAGCAATGGACAAAAAGATGGATAAGACATTTTTCCTTAACTTAAGAAAAAATTTTATCTAATTACATCAGATAAATACTTTAAAATAAATGTAAAAGCAGTTAACAACAAAGTACTGTATGTACTGTGGAATAAATGATAAAGTAACTATTTCTACATAACCCATTTGAGGACTCTTTCATATAAGTATTAGCTGAGACAAAACTCTGAAGTTCATCAGAAAATTCATAAGGCACAGAGTGGAGGCTATACTTAAAATGTAAAACCATGTAGTCAACCAATGATTCATATAAATTGTCCACTGTCATAGTGACATATTCATTACCTCTACCCTAAACCCTCACAAATACACACAGCTGTCACCAAATTGCACTGTTTCTATAACCAAAAGCTACAACACATTACTTTCCAAAAATAAGCATTTCAAAAGAATATCAATATCAATATGATACTGTGTGTGAGTTACACTCATAAAACCTTATATTTGAGATTTTTGTGAACCATTGATAAAGTGAGATTTAAGACAATAAGAGTTTTGCTTTAGTAAGGCAGACTAGGTAATTTGTACTAACCCTCCTACTGGGACAAGTAGGAAATATGAACAAAAGAAAACTTATCTTCTTGAAAGCTTTAGGAATATTTTTTTAAAGTAAAAAAGTATAGGGTCAAGATCCAGAAAAATAAATAAATGTGGAGAGGAGAACCTAGGGCATATGTGGATAATAGAAATAGTTGCTTCAAGAGGTTGAGCAGCTATTTAATAGTGTGATAGGCTGGCAGTAAGTCTGAGCCCAGGACTTTTCCATATAGAGAGGTTTCTGATAACCTACTAGACAAAGAAGAAGGAAACATAGATGTAGTCCCTTCTAGAAATTAATCTAGAGATAAAGGACAAGCTTCAAATGATCTCAATCATCAACACTAGAAAATTGTGTTTGTGTTCCCTAGCTACTTCACAGAAGCAAACAAATCTTCAGTAGAAGGCTCTAGTTTTAAAATATAATGACTAGCTTTTAATTAAAATTAATCAGACAAGAAAATGATAAAACAACAGACATTAAAAACAGTCCCACTGATGATTCAGGGAATAAATGTATTAGAATGAATTCTAAAAATAACTATTCTGAATATGTTCATAATGTTAAAATACATTAAGAATTTCTACAGGGAATTAGAAATCATAAACCATAAACAACTGCAAAATAAAATAACTTTCAGCTAAATACATAGTTCCATGTGTTATTTTAATTCTTGGCCTAGTAACTTTAGTAGTTCAAAAGTAAAGGAGCTGACAACAAGAGATATTGGACACACAGTTCTGAGATAAAAGTGATACTATCATAATAATCTGGTTATTATCTAACAGGAAAGAAGTAAAGGGAAGACTACATAATATAGAAATGCCATTTATACAGCTTTGCTAATTTAACACTCTCCAAGTCTATTCCCTTCAGATTGATGGAGAAAGGGATGGACAAAGGCAGTTTGGACACGTGCCCAATAAGGTCTGAGTGGCATGGCCACTGCAAGGGTGGGAAACCTGAGGATTTAAACTTCTGAAAAAAAAGGAGCGTATCTCTCTCCCACAATCAGGGCTCCTGGCTCTCCTGTTACAGGGTCTACGTTCCCCTGTGCCCATGTGGTCCATCGCCATATAGGCTCCACACAATGGACTAATGGGCTTTAATTAGCTTGGATGCTGAACTGGACCCGACTGCAACACGGAATGGAAGCTCTGGACACTGACCTGTTTTGGGTTCTGCTGGACCCACAGCTGCACCTCTTTCAGGACTGGTTTAAGGGGCATGGGACTTAACAACCCAAAGAATGTAACTCCATGCAAATAAAGCCTTTTACCACATCTCATTCTCCCAGGGGGCTTCTAAAAATGCTTATTTCAGCAGTATGCCATGAACCTCAGGCCCACTCATGTCTGAGAAATATGGCCCACTAATTGGCAACAAAAGGGTCTGTGATGCTTGTCCATTTGGAAGAGTATCGCTCATGATTTATAGTCTTTCATTTGGGTAGAAATGAAGGGATAATTACTCTTGGTTCTTGCTGTAGGAGTGTTTCTCTTTTCCACAGTAAGACTTAAAGAATCACCTCTCCTTCTCGCTCTCCACTTCCTCCCTCTCTTAATCTTAAACACTCTTGCTCTCTCACTCTTATTCTCTAATTTGTGATATTGTCAATGAAAATAACTATATTTCTATTCTAAAAGTTCCAAAGACTCAAAGTCCTTTGGGATCCACAATTGCTTATCTTACCCCAGCATGCACAATACATTTACCCCCACATCAGATTATTTCAGGGAAGTTGGTTGTTACAGGGTGTATTATTTTCCTAGGAATGCTGTAACTAACTACCTCAAACAGGATGACTTAAAACAGCAGAAATTTATTGTCTCACATTTATGGAGGCATAAAGCCCCAAATCAAGGAATTTATGAAGCCAGGCTCCCTCTGAAAGCTGCAGGGAGAACCCTTCCTTACACTTCCTAACTTCCCGGTGATTTGCAACAATCCTTAGCATTCCTTGCCTTGCCCCTACAGCATTAAGTCTCTGCTTCTGCCATCACATGGCATTCTTCCTACTTTGTCTCTAGGTGGCATTTTCTATTTTGTATAAGGACACCTATGACATTGAATTAGCTCCCCACTCCCCAATGACCTCATCTTAACTTACTTACACTTAGAAAGACCCTATTTTCAAAACAGATCACAGTTCCAAGTACTGGAGATGAAGACTTCAACAAATCTTTTTGGGGAATACAATTCAACCCATAACAAAGGGCTATGGACACATTTCCTCAGCCCTTAGTGCCATGTCCTTTAGGAGTTTGCAAACCTCACTTCTTATGAGACAGCCAAATAACTATACTTTTCAATTCTCCTCCTTTATTTTGGGACTAGTGGCCTGGTGCACGAAATTCGTGCACGGGAGGAGGTGTCCCTCAGCCCAACCTGCACTCTCTCCAATCTCGGACCATTTGGGGGATGTCGACTGTTGGTTTAGGCCTGATCCCAGGATGTCCGACTGCCGGGATCAGGCCTAAACCGGCAGTTGGACATCCCTTTCACAATCCTGGACCGCTGTCTCCTAACCACTCACCTGCGTGCCTGCCTGATTGCTTTTAAGTGCTTCAGCCTGCCAGCCTGATCGCCCCTTAACAGCTCCCCTGCCGGCCTGATCATTCCCAACTGCCCTCCCCTGCTGGCCAGATCACCCCCAAGGCTTTTATTAGTATAGATATGACCCCTCATAGAAAATTTCACTAACCCTGCTTTAAAATAAGGGATTAACAATTGAATCATTGGGACCAGGCACCAAGATTTCCTTTCTTTGAATAGTGGAGGGAATAATTATCTTGTCTTTAAATTGCCCTGAACATCAAATGAGATAATGACTTAGAAAAGCATAAAAGCACCATATAAAGACAACTGTCTTTTTCATATACTGAAAAGACAATAAAGTGGTAAAATGAAAAACACTATTTTTATTCTCCCCCTTCCTTCTTTTACAGCCTTTATTTAAATGTTGAAATTTATAAAAATTTCACTATTTTCATTTCTTTCCATCAATTTTATTTTATATTAGTTTCAGGTTTTATATTAGGTACAGAGT
>NW_006283633.1:63107-73931 GCF_000327345.1 Myotis davidii
CAATAAAAGGCTAATAAGGAAATTGACCGAATGGCAAAATGACTGGTCTGACCACCAGGGAGAACACGCTCAAGGCAGGAGCTGCCCTCTGGTGGTCAGTGTGCTCCCGCAGGGGGAGTGCCACTTATCCAGAAGCCGGGCTCATGACTGGTGAGCGCAATGGTGGTGGCAGGAGACTCTCTTGCCTCCGCAGTAGCACTAAGAACGTTCAACTGACATCCCAGGGGGAGCGGTCCTAAGCCGTCAGTCAGACATTCCCTGAGGGCTCCTGGACTGCAGTAGGGCACAGGCCCGGCTGAGGGACCCGCCCCGAGTGCATGAATTTCGTGGATTTTTGTGGTATTCAACAAATTTTTAAGACTATAAAAGGGTCCTAATAGCAAAAGTTTTTAGTACAATTGTTCTAGTCAAAGTCTTTTTATCTCTTCTGGAGTGTGTGTGTGTGTGTGTGTGTGTGTGTTAATTAAGATACAGATATAAAAATTGCCTTTTATTTCCTAAAATCCTGGCTCTTTATAATCTGAATTCATGTCTTGTTTCTTATTTTAAGAAGAACATTAATAAACTCACACCATAAAATTACCTGCTGGAAGCCCTGCCCTGATAGTAGAAAATCAATTTGGTGAGGTTTATGTAAAGTACAGGCCAAAGTAAAGGGGCAGTGATATGATTATGATTCTTCTGTTGTGTCTTTTCCATAAAGTATTATGTGAAATTAGAAGAGTTACACTGTGGATTTCTCCTCTGGATGAGATTATCCACCCATTTCCATCTCCTTATCTACTGGGAGCTGCTTTCAAATTGTTAAAGTGATGGGTTGCATAACTAATGTATTTGTTCAGAGAGAAAAAGAATTGTTTTTGAAATACATTAAGAAAAAAGGTTCTGATGTTTTCTTAGGATTACACTTACTTTTTGTCTTTCTAGTTTGGTGATAGTGACTCTTCATCCTGTTTGCTTTTTAGTTGTATATTATTTTGTGTGTGTGTTTTTACAATTTTTGGACTCATTGCATTTTTAAAAACAATAATTCTCAGTTTCTTTGAGTTCTGCTTTAAATTTTAAGGAATTCATTGAGGAACTTACTGCTCCCCGATGACTTACCACAGCACTAATTTCAGGGAAAAATGAATTCATTTAAATTACCTAATTTTAGGCAAATTCTATTTACTATTCTGCTCACATTATGACTCTTGTGTTGTAAATGCAGAAGACAAAAAAAAGATTTGAAAAACATTGGAACAACTAACAGAAAAAAATGGATAAAGTGAGTTTTACAATATGATATTCAATATGCAAAATCCAAGAACCAACTTTTACAGATGTACAAGCATATCCTTTGCAAGGTGGAAAGCTAAACGTATATGCAAAGTGTGCTCAGTGAATGTAAGCCTTCAGGTCTGATGCTCAGGGCCACAGATCCTTGAGGAATTACAGGACTGGATGTTTCTAATCAGAATAATAGTAAAGAGTTTTTCATCAACTTCTAAATTATTGTAGAAATTAATATCTATAAAGATGTTCAAGATATGTTCTCTTTTTTTATTCATATCCACAAGATCTCCTGAACATAGTAAACCTGAAATCTGTTTGTTGAATAATAATCTGAAGTAGTCCAATGTTAGTTTTCTTTGATAAATTTCAACATAAAAAAATATGCACCCAATATCCAGACTGTTTACTTCTACTTCAAGAAATCATTGCCAGTCCAAAACTGATCCTGAAAACATCCATAGTATCTTCACTTTTTCTGCTCCAATTCCAACTATTAGATGTAAAAATTAAATAGCTGCGTGATCTGGAAATATAACAGCAATGAACTTTGGCTCCTATACTCAGACATGTGAGTATTTAGATAATAAAAGGTTAATACTTTGACAGAAGGAGACAGGAACTCTTTTCTGCCTGCTTACTGTAGGGGAGTCAAATGAGAGCATGTGGCAGAATGCAGCTCAGAAGAAAAACTGTGCCAGCGGTTTACAGGATAAACTATCCAAAGCCCCAGATGTACAGTAAAAGTTGCCTGCAGAAAGGGTAGGGGAACCATTTTTTTCCGCAATCTTTTGAAATTCTGACCTTTAATTCTTTTGTGGGACTTGAGACTGTCAAAATAGCAATGTGGACACACACAGGAAAGAAAATGATGGAAGAGTTATATTTTACACCTGCAACTTGGGGTGCCCAGGAAGTTTTGGGTAAAGAGTGAACTTTACAGCTGGGGAGGGTAAGCATTGCTTGCTGTGAGGTTCTCACATTTCCAGGCCCAGCTGAAGGTCACTGCTGTAGAATAGTTCAGTGCTATAGACGTGAGGTGCAGTTTTCAAACTCGTTCAATATTCCCATTCAGTAATAAACAGTGAAACTACAGTTTCATGCCTTGCAACTCCACTTTATAAAATAAAGAAAATGATATTACACAGCTGATCTTGCCAGTCCGGTTGGAAACTTAGAGCAATTGGTTCAGCTCAGAGTGAAGAAAGATCTCCTCTGAACAGCCAGCAAATGCGATCTGAGACTAGACGCTACCTGGTCATGGTGGAGCTGGAAGGAGTTCTTAAAGCACACAAATAAAGACCAGAAGTGTTGAAATGAAAAACCTAAAATATTCACAAGACCAGAATAATTTTAACCTAAAACTCTAGGACTAAATTATTTAGAATAAGGAGAAATTATAATAAATAAAAGTAAAAAATAAATGGAATTAGCACAATTAATAACCAGGAAGAATACCTCATACTAACAAATATATTCTACTTCAAAATTTCCTTACAATTTTAACTTTGAAATTTTCCTTTCGTAAAGGTTTCTGAAGCTTTGTTTATCACCATGTTCTTCTGGTGACCGATTTGATTTCCTTCACCTAGCTTTATTTTGCTTAGCCAATGTAATCATACTTTATGAGTTCTCAAAGTTTACCTTATGTTGTAACTAAAGATCTTATTTAAATAGTGAAAGTAGGAGGGTTTTTTTTTTTTTAGCTTTTATAAATGAATACTGGATTGAGAAATCAAGACAACTATAAATCACTAGTTTCTCCTAATGGTATACTTGCTTAAGAAACTTTTTCATATTAGTAAATTAAATTTTACTTAAATAAGTGTATTTCTCTTAAACATACCTAACATATCTATTATAATGTAAGATATCTCAATGCACATTATGTAGCACCTTTTATTTTTAAAAATATTTTCTCATATAATATATATATTAGTTTATAGATTCAATCTTTAAATTTGAGCATGTGTTAGTAAATACTAATGACTATATATACTAATAATTATAATCATAAAAAAGAAAGACAGGTATTTGTGCAATAGCTTTTCTAGACTTACCTTTATACAGTTAAATATAACCTCTGAACAAAGCATAAAAGGCACTGGAGATGCAATATCAGACCAAAATTGGAGAGAATTTGACTCTTGAAAGAAAGGAACTGCACTGGATGAGACCCATGTTTACATAGATTTCCCTTGAAGGTATTCCCACTTCTGAAGGTCATGGAGCAGCTAAAACTTCAGGAAAATGTCACAGACTTAGTAGGTGTCATAACACGAAGTCTAGGGCTGCCAGACTTCTGGAATTTGACGGATAAAACAAATTGAAAAAGAGGGGCACACAGGGGAAGCCACCAAATGTGTATATAAAAGGCCCAGAAACCATGCCTGCATGTGGGAAATTTCAAGGAGCCCACAAGAAAGCAACAGGTTGCTAACGGTAAAAGAGAGACAGAACTTGGTACATTTTAGATGTTTGGGTTTTCTCTGGAAATCAAATAATGATTATGCCCCTTTTTCAGAAAAAAAAAAAAATTTACTAGAGACTAAAAAAAAAAGCAATTATAAACCTGCTCTAAGAATGCATCCAACCAAGAATCCAGGATTTCAAGTTAATCAGACAACTTACTTAAATTTTTCAGAGAAAAATAACAGAAACCGATATATTTTTAAAAATCATCCAGAGTAAACAAACAAAAAAAAATGGAATCTATAGTCAGGAGAAGCAACAGCACACAAAAATCTACATTTAGGTAACACAGAGGGTAGATTAATAACTAAGGACATTAAAGCAACTAACATAACATATCCAGAAGTTAAAGAAAAATCTGTTCATAATAAACTGATGGATAATTTCAACAGATAAATGAAATCTATGAAAAAAAAAAAAACAACTGAAAATTCTAAGACAGGAAGTACAATATCTGAATTTTAAAATTCACAGGCTTCATTGTCAAGAGGATCTTTTCTCAGTGATCATTAGTATGTGGAGCATTCCAAGAATTACCAACAAGTTCTACCAATGTTCTGCTAATTAAACAGAAATTAATCATAGGAGCAGGATAAGCCACACACACACAATACATTCCAACATTACTACTACACCAATAAGTTAATAAAATTAAATTTTTGAGGGTTTATGGTATTATTTTCTTCCTTTCTTCTGTATTTTTATTTTTTTAATTGACAAAAAAGTCTTTTCTTCAGTATGTTTTTAAATGTGATTCATAATTATGATGTCAGTGATTTGAAGTTTAAAATTCAAGTCTGGCTTGTTTGAGACTCATCTCTTAAGAGGCAACTAAAAATTAACGTGTTGCCCTAGCAGGTTTGGCTCAATGGATAGAGCATCAGCCTGCAGACCAAAAGATCCTGGGTTCTATTCTGGTCAAGGGCATGAACCTTGGTTGCAGGCTCCTCCCTGGCCTGGGCCCTGGTCGGGGCTCCAGCAGGAGGTAACCAATCGATATGTTTCTCTCACATTGATGTTTCTCTCTGTCTTTCCCTCTCTCTTCCGTTCTCACTAAAAATCAATGGGAAAATATCCTCAGGTGAGGATTACCAAAAAATTTTTAAAAATTAAATTAACTTGTTATCAAGTCTTATTTCTGAATACTACCTCTCGCATAGGAAATTTTCTGCAGTCTTGAGTAGTAGAGAATTGATAATCCCCACTTTAACAGATTTTAAAAAGTATAATAAAATACACAACAATTAAATTTGACAGAACTATCCTTAATGACAAAGAAAACTTGAGAATCTTATAATACGTCAGGGTCAATAAGCACTGGGAACATTGGGATCATCATTGACTGGCATAGGCATTAACTAGTCAGTGGGACTTTCATTTGGTTTGAATTCTTAATAAAGAAAGTGTACCATGTCTATTGAAGTGTTACATTTTAATTCAAAGGATAACAATCTTGTTTGCATTTATCAGCCCTTTATATACAGCTCACCGTATGGCACGTTAATTTGTATTTCTTGAAATTATTGCATTATTTTTGACACCCATTCCTGATTTAGTATTTAGTCATCCAATTGTTTATTATTCACTCTCAGATGATTCCATTATTTTTATTTCACTTAAAAAGAAAAGAACAAGCAAGCAGAGATCTTCCTCCTTCTATCAAACACCAAATCAATGATCCTATATCAGTGCCATATACTCTGTCTGCACTCCAGATGCAATCCAGCAGCTGCTTTTGTGTATGACTTGGATTCTAAGAAGAAATTCAAGTGCATTGCCCCTAAAATTTTGAGCTTTCCGTTTCATTATTGTCTTTGCCTTCACATATGAACCATAGCTGAAGGATAAATTATGTTTTAACATTACTGTTGCCTGCTGCTTTTCAACAAACTCCTCCTTGATCTCATACCCTTTTTCAGATGATACCCTTTTTTTCTATCTCGCTGTTATGGATTGAATGTTTGTTTCTCTCCAAACTAATATGTTAAATTTAATTCCTGGTGCGATGGTATTTGAAAGTGGAGCCTTTAGGATTTGATGAAGTCATTAGGCCCTCAGGATAGGATTAGCATCCTTCTAAAAAGAGGCCAGAAAGTTCTATCTTTTTGTAATATGATGCAACAAAAATTCAGCAGTCTGCAGCTAGGAATATAATTCTTACCAGAACCTGGCAATGCTGGTACTCTGATCTCAGACATTCAGCTTCTAAAACATGAGAAATACATTTCTGCTGTTTATAACCCACTTATTCTAGATTTCTTAGTTTAGCAGCTAGAACTGACCATGACACTTTCCTCACAATAAAATCTTCAAGGGAGTTGTCAATACTCCCTGTTCTTCTATTCTCTCTTGAACTTTCTCCAGTCATCACTTGCCCCCACTATCCCCTACGATCATTGTTGTCAAAGTCACCAGCAACATACTCTGTGTTAAGTCCCACAGTACATCTTCATTGCTCATTTTACCACGCCTGTTAGTACCACATGATAAGTGTATTACTTGTTTCTTAAAAATATTTTTTCACTTGTCTTCTGGAATACCAGTTTTTCTTGGTTTCTTCTTTTGCTTTTTCTCTTCTGTGTTGTTCTCAACTATATCTACAATGAGTAGAATTGTGACTGCAATGATGTAGGCATTCAATAAATACTTTTTCAATGAATGAAAAAATGAATAGTATGTTAAAGCCATTCTTGCTCTTCAACTAAAGGTAATCATAGAGTGGAGCCAAATATAAGCATTAAAATTTGATTGCCAGTCATTTGTCTCTTCTAACAACAAAATAACATGAAGAGAAAAGGCTCCTATAAAAATCAAATGCTGCTTAATGATAGTTGTCATGCAATTTTTTGTATGTTAAGTCACATACCTTTTAATTTTAGCATGGCAGTATTAATCAGAGTATAAGAAACACTGCTTAACCCTTGTATATAGTGTTCATTTTACTGTATTCATCTATACTGTGTCCATAAATGTCACAAATATATGCTTTCCTCCGCATATAAGATTTTTATTCAAATTAAATGCTTGTCAAAAGCCTTCTCAAATTAAATGATGAGGAAAGATAGCTACATAAAACATGTCTGTCTTAAGATCACTACAAAACAAAATTTTCATTTAAAAAAACACATGAACAACAAAAATAACACTCTAATTGTCCAAGAACTATTAGTGTCTCTAGCATGACCCCTAGAGGCACAACAGGGTCGCTATAAAATAAGAGCAAGCAGAGTCAGAAAACATGAAATTTGCTACATAATTTGGCATGCATATTTATATTTTTCTTTGGTTAAAAATGGCTTATTATGACTGAGGAAATTATTCTACTAAATAAATGAATTACCATCTAAGAAGTTATGAGATTAAAAAAAAATGTCATTATTTAAATTTTTCAGGACAGACATACTTGAGGTATGCTCAAGCAGCATGGTTATATGAGTCAAGGCCAGCTCACTGTTTTACCTAGCAAACTGAGTCTTGGTTAGGCGAAGACAAGACAGATGTGATTTACTAACTATTTGAGAATGAAGGCACTGCATAATTTTA
Source organism: Myotis davidii (assembly GCF_000327345.1). NCBI lineage: Eukaryota > Metazoa > Chordata > Mammalia > Chiroptera > Vespertilionidae > Myotis > Myotis davidii. Next base: position 70,395 of record NW_006283633.1, read on the forward strand.
ATGGATCTATAATTGCAATTTCCAAGTATCTTTCCTTCCTCAACTAATTGGGTAATGACATTGCTAGAATTAATCCAAGGTCATCAGTTTGCACACAGTGCAGATGGTTTCTCTACTTTACGGTCATACAGGGGATTCGAGATTACTGTTGCCTGCTGCTTTTCAAACTAATTTTTATTCTTAAAAATCCACATTTTCACTGCAGTTGAACAGCTAAGCCATATGTTGCTTTGTGAATACTTTAAAATATCCGATGCATGTAATTATTACACTAAAACTAGAATGCATTAGTACTTTTCAATTTGTTGTAAGGAAAGGACACTTACAGTAGTCTGCTTTGTGTGCTTTTCATTTATTTTTTTTCTCTAAGTACCAAGCTTTGTATTACAGTCCCAGGGAGAATTTTAACCTAAAATATATTGCTTGGCTGATCTGTCTCCTCATATGCAATATATACCAGCATAGTTCCGAACTCGTCTAATGCTATTTGAGATGCAATGTTAATTTATCTAGCTGCTGGAAAGTTTGGCTGTGAACTATTTTCCAGCTTCCTTTGTGGTAGCCATGAAAAATAGGAATGAGGCATTTCTGTGCTTTTGTTAGAATTCTGACATGCCATTTGCAGGTTTGACAATTTGGGGAACTGAGAAGTCTTTTTATGTATTTTGATGAGAGAACTGTCTCTATAAAAATAATAGAAAGAATATTTATCTGTTAATATGTAACAGTCGTCAAAGTGCTTGCACATGGAATATCTCTTTTACACAAAACCAATCTGGGAGATCAGAACGCATATATATCATTTTATATACAAAAAAACTCAAACTCACTCAAGGTCATGCAGCCAGTAAGTGACAAAAGAAGGTTAGGACTTGCTTCTTTGGTCTTCCTAGAGCCTGTTCTCCCCCAGTGGGTAGGATTGGTATACTGTCTTTCTCATTTTCCTCTTACCCCATTCATAGGTTAATAAACAGCCACGCAAGGCTGTTAGGCAAGATAAACCTGTATTAGTTAGGGTTCTACAGAGAAACAGAACCAATAAGTTTTATCTATATCTATCTATCTATCTATCTATCTATCTATCTATCATCATCATCTATCATATGTCATCTATCGTCTATCTAGCTCTAGCTCTATCTCCATCTCTATATTTCATCTATGTGATATATGTATGCTAGAATAGGGCTTCCTGAGACCAGAGTGAAGCAGAGAAGGGAGCGAAGCCCACTGAGGCGGGCTTTGTTCCCTTATCCTCTGCCTCACTCCTTCCCTTTACCGCTTTGCCCTCAGCTTCCTCCCTTCTCTGCCACCTCAGCTCTCTCCCTTCTCCATCGCTTTGCTCCCTCGCCAGGTCACAGATCTGAGGCCGAGATCCCGCGGGCAGCGTCAGGCGCTGCCAGCCCTGCCTCGCCGGGTTACAGATCTGAGGGTCTGCCCTACCTGCAGTATGCAAATTTAATGGCCATCTTTGTTGGGTTAATTTGCATACTCTTCGCACGCTGGCAGTCAGACATTCCTCTGGCAGCCCGGGAGCCCTCGGGGGATGTCCACTTGCCCGCGGGGAGCCGGCCTAAGCTGCAGTTGGACATCCTTAGTGCTGCTGAGGAGGTGGGAGAGGCTCCTGCCACCCCTGTACTGGCAGCCATCAGCCTGGTTTGTGGCTGAGCAGAGCTCCTCCCATGTGAGAGCACCCTGACCACCAGAGGGCAGCTCCTGCATTGAGCGTCTGCCCCCTGCTGGTCAGTGTGTGTCATAGTGACCATTCATTCCCAGTTGTTCTCCTGTTACAGTCAATTTGCATATTACCCTTTTATTATATAGGATTGGCTTTCATGCAATTTTGGCTGCAGGTACGTCCTAAGGTCCACAGGGTGAGTCAGTAAGCTAGAGATTCAGAAGAGTCAATAGTATATTTATAATCTGGATCCAAAGATCCAAGAACCCGGAGAAGTGAATATACAGTCCATGACCAAAGGCCAGAAAGCTTGAGACCCAGTAAGAATTGATGTTTCACTTTGATTCTGAAGGCAGGAAACGCCAATGCTTTAGTTTGAAGGCAATCTGGCAGGAGAAATTATTTATTATCAGGTGAAGGGGCAGCCTTTTTGTTTTATTGAGGATTTCAAAGTACTGCTCATATTAGGGAGGGCAAGCTGTTTCAAAAAGTCTACTTATATAAATGTTAATCTCATTCAAGACAGCCTTCCAGAAAAGCCTGGAATAATGTTTGAGGGAATATCTGGGCACCTCATGGCCTAGTCAAGTTGACACATAAATTTAATCGTCACAAAAACAAACAGGTTTTTGTGATATTTATATTCTTTTCTACACTACTTTTCTAATTTAGGCTTTGAAACTAATCTCCATAAATCATTTCATAAGTGAATACATTAAATCCTTACATAAATGGAAACTACATCTATGATGTAAAATTCATCAATATAGTGAAGCAAAAAACAGAAACCTAGACGTTTATATCAGGCTGTGTAATATATTAGAAAAATACTACACAAATCACTGATCCTCTGTGTGTGAATTGGGTTACATCGGAGGACTTAAGTGTGGAGATTAAGTGTGACCTGTCCTGGAATCTGAAAGATAGGTCATAATCAGTTAAGGCAAATGGTCAAAGAACGTATTTCTAGCCTAAGAAAAAGCTTCAATGGAGTGAAAAGGCACCCATTTCCTCAGTAAATTTTGAAGAATTTCTTGGGGACTATCAAGGATCAAATAAGAAAGATGAATTAAGAGGATTATAGATATTATCAAATTTCTCAAGCAAAATTTGATCTAGAGAACAGTAGGATCAACTGATGATTTTGAACCAATAAATAATATGATGGAAGTAATTGGGTTTCTGAACAATAAACTTGAGGTGATGAGTGAAATGGATTCAAAATAAAGGCATAGAGATAAAAGGAAAACAAATAAAAACACATAATTCTTTGTGGGAAGCTGCCTATTGCCTTCTCTGGCAGAGAGGTGTGGACAAGGAGCCCGGATGCTGGTGACCCTTGAGCCCTGGCAAAGGTCAGAGCTGTGCACCCACTGTTTAGTGGAGACAATGGCAGCTGAAGCAACTTCCTTACCAGATAGTCATGCAAATCCTTACTGATAAGATAGTCTGCCTGTTACTGGAACTTGCCTGCCTAAGGACTATGGGTGTATCCCAAATTGAATGAAAGGATGGCAAGGTCTGAGCACAAGTAGAGTCCATCCTCTTGGGATGGGCTCTCACCTGGCCCCCCAATTTCAAATTATTGTTTCTTGTCTCGTCTCTTTCATTTGTGTGCGGCCCCTCTTCCAGATCCTGAACCCTGAAACACATGGGACGAGGGGGAACATTTACACAATTCTTGGTACAAATTTGTGAGTGTTTATAGCAGGGTAAACTGCAGAAGGGTACAAAGGAAAGAAAACCTTACTAAGGAAAACTAAATATAAATAACTGTCTGTAAAGAAGGGAAAATTGAATGATTTATCAAGATTTTGAGACAAGGCAGCTTGAGGGAATGATGGTGTCTCTGAGGGAAACAG
>NW_006283633.1:73966-75774 GCF_000327345.1 Myotis davidii
AAGGGTCCCAGGTTCGATTCTGGTCAAGGGCATGTACTTTGGTTGCGGGCACATCCCCAGTGGGAGATGTGCAGGAGGCAGCTGATCAATGTTTCTCTCTCATCAATGTTTCTAACTCTCTATCCTTCTTCCTTCCTCTCTGTAAAAAATCAATAAAATATATTTTAAAAGAGAAAATATAGACTTCTACACACATGTAGAAGACAGACTAGCTGGGGGTTCCAAAAGGGAAATAATTGGTGGAACTGTTTATAGGCCTTTCACTAAATGAACATCCCATACACTAATCAATTGCAGAGGAAAACATTGTCACTGAATTCTAATTGCTAACTTTTCACTACTTAATCTCTCTATGGAGATAGGAATTAGTTATGGAGTGTTTATGTAGATGGCAGTCATCTTGTTTGCCACAAACTCATTTCCATGGAAAAGCACACATCAGTCTGACCCCTGTCAAAATAATTAGCTAAGCAAGAGCTAAAGCCTTTGATTTTCAAACGTTCCAAGTAGTAAATCTTTTTTAAAAAAATCTGAGGCTAAATCAACACATTTTACAGGAATAATAAGCACTGTCTATAATTCTACAGTCTTCATCATGTTGCATTTTCTTTGTTTTTTCTTATCTATTTCATAAAGTATCTAATTTAGTAAAAATAAAACATTAGCAGCTGGTAATCACTAAGATAAGGAGAAATGGAATTTCTTCTCATTGTTCTCATCCCTCTCATTCTATGTTAGGCATTATAAAATTGAAGTAAAATCCATTTCAATTAAAAGAGCTCTGTTCTCTTACTGTAGGGCTTGATAAACAGCATTACTGCATTCAGCTCAATCATAATTTAATCACCATGCGTCTCTCACCTAACACAGGGTTCACAGGAAGACACCCTTTTCTCTCCCTTCATGAAGTAAAAACCCAAGGCAGAAGGATGCTTGTAAGCAGCTTGCTACTCAACCTATTCTCTGCTTTTCTCCTCCCCTAAAAATGGAAAAGGGAATCAAAGATCAGACTTTTGATGCCTGTAATAAGTTCATTTTATATATATTTAACTTTATTCTTCAAGCTAGTTTACTATCCTCTATCACAAGTTTAAAACAATAGGAAGTTGATATTTTAGCTTAACCCTTTTAATGGAACCACAGTCATTTTGGTAAATTAACTCCCCCAAATTTTCATGTCTTCAAGTAGTTTTAAAAATTAAACTTTTTTGACACTTACTATCCTAAATTCTGTGGATATGAAGACAAATGAGAAGTCATTCCTTTCTTAAGTGTGCTCTATAGTGGCAAACCATATATATATATATATATATATATGATGCTAATTTGTCCGTGATGGTGTCCCTGTAATGACCAATTTGCATATTGATGCGTGCACAGCACGGGGTGGGTGGCCCGGAGCCAAGTGCCAAATTCCCAGGGGTCTGAGGACAGTGCCTGACAGGAGCCTGGACTGCAAAGAAGGAAGTGGCCACAGGGAGCTCTTCCAATCTCCCTGCATGGACACCGTACCCCAGCCCCGGGGGGCCGGGGAGGCTGACCAGATGGGGAGAAGACGCAGCCTCAGGGTAGCTGCAGCCCTCACCTCCTATTCCCAATCTCTTCTTCTGCCAGGGGCGCCCACAACAATAGCACGCTGGTGACCACCTGTCAGTGCCCCGAGGCACCCAGGCCCCCCAGGCCCGAGGCCACGACTGCCGGGGCCCCTCCACTAGGGCTGAGCACGCCTCTTCTCCCAACTACTCCAGATCCGAGTGGAGGCAGGCCTGAGGGGCCACCCAGGGTCAGACCCTTCCCTCCCACCCCCA
>NW_006283633.1:75846-76945 GCF_000327345.1 Myotis davidii
CCCACCCGCCCCCACCCCTGCCCAACAGCAGCACTGTCTCTGCAGAGGAAGGGCGCTGAACCTGCTGGGGGCGTGGCTAAACCCACCCTCGTAGGCCGCCTGGCTCTACCCTGGTCTGGCCCCCAACCCACTCCAGGAGATTGGAGCCCCGTCCTGAGCAGGTACAGCTGCAAAACAGCCAAGTACAATTTAAAGAATGGCGCCAAGCGGGAAGGTTTGATAGCTACTCCCCTTTGGTCTCACTGCCTGCCTAGCGCCCCTCTAACTCCCTGCCCACCGCCAGCACCTCCAGAGATGACTACCACTACAGGGCTGCTGGCTAGAACCCGCCCCTCTGAGGCCTGCAGAACCCTCTGAAAAGCTTCCATAGCTACAGTCCCAGGAAACAATCATGCCCTCCTCCCCTAATCAGCACCTGCTATCTGCAAGGGTACTCACCCGTGAGCTTAAAAATAACAATCCCTTCCCGTTTAGACATCACTTACTTGATGAAACATTTCTAGGTTTATTAGCTCAGAACCTCCTCATGACAACCCAGTGAGGTAGGCGGAGAAGAGATTACAGTTCCCATGGTATGTGGGCATGTATTCAGAATGAAGCTCAGAGAGGAAAAGTGTCAAGCACAGTGGTTCCCAAGGTGCAGCACACGCCCCACAGGGGGGCAATTTGACTTTAAATGGGGGCAATTCCAGAATGAGTTAGCAGTGAATTTTTTGCATTTCTTATGGTTCTAGGGGGCCCCATCTAATAAAAGGCTAATATGCAAATGACCGAATGGTGGAATGACCGGTCACTATGATGTACGCTGACCACCAGGGGGCAGACACTCAACGCAGGAGCCGTCCCCTGGTGGTCAGTGTGCTCCCACAGGGGGAGCGCCGCTCAGCCAGAAGCCAGGCTCACAGCTGGTGAGCACAGCAGCAGTGGTGGGAGCCTCTCCTGCATCTGTGGTAATGCTAAGGATGTCCGACTGACAGCTTAGGCCCACTAAGCTGTCAGTTGGATATCCCCCCAGGGATCCCAGACTGTGAGAGGGCACAGGCCACACTGAGGGACACCCCCCCCCCTCACCCCCAGTGAACGAATTTCGTGCACCAGG
>NW_006283633.1:77031-78316 GCF_000327345.1 Myotis davidii
CGCTCTTGTGTGTGTGTGTGTGTGTGTGTGTGTGTGTGTGTATGTTTATTTGTATATATATATAAATATATGGTGTATATATGTTTATATATATATTTGTTTATATGTGTGTTTACATATGTGTATATATGTGTGTGTGTATAGATATATATATACATGTATATATATATATAATTTGTAAAATAAATATATCTGAGACATCTTGAATTTATCCTAATTAACAGTTATTTCTCTAATCTCTTTTTCTGTTTCCTTTATCCCTGTATAGTTTTATCCCTATCTTTAGCAGTGTGGGATAATGTAAGGAATACTGAACTCAAGAGTTCCAAGAGTCCAATTTGGCACTAAATAAATGTGTTTACTGGACAAAGTCCCTTAAACTCTAAGCCTCAGTTTAATCACCTATAAAATTGGATTAGATAGTATCTCCAACACTAATCTATGTGTAATCTGATAAAATAACCTCAGTAAACAGGTTCTTGGGGAACATATTTGTTGATCCATTCTAATCAGATACAAATATTATAAAAATGAAAAGGTAAACTACATATTACAAAGAAGATTATACTACAAAATCTGATGCAGTCATAACACAATAGCTATGTAATAATATTTAAAATTGTAATATATTCTGTACATAGCTAAAATAAATTAGTACATAATATGCATATGTCCAAATAGAAAAATTAATTCCCAAAGCAACTTTCTGAGTGACTGTACATTTTTTATATTCTGAAGCAGGGTTTCTTACATATTTGCATATATTAAAAATTCTCCCCACATATGAAATTACTCTGCATATTTCCTTTGGAATTTTGCTTTCCATGTACATTTATGCAGTTGTTTTTTCTTCTCTTTTTTTTAAAATATATTTTATTGATTTTTTACAGAGAGGAATAGAGAGTTAGAAACATCGATGAGAGAGAAACATCAATCAGCTGCCTCCTGCACACTCCCTACTGGGTATGTGCCCTGCAACCAAGGTACATGCCCTTGACCGGAATCAAACCTGGGACCCTTAAGTTCGCAGGCCAACGCTCTATCCACTGAGCCAAACCGGTCAGGGCCAGTTGTTTTTTCATTATGGAAGTTGGCACCTCTGAGGCGACTGCTGAAAATAGTCTTGAAGCCAGAGGCTGCTGTTGCCCTCCACGCCACCACAGCTATTTCTCAAACACAGGAGGTAGGAGAATAGGCAACCAAAGCTGCAGTGTGTGGATTCCTGAATCTGATGGAGCATCCACCATAGCCACAGCTTCAATCTGCACACAAGGGATGAATGCAG
>NW_006283633.1:78328-90185 GCF_000327345.1 Myotis davidii
GCTGGGGACAGATATCTGCACACTTTCAAAATTTTTTTTTTTTCTTTAAATAATCAAGTACCTGAAGGAGAAGGGTTCTGCTTTATCATCACCTTCCAGAACTCACACAAGTGCTTTTTTATTTTTAGTGGAACCTAATTTGTATCTAGATGAAAGGCACCAATTAGCTTTTAATCATCTCCCAAAAGAAGGAAAGCAGAATGAGATTTGAAAGAATATAAAGAATGCTCCACAATATATTTCTGAATTTCCCTCTACAAATGGGATGAAAAGACCACGAGTTCTCAGCAAAGAACTGCGCTATCTCAAAGACTTAGTGGATGTCTATATAGTTCATGTGACTCCTGAGTAACTAGTCAAAAAAAGAGTTGATGTAAATTGAAGCAGTATACATTTATTAGTTAAATGTTCAAATTCTGGTGTAAGACTATTGGACTAAAATCTTACTTCCACCATTTAGCTAACTATGGAACATAGGCCAGTTACTTAAATTCCCTGTTCCTCAGACATTTTCCTATACATAAAGTGAGAATGATAATATTACCCACCTCATGTTATTCTGAGGATTAAATGAAGGAATCTGTGGACAGTATCTAACTCAATGATTGCCACTTGGCAATGATGATTGTGTCAAACTAATTGTATTTATCAGCTCTTATCAAGGCCATTCTGAAAGAATTTTGGCATTTGGCCATTCATATATATTTAATTTTTCTATGGGTAATTGGTTAAATGCTCTGTATTATATGTGCATGTGTGTGTATTTTTTCTCATAATATTTTGTGGTTACAAAATGGCCATATTTTACAGCCTAAAATTAACTCTGTTTTATTATATAATACAATCTTTGTGAGGAAAAGTTCATCATCCAAAAAGATGACAAAATAAATTTTTGATAAATATCAAGGTCTATGATACCTCCATGGCCATTTATAACTGCATTCTGTAGGACTTCATTTGAATTTCTAATGCATTATCTATACTGTTTAAGACTTTCTAGACCACTTGAAGAGGGTCATTAGTCTCCAGATTCTGGCTTCCTAATATATTTATGACTTAAGGAGAACTTCTAATGGTGCTAAGTTCATAGTAGGTTCTAAGTAGAGATCAGTTTCCTTTTATTTACACAGTTCCACAGGGTTTGGACAAGCTGTTTTCATTTTAGAGTTAAGAATAATCAGTGAACAGTGAAATATGGTAGAAAGAACATTATTTTAAAATTCGGTTCTTTTTTAAAATATATTTTTATTGATATCATAGAGGAAGGAAGAGGAAGAGAGAGAGAAAAACATCAATGATGAGAGGGAATCATTGATTGGCTGCCTCATGCACTTTGGACCTAGCCCACAACCCAGGCATGTGCCCTTGACCAGAATGGAACCTGGGACCCTTCAGTCCACAGGCAGATGCTTTATCCACTGAGCCAAACCGGTTAGGGTTAAAATTAGGTTCTTATGGCAGATTTCATAATGGCCACAAATTCCTCCTTTCCCTATGTTCATGTGCCTCTCCTCCTATGAAGATGTGAAAAAAAGAAAAAAGGTTTTCCATTTGGGCCTGGCCATATTAGAAAATATAATGTAGAGTCTTAAAAATTGATTGCATACTGAGTGGTTGCCATATGTTGCTGTGAAAAACCCTCCACCATGTGGACAAGCTGGGGCTAATTTCTTTAATAATGAAAATCAATATGGAGAAAAGTTCCAAACCTTCCCTGGCTCTCTGCCTGTCCCAAATATGTGAGTGAAGCTTCTAGAATACCAGTCATTTTCAAACCAAACTGATCCCAACTGGACGAACTGCCCAGACAACCCACAGAATTGTGAGGAAAATGAAAATGTATTGCTTTAAGCCATATACTTTGGTGCCGGTTTGCTGAGCAGAGAAAAAAAGAAAATAGCTAACGAAAGAGCTCGTACTATAGATCTACCATTTAATAAAGCCATTTATCTTAGACTGGTTATACTTATCTTATTAAAGCTGAACTGCCTTACTTGGAATGTTGATACTAAGGTGTGTGTGTGTGTGTGTGTGTGTGTGTGTGTGTGTGTGTGTGTTTAGTCGTGGTAAGAATTAAAAGGGATAACACATTTAAAATCCTTAGCACAATATCTGTTACATGTAAGGGACTCAGTCTTATTCCTTGCCTTGCCTTTCCTCTCCCTTGACAGTTTATTGCTCAGAGTAGATTTGGGGTTACATTGTGTTTGCGCAAGATGTGCTGAGCACGAAAGTACCAAGCCTAAGGAAGCTGCGGGACCTATGACACAGCCCATGCTCGGTTTCCCTAACTGTACACTCAGGCTTAGGGCTTTCTTTACCCACAGGAAGGGCTACCTTTACCTAATTCACACAGACATAATAGGAGACCTCACTGTAGCCTGAATTGTAGGCTTAACAAATTTCCATGGAACTGCACTACAGTAAGTTATTCAGAAATGGGAAGGATGAGTTCTAGAAAATAAAATAACAAAAATTATCCTGGCTGATTTCACTGTCTAAAAGGAAGAGTGATCCAAAACACATTCTCACTTTTTCCTCAATCTTCACTTTCACATCTATTTCATTTCAGTACTTATACATGTGACGACATTTTGGAAATTATCATCACTTGTCCTTTTTTAGCCTCAGAAAACATAAAATATAATACTATACTTGGGGTACAACTGCAACCCTTTACTGTCTGACTTCCTTAACTATGCTACATTTGGACTTTACCTCTTTTGATTCCTCCATATTTTCCAATCTATTAATAGCCTCTCACAACACTCACTCCTCTACATAGCCGGGATCCTATTGTAAATTACCTAAAACGACTTGTTCTTAAAGTCTGTCAATTACCTTATATTACTTCCATTTACCTCATCTACATAACTAAAATCTCTCATACTAGATAAAGACCAAGCCTCCTTTATTACCACCATATTTTGTTGTTGTCAAGCTATGATAGAAAAAAAAAAAAACAGCATACAAATGAAGATGTTTTACACATTAATATTCTCTATAACTAAAATCTCTCGTACTAGATAAAGACCAAGCCTCCTTTTTTACCACCATCCTTTGTTGTTGCCAAGCTATGATAGAAAAAAACAGCATACAAATGAAGATGTTATACACATTAATATTCTCTATCCACAGCTGGACTTTAACATTGCTTGGAAATCCTTGGCCATTTTACTCTGCCTTTCCTCCACATAACCATTCCAAATCTTCATCACACTTCTCAGTCCCCTAACTCATTCCAACTCATCCTTTTATTCACACATTTATTCAAGAAAGTACATTAACATTTTATCATTCAAGAACCGGCGATCAGGAGAGGGCAACGCCCCCATCACACCTCTGCTGCTGCCACTGCCAGTAGTGCAAGCCGTGGCCGGCCCTGGTTACCTGAGCCTTGGGCGGCCCTGGGCAGCTGGGGGGCTGAGGGGAATGGAGGACTCTAGAGGCAGGCACCTCAGTGGGGCTGAGAGAAGTGGCCGCCACCATCATGTGGCTGTGGGTGTTGCCATCTTTGAGGGTGTGCCCAGAGGCAGGCACCCCACTGGGGCTGAGGGAAGTGGGTGCCACCATCATGTGGCTGTGGGCATTGCCATCTTTGAGGGTGTGGCAATCAATTATCATACTCCCTCCTTATTGGCTGTGGGTACCACCATATTTGAGGGTTTGGCAGTTAATTAGCATATTCCCTCCTTAGTGGCTGTGGACTCTACCATCTTCGTGACAGCATGAACATCAATTAGCATATTCCCTCTTTATTAGATAGGATACTATAAATAGAAAGAATTATTGTAGATAAGTACAAATTTGGGTGGTGAAAGGGTGACAGATAATATTCTTATATGTTAATCAGACTAGAACTCCTTATAGCGGGCATATTTAAATTAGAATTCAAAAGATGAGAAGGCAACGTTAAAAAGAGCTATGAGAAGATTCCTAGGCAAATAGGCACAGCTTGGGCAAAGTCCTTGAGCAGCATTTTATAACCTATCAGAAGTTCAGTGTATTCAGATCATGAGTTTACCCATGATACAGGAAATAGAGTTATTCATTCATGGATTATCTGAAAGAAGAGAGAGACTAAAAGGAAGGAGGGAGAAGAAAAGAGAAAAAGAAGAAAGAAAGAAAGAAAGAAAGTAAGAAAGAAAGAAAGAAAGAAAGAAAGAAAGGAAGGCAGGAAGGAAGGAAGGAAGGAAGGAAGGAAGGAAGGAAGGAAGGAAGGAAGGAAGGAAGGAAAGAGGGAAGGAAGGAAGGAAAGAGAAAAAACAAAAGAAAAGAAAAAAGAAAAGAAATGAAAGAAGAAAAAATAAGAAAGAAAAGGAGGAAGAGAGAGAAAGAAAGAGGAAAGGAGATGGAAGGAGCAAAGAAGGAAAGAAGAAGGGAAGAATGAAAGGAAGAGAGAGAAGAAGGGGGAGGAAAGAAAAAAGAGAGAAAGCAAACAGCTTAGAACACACTCTAGCAAATTACAGTAGTAAATATCTTATTGAAGCTTATTAAAGAGCATACAAACTTTTTGGAAGGGCAGAGAGAATAGGCTTAAGTGTACACAGAAAGGTACTATGCCCAAACTACTCTGTGCTGGAGAAGAGCCCCTGTCACTGCTACTGGGATCAGAAGCCATTTTTGGCATTAGTGGTCCTGACAACTGGATACCTGATTCTCTGTCATCACTGCTCCTTCCAGCCTCTACTTCCATCCCCTGCTAAACATGGGTGCTTCTTCTGCTTGACCTCTTTATAAATTAAAAGGAGACACTAGTTTACAAGTCTGTGTCTTTTCTGCAAAGGAACCTAGAAAAGTGAATACCTGGCTTCTACCTTGGATTTAAGGAACTTAACTAGTGAGAAATTTACCAAACATAAGAAATGTTTTTACAGCTAAATACCATGACATGATATACTTTAAAATATATAACCCCAAAATAATCAGCAACATACAAGGAAAGTTTATTTCTTGCTCATGTTACATATATAAACTGCGAGTATTTTCTGAGTCTCTGCTCCATCTCTTCCTATTCAGGAATCCAGGTTGAAAAGGCAACCCCTATACAGTCGTACCTTTCTTGTGGTAGAAGCACAATCAAGAGGCTAAGCAATTCCATGGAGTCATGTTTATATTTTAGTCTGCTAAACATGGTTACTCATATTCTTTTGGCCAAATTAAGTCTCATGGCAAGTTTTTTTTTGTTTGTTTTGTGTGTTTTTTTGTTTGTTTGTTTGTTTTTGTGGGTTTTTTTTGTTTTTGTTTTTTTTTGTTTTGTGTGTGTGTGTGTGTGTGTGTGTTTAAATGGAAAGAGGTCCTGGCCAGTGTGTCTCAGTTGGTTGGGCATTGTTCTGTGCATTGAAAGATTGCCAGTTCTATGCCCCCCTGGAAATATTTATTTCCCTTCCTTTTACACAGGAAATACACCCCAAGGAAGACATCCTATCTTATCCATTCATACATCAGGCTATAAATCCATCATTGTGTGATACTTTCTACTTTATATCTAGATGATGGCACTTTTCTGGCTCACACATCCATCATTAAAAGGTGAAATATACACTAAAAAGCATTACTATTTGAAAAGAGAATAATCAGAGACACACAGCAATTAATCACCGGTCCACAGATATCTGAAATTCAGCTAGAAACACATTACAGAGCCTTCTTCTTTGTAGTAGAGTGTGTCCATCAATTAGTCTCTAGTTCTGTCCCCTAGGAAAAATTCCTCAGTTCATTGTTCTCCATGGATTTAAACCTTGCCTCCTGGGAAGAGTTTTCATTACTCTCTTTGGCAACACATGATAAAGGTTTTCTGTGTCTTTTTCTTCTCAATGGAAATTGGAAGCCAAAAGTGTATTTAACATATTGGATAGTCACACTCTTTTCATACAGACTAACAGTGATGCTAAAAGTACAAAACTCTCAAAAATGGAGTTGGATTTTTTTTACCCATTTGATACTAGTCAGTGCAATATTCTAATAGGCACTCAATTTTTTGAGAAATGCTTTTATACCTGTAATTACAGATTTTTTTTAGCATATCTGGCTTTCATTAGATCACACTCTTGCCATTAAATTTGTTAGTTATAGTTGACATATATTATATTAGTTTCAGATGTACAGCATAATGCTTAGACATTTATGTAACTTATAAAGTGATCACCCCAATAAATCTAGTACCCATCTGCACTATACGTAATTATTACAATATCATTGACTATGTTCCCTGCACTATACTTTTCATTTCTGTGGCTATTTCTATAACTGGCTATTTGTACTGCTTAATCCCATCAGCTTTTTCAGCCACTAATTTGCTTCTATTTTTTTTGAAAACAGGAAGATTTTTCCTGAGTTTATCTTTTCTTTGTAGCATTTTATTGAATACAGCTTAATAACTAACCCTTCTTATGGTAATAGTGTGTTTCCACACTTTATAGATCAAAGCCACAATTCCATTAGACACATTATCTGACTTTCACATTTTCACATTTGATGGTTTTACTGTTTTGTTTCTTACTGCATAACATGGGTCATCACTTTTTCAGCATCTAATACCAAGGTTTTGGCTTTTATTTTCTTCCTTTAACTGGTCTCAGACACAATGTTACATATGTTAAACTTAAAAGTAGAATACTTCTTAAGTGTCAATTTCCATATTAGTCAGCTTTTTGATAGCCTATGTTGAATAACAACAACAAAAAACAACACAAAAGGCCAGTGGCCAACAACAGCACAGGTTTATTTCTCACTCCTTTTTCATGGATCTGGTGTGATAGCTGTGCCTCTGCTATAGGCTGTAGGGCAAATGTGTGTGTTCTACACTTGTCCTTTAATTCTAGAGACCAGGGTAAAGACAGCTCCAGCCTAGAACATGATGTTTCTTATAGCAGAGAGGAAGAGCCCAAAAAGCTAAGCCAAATCATGTCATTGTGTTTAAATAGTTCCTGATCAGATTTGATACATGGCAGATCTACTCACATTAAGTTGACCAATGGGTGTGGAAAAATTGCAATTATCCATTGTGGGGTTAGCAGTAAGGAGAAAGGAAGAACAAATATTTGTGAGCAATAATACAACTTACCACAAAGGGAATATAAAAACAAGCCTCAAATCCCAAGTCTCAAATTCTCCAGGAACTATAAAAAATTAGAGCTTGTTTTATTTTTAAAGTGTCAAAAAGAAAGGGGGGGAAATTTAACCAGTGAGAAGAAATAACCACTGAGAGGTTGAGCAAAGTCAGACCTGAACGATGTTCCTGGATGAGGCAACGTGATAACCACAGGTGAACTAGATATGAAAAAGTTCAGGAGAGCAGAGGACTTACCACCAGGCCAGAAATCTCCATTAAAGAATGGATGGGACATTTTGAAATGATAAATTGCACCCCTCCCTTCCACACCAGATTCAGAATCAAATGATATATATAGGTACAGGAATAAAACATGTTGAGATAAAAATGGCACATCTATAACTAGTAAAGGTGGAAACTGCTGGACCTGTTGCCAATAAACACTTCCTTACATTTTCCTTTTCTTACAAAGCATGGGAAACACCCACCATGTAGATTGGTTCTACAGAACAGATTTAATTTAGTCACCCAGGTACGAAAAGTAAATGGCTGCCTCAGCCACTTCAATCCTTTCCAGTAAGTACATTCTTTAAAAATATAGATCCCGGTCCTCAACTTCAGCATATTTTGTACACAGGTAGCATAAAGAGTGGAAGAATATACCTATCTTCCAGGTAGGTGTGGCAGAAACAATTAATTATTTCCCAGGATTACATTTCTTTCATAACTTTAGAATGTACCTCCTCCCCTCTGAATTTTAGCAAAGCAATTAATGTCTAACTAGAGGCCAATTGCCCAGCCTTTCTTGCTTATGGGGTGTCCAAATTAAGCAATAAAGTGATATGAATAAATTTCAGGTTATAGCCTTAAAAAGAAAATATAGTATTATCTACTTTTTCTTTCTGTTTGGGTTCTGAAAGGTGACAACAAATAGCACATCAGAGATGGAAAATACATGTTCAAGAGAGCAGAGACAATCACATTTTGAATCTGTCACCGAAAAACCCTGGAGCCTTCATATTCCTTGGATTCTTATCGGAAAGACAAGTTAATTCCCTCTTATCTGACTAACTGTATCTGGGGGGCCTAATATAGTAACTTATACAACACCATAATTAATATGTAATTTGGCCCTGGCTGATGTGGCTCAGTTGGTTGGGCACCTCCCATGAACCTTAAGGTTGCCGGTTCAAATCCCAGTCAGGGCACATGCCTGAGTTGCGGACTTGATCCCCTATATGGGGTGTACGGGAGGTAGCTGATTTTTCAGTCTCACATTGATGTTTCTCTTTCTTCCTCTATAAAAATCAATAAAAAGTATATTTTAAAAGTATGTAATTTGGACCTTAGCAATGTCTACAATCTATGAAACAATCTCAAATGATGCATTGGCTTCTCAGATGGGTTATGAGCATCAATAACATATAGATTTTAGCTTTAAAAGCAGACTACCCTTATAATGACATGAGAAAATATTGGCCAATCACCTATAGTAGTGTGGAAGGCAAGCCATGTGCTTTCCAAGCCTACAGGTGGTTCTGAAAATCCGTGTGCTGCACTCTGTGTGACTTCACCTAGGAACTTTTAGCAAGATCCTGAAAGAGACTAATGAAGACAGGTAAGAATTAGCCAGGTAGCAAGCAGAAATACAATGGATCACATTTCTCCCAAAGGAGGTTTTCTTGACCTGTGTCTTGTAATTTGAATTGACTGTAAATTTAGTGTCTGCATGCCAAATCGTATTGGAAATGTTAGTGATGTTTTTTCTTTTTTTCTGTAAAACTCTACTCAAAGGAGATAAAGTTGTTTTCCAGAGCCTATTCCCAATATGCCTCACTAAGATTTGCTAAGTAGATATGGCAGCAAAGATATGGCATTTTTTTCCCCAGCCAAGATTGTTTTTTTTCCTACTATATAGCCTCATGTAACCCCTGGTAATTTAAGGAAGCAAATGTGGACCTAACAATGTAAATAAATTAAAGTATGAATGATTAAAAGCAATGACTACATAGGGGACATGAAAAAAATGTCCCAAAAGGCAAATCAAAAGCCAAGGAGACAAATGGATGAATCAGACAAGAACCAAGATCTAAAAAGGACCATTTTCCACCAACAATTAAGGAATTATTTATAGTTCCCATCCATCAGGAGTCCAGCGTAATCATTATTACCCATTAGTGATGCTATGTGTCTCTTGTTCTTCCGATTCCAAATGGCCAAAATTAGGATTGTATTGGCAATATTCTGTTCTATTAAAATACTGTGTTGTGTGTGTGTGTGCATGTGTGTGTGTGTGTGTATGTGTGCGCGCGCGCGTGTGTGTCAGGAGTAGAGAGTGAGGGAAGCAATTCATCTATAAATAACATGTCACAAAATCTTGAAGACTAATATCCAGACTCAATGAAGAGCGCTACATATCACCCAGAGATGGTAGACTATACAGAATGCAACTTTGTGTTGCCTTTCTGGAGGGAAGTGTAAAAGAAATGATATGCATTAATACTGAGTGCCCAAAGGAGAAAAAACTGCTAATCATTCCTTAGTCTCCATTCAATCGTTTACTAAAACCCTCCTCTCTCTTTAATTTTGAGCCAAAGAAACCCTTAAATAAAGCATTTTTCAGTTTTCTTTGTGGCTAAGTGGCCACACACTCAATTGGATTGAGAATAGAAGGAATATATGCAACACAAAGGTAGCATCTTGGAAAAAGCTTTTTTTAAATGTATTGCCTTTCATCTTTCCTCCTTCCTGCTTGCTGGAAAATAATGACAACTGGAAAGCCACTTTATATCAAGAAATGGAAGCCAGGTGTTGAAGATGATAGATGCCCCTCAGCAAGCATGCCTCAAATCTTCTTCTAATCTATGGGCCAAAAATTGAAAGAAAAATAAAATTCTGTTAAGTCCAGGTAATCTTTGCAACTTTTCTTTACTAATATTTAACTTATACCCTAACTGGTTTAATAAGCTATTTATATATGTACTTTTCTTTCCTTCTCTCAACATCCCCAATCACATATGTCAGTCATCTTAAGTAGAAGATCAAGTGAGGAGAACTGAAAGTATAATAAAAATGATCTTGGTAATATAGTTCTCCTTTATGCATGAAGTAGGAGTTATTTTTCCTTAATGTGGATAAAGAAATAGACACTGCTTATATAACAGCATTGTCAAGACTTTGAGAGTGAAAAGAGTGAAGAAGTCTTAGTAGGCACTTGTAAAAGAGGATAGGCTAAAGCATATTGGTAGGTATTATTATTATAGGAATTCATTTAAAAAAAAACTACCATAGAACAGGAGATAAGTGTAAAATCCTAAAGACTTGCTTGTCCCATCCTAGATATACCAAATTAAATTTGTTCGGGAGAACTAAGCCAGGGTCAGAAAGTTTTTTTTAAAAAAAGAATGATACAAAGAATGGTGACAAATTGAAAGAAAAGAGACTTAAATTCTGTGGACTCAGGTATCCTAAGTTTCAAAATGAAATTTAGGTTTCAGTGACACAGGAAGCTGTTGCTAATAGGCAGGATCTGGAAAGTGCCATGGAAATGGCTGCAAAACCTTAAAATATAAGAAGAGTCATAACCCAACTAATGCCAAATGGACTTTCAATCACCTTGGGGGCATGCCCAGTTTCTGGACTAGAATCAATTGTCCATAATGAGAATTGCTACCCTACTTTCTTTGGTTAGGTAAACAAAGCATTCCTTGATTATTGCCAAATGTAATTATAATAATGACATAGAAATAGAAGAGAATTGAATACATGTATGATATTGATAGTTTATGTTAGAATATGTGAAGACCTGAGAAGTTTGAGATTATTGAGATACCTTTCAAGTGCTCTACTGATTTTTCAACATCTTTGAAACTTTTAAGAAAATCAAGCATATTGCGTTTTTTACTTCATTAATTAAATGAATATTTAAATACAAGAAGCACTGTTTCACTTTACAAAACAAAAAAAGGTTGTATGCTGATAGAAATAAACAGATGAAATAATAATATAGCAGGTAGATGGAAAATAGATGAGATACATCTTTACAAAAATAACAGAGACTAGAATTGATTATACATATGGAAGAATTGGACTTTGAAAAAGTCAAACACTTTCACCATTTTAGTGAAAATACAGAAAGAAAATATGGTGGCAGCTGCAGGTTGATTTATAAATTTGGTGATGGGGAGATAAATGAGTCCCATTTAATGCTTACATTTTCTTAGTGAGTGTGAGGTGAAATCATCTTTATGGAAGGAAGAGGAGAGAGTGAGACATGAGTACTTTACGAAGAGAGAAAAATGACAGTCTTAGAAGATGAACAGGCGAGTTTCCTAGGTAAAAATAGTTGGGTGTCCAGTAAGTATTAAGTTACCAACTGAATTTATGTTCCTGGATTTAAAATGAAATCATATAAGCTTGTCCATGGTGTTCTTCTATAGCACTCAGCAGCATGAAAACAATCATAAATAAAGAATATTCTTGTATTGAACCAATGTTTGTTTCCAAACAGGAACATGTGAGAAAAGCAGAGGTTGACCTGGGCAGTTGAGGATTCTTTCCAGTGTTTAGAATATCATGCTATGGGGTAAAAAATAACTGGATCAAGCAGAGGGCTGATTGATGATGAAAAAAAAATGACAGAGATCATGTTGAGATTGAAAATAATTGTAACATTTCATGCAATAAATCTTGCTCTCCCTGTGAACATCCAATACTTCTTCCACAATTTAGTGATGCCTTTTATTTATATTTCTTTGAGGGTAAAAAAAATTCACTCAGAAGAGAAACTTCACTAACTCTTTC
>NW_006283633.1:90395-97828 GCF_000327345.1 Myotis davidii
TCCCTACAGACCAGCTAAAGAGGTTCAGGTGATGATTGACAAAAGTGGATGTGTTTTGCTCGGCAAGAAATTCTTTCTTCCTCCTGTTATTTTTAAAAGAGTGCACAATATAACATATTTTTAAATCATCAGTGTGTGTGTGGTAGAGAACAGACTATGTGGAGTTAAGGATGGAAGTGGAGAAAACAGAAGTCTAGTGTGATAATTCAGTGAAATGAAGGTAGACTGAACTAGGGTTGTAGTGGCACAAGAGAGGTAAGATATGATTTGAACAGATGTGTAATTGAAAGGTAGGACAGACGATATACTGGTGCAAGTGGCAAATGGAGAAATAAAGGCATCAAGGTTGACTCCATGATTTTTAAATTGTAGTTTTTGTAACTAATGCACAAAATGGTTTTGGGTAGAAAATTAGAAACTTGGTTTGGGGTATGGTAACTTAAAGTCTCTAACTGGCATCTAAATGGAGAAGTTAAGTAGCAAGTATGAAACCTGTGTTTATGAGGGAAATCAAGTTTGGAGATTTAAATATAGATTTAATCAGTAGGTTGATGTAATTTAAGCTTATGCAGTTAGACCTGACTGGTCAGGCTCAGTTGGTTGTGCATGGTCCTATTTACTGAGAGGTTGCTGGTTCAATTCCCAGTCAGGGCACATGCCTGGGTTTTGGGGCTCAATCCCAAGCAGTTTATCCACATTTCTCTCACACGTTGATTTTTCTTTCTCTCTCCTTCTAAAATAGAAATCAATAAAAACATTTTTTAAAAGGGTTATGCAGTGAGATGAGATAACAAGGTAGTGAGTGTAGATGAAAAGATGAAATGCCTTTTTGGATACTTTCTGCTCAGTAACAACTTCACTTTTCTTCTGATTTCTTCAATACATTGCTCTATCAATTAGCCCCTTTTTACACTGTATATTCAGTTTCTCTCACTCTACAGTAGTCAGTCACCCTTTCTCCATGTTTTCACTTTCCATTGTTTCAGTTACCCACAGTCAATATTTTCAATATCTGAAAATATTAAATAAAAATGTCCAGAAATAAACAATTCATAAGTTTTAAGTTATGTGCCCTTCTGAGTTATCATAGATATCATATCAACTGTCCTGGTATCACTCCACCCCCAGGTGGGTTGGGGAGAGCTGATCAAAGGTGGGGTCAGCTGGGGGTGGAGGGGCGCAGGCAATTGGCCTGCTGGCCCTTTCCCCCTGGTCGAACTCCCAATCAAATTCTCAGTTGAGGGGACAATTCACATATTAGACATTTATTATTAGGACTAGAGGTCAAGTGCATGAAATTTGTGCCTAGTGGGGTGGTCTCTCAGCCCAGCCTGCACCCTCTCACAATCCAGGACCCACTCAGGGGTTGTCCGACTGCCGGTTTAGAAGATAATAGTGTTGGGCATAGTATTTGCCCATAACCAGCAGTCAGACATCCTTCTTGCAATCCGGGACTGCTGGCTCCTAACTGCTCACCTGCCTGATCTCCCCTAACCATTCGCCTCTCTGCCTGATTGCCCCTAACCACTCTGCCTGCCTGCCTTATTGCCCTAACCACTAAGCAAGTATGCCTCATCACCCCTAACCACTCTGCCTGCCTGATCGGCCCTAACTCTCACTTGCCTGCCTGATCACCCTTAACCTCTTGCCTGCCAGCCTGATCTCCCCTAACTGCCTCTGCCTCGGCCCCCACCGTGGTGGCTTCGTTCGAAAGGATGTCCGGAATGACGTTTGAAAGGTTGTTCAGCTGTCCGGTCTAATTAGCATATTGTGCTTTATTATTACCGATTGTTTTTAATATTTTAATGTTCCTAATTTATTAATTAGACTTTATCATAGGTATGTATGTATAGGGAAAAAAGCATATATAGGGTTCAATGCTATTTATGGTTTCAGGCATCCACTGGGGGTCTTGGAACATGTCCCTTGCAGATAAGGAGGGAGTACTGCATTTGCTATTGTCTTCAGTTTTTATTTATTTATTTTAATATATTTTATTGATTTTTTACAGAGAAGAAGGGAGAGGGACAGAGAGTTAGAAACCTCGATGAGAGAGTTCGATCAGCTGCCTCCTGCACGCCCCCCAGTGTGGATGTTCCCGCAACCAAGGTACATGCCCTTGATCGGAATCAAACCTGGGACCCTTTAGTCCGCAGGCCGACGCTCTATTCACTGAGCCAAACCGGTTCGGCTGTCTTCAGTTTTTAATCAAAACCATGACTCTTTCACCTTGAAAAACAAACGTACACAAAAAAATATCCTATCAACTCTATTTACCCTATAGTTTTACAATATCTTTCTTTCTGTTTTCACTACCAAAGCCCTTGAAGTATTGGGTCTTCTTTTATTTGTATCACATTCATTTCTTGACCTCTAAAAATTCAGTACAATTGCTATGGGTAAAGGTCACTGATGATACCCTTGTTGTTGAATGTAATAGAAAATCTGTGTGTGTGCAAGCGTGCGTGCGTGTGTGTGTGTGTGTGTGTGTGTGTATATGATCCCCTGATTGTGGCATTTATCATTTCCTTCTTGAAATCTCTCTTCTACATTTCCATGATACTACCTTCTCCTCATTCTTCTACTACTCTAACTTTCCTCTCTGGTTGCTGTGTCACCTGCACTACTAGGGCTTGATAAATGCAACTTGCATGATCCCTTAAAACAAGGCATACAGATGTTCTGCCTTACCTAACATACAACTAGGGCCTGATAACAGAGTGTCATATTATCTGACTTCCCATAGCCTCTAGGGCAAGCCTGAGAACTCTGTGAGGGTGTTTCCAGACTATATTTTATCTAGCCAGAGGGTGTACATGATGTTTGGCAAATAATCAATTGTACTGAGGTTGAAGATCCTAGTCATCACTAAACTTTGTTATAATTTAACCCTATTGGCCGCAGACCAAATGATCTGTTGCTAGAAAATATATGCCACACATGGCAGTGTCTTTGAGACTTCCAGGCCCTTGAAATGGTTCTTGGAGAATGAAAAATTGGTTGTCATAGAAACACGTTAGGTCCTCAGAAATAGAGCTATTTCCTCTTTTGAAGGAGGCCGACGAGCTGCTTTCCTAGATGCAGAAGGGCTATAAAAATAGGACGGGGCTTCCATTTGTGCTGGGTCTATGTTGGAGGAAGAGGAACCTGTGCTTCAGAGAGATCAGGAAGATTTTTGTGGAAATAAGTCGTCAGGTAGTTTTAATGAATTTTTTATAAAAGAAACAATTACAGATAAACTTCCTCATAGGCTGTAAGTCCCACCAAATGAATGAAAACAACAAAAAAAAAACAACAAAAACTAAAAACAACATTAAAAATGACACATGTTCCCACAGCCCTGACTAGTGTCACCTTTCTCCTGCAGACCTGCAGTGCTGATGACAGAGGCCATGGAAGCAGCCCTTTAAAGATCACCCTTCTGTCTCCAGCCTGCCCTTCCC
The DNA here is from genome assembly GCF_000327345.1 of Myotis davidii. Taxonomy (NCBI): domain Eukaryota; kingdom Metazoa; phylum Chordata; class Mammalia; order Chiroptera; family Vespertilionidae; genus Myotis; species Myotis davidii. Next base: position 93,839 of record NW_006283633.1, read on the forward strand.
ATCTTCTCACAGCTGTTTGCCATTGGAAATCAGTTGTTGAAGCCAAATTCAGCTCTTCACCACAATTCCTGAGCTCTCTGTTGTTCCTGGAAGGTTGCCCACCTCCTGCAATGCTCTCTCCACCTCCTTTCAGCTTAGGAATCTGTTCTTCATTCTTTAATGATCCAATCAAGTCTTGTCCTTTTCTAGAGGATTTCTACAACTACAAATGCTTTTGCCGACATCTCTGAATTCATAAAGCTCTGACCCTCAACAAAAATAGCCATGCCTTCCAGATGTTTTTAAACCTAAACTATTATCCTTCCTCACTAGGATTAGCTGCCATAAGGGCAGAAGAACTAAGTCACAATATCTGATCATTCTGGTCTCCACCTAGGATCATAGCACAGTCGGTTCGCAGTCACTGCTTATTAAAGGCAGAACATAAAAGCACAAACTGTACATCAGTAATAACAAATATGACCACAGTTTCCTTGGTAGAAATTTCTGTTTCTATTGGTAATACTCAAGGTCCAATATATCATGACTATTTACAATTTACTTTAGACTTCATATGTTTTTTTCAAGATCCATAGCGTGTGCTGTATAGCTGTTCAATGAAAATGAAATGTATTTTAATAAACACTGCCTTTATAATTATCCAAAGTGTGTGTATATTTTTGGGGGGGGCACCTGTCTTTACTTGTGTGAACATTTTTACCTGTGGCTTCTTTTTAATTTTCTATAATAATCTGAAAGTGTTGATCAAAAACTAAGTTTCATGGTGGAATAGTTGGAGTGATATAGGTCCTGAAGAATTCAACTCTTAAATTAATATGGAGAGTATCTAGCAAAGTATATTTTTCTTCAATCCTGCTTCTTTATGGTAATCCCCTTGGGTAAAATATAACACTTATAGCAATAAGGAAATAATTGCTTTGAAAAAATATATATGTTACAGAGGTATTTATATTAAGACTATCATGCTTTGTAAGTATGCTCTGTTTTCTGCCCTCTGTGGTTCTGTTACAGTTTAACTGTGAAGGATTAGCACCTCGGCCAGTATATATACCACACATATCATTAATGTTCTTCCTCCTCTCACCTGAATTTGGCCACCCCGAAGATCTGAAAGTTTCCAGGAATGGTTCAGAATCCTGAACTGTTTTGGATTATACTGAACAAGTCTTTCATTCTCTTTATCATGTCCAGCCAATGTTTAGAACTATCCCACCAGTGTTTTAAAAAGTTCAAATAGTTCTGCCAAAAATAATGTTTTAGTAATAATCCTGATAGAAACTTTGCCGGGTGGTTCTTATATTTCAAAGAAGAGATATTCCAAGAGTTTATGGCTGTCTGAGACAAATTTCAAGGCTCTTAGGTTGGAAGTGTACAGGCAGGAAATGTGACTGTAAGCCATCAATCAATACAGGACCATTTTTCGTTTTTATGAAAACTCTTCTTATGGCTATATACTCTAAGAGCTATTTGGGTAGAGAAGATTCAAATTTAAGCAAACAGCCAGCCTTGTAGTTTTGTCTATTAGCTGGATTGTTGCTCATATGAGATTTTTAGAAACAACAAAAAGTAGCCAATTTTCACAGCTAATAGACATGATTCTCAAAAGACCTACTGTATGGCAAACACCCACCAACTGACAACATGTATTTCCCCCTAAATATCAGGATAGAAAATCCAAAATGTCATTCTGTTATTTAGAAGGCTCTCGCACTAACCAGAGATGTGAAGAAAATAGCTATTTCTATTTATCTACAGATAAAAACAAATAGTATAATATTGAGTGAGCAGATAGCTTATGGTATTGGAGAAGAGGAAGACATCAAGTTTAGTAAGTAGATAGGAATGGGTTAGGCTAGCAAATTTAAAAGAGTGTTCACATCAGTGTAGACTTTGTATAGAAACAAGAAAAATAGGCAAAGGGAATTATATCACATCTCACATTTGTTAAAATGCAGAAGGGAGGGGAACCAAGAGCACAAGTCTGATATAAAAAAGAATTAAGGTTTCCATTAAGGGAAACATCACAAGCATGGCTCCTGTTTGAATAGGTAATAAACCTTTTCCACCTCACCATCCCCCCTCCCATCTTATGGGAATTATATAATGAGGAATAATACATGCAAGTCAAGTAAGTATTGGTCATGTGACAGATATGTGTAGTTCTTCCCATCTTAAAAGAAAGTCTGTCCAGGAGAAAAAAGCTTTGAGACTATTTTCTTATGTCACGGCATACTTAGAAAATGACTTTCGCATGCCACACGAATAAATGGACAAGCCTGGACAATGGGCCCTGGCTCATTGGCTCCCCAGGCCTCACACAGCTTCCTTGTGGGCTGAAAGGTCAGCATCTCCTGAAGCCCTTCTAACCCTTCCCTGAAGACCCTCTGCTCAGACATTGGTTGATACCTGTAAGGAAAGAAGTGGTATTTTGAGTAACGGGGTGAATTTAGGCCTATGTGCTCTCTGCTTCTGGACACACCTGTGGTGGTTCCTACTGTTTTAATTGCAAATTTTTTGAATAAATCAAATAGTTGGACATTAACTTTGCATGACCTGCTCAAACTATTGGCATTTCCTAAAGAATGGGATTTTGGACTAAAGACCAGAGTCACCTTTCTGTATATTTTGGTGGGTTATTATAGACATTATTGAAGTTTATTTCTTGGATTGATTTCCCTACCCTGTGCAATCAGCCAAAAGTGTTGTGTTGGCCTAGAGCCCTAGATGAAAAGGGTACCAAAAGTCAGAATAGAATAGCTTTATTCAAGTATTCATTTTCATAGATTTACAATATTTTTTAATATCATGGCATCAATCCTGTTGAAAATCAAGATTCTATTTTTATTTTTTGCTTTAATTTTAGATAAACATTATTGATTACACTTTGTAAATTACTTTTGCAATTTAATAAAGCATAGTACACCTTAACTCAAGAATACAGGATGTTAACACAGATCACCAAATGTTAATATGTACCAAACTAGAGACAGGGAATTGGGCCCAAACCAGCTCTCTGATATCCCCTGATGGGTCCCAGATTGCTAGAGGGTGCAGGCCAGGCCGAGGGACCCCACTGGTGCATGATCGGTACTGGAGAGGGACCACGGGAGGGCTCCAGGGCGTGTCTGGCCCATCTCACACAGTTCTGATTGGCCGGACCTCAGCAGCAAGCTGGGGTCAGAGCGTCTGCCCCCTGATGGTCAGTGTGTGTCATAGCGAATGGTCGAATGGTTGAACGGTCAGACACTTAGCATATTAGGCTTTTATTATACAGGATTCACTGAGATAAAGAAAAAAACACACTTCTTCTTTGGCAATAAATGTCTTGATAGACTTGCCTCAGGCTAACGCCTCTGGCTCACAATATCTCATAGTGCTGATCACATGATTATTTCCTCTAAGCTTATATAAAAAGATCAGGCAGTTGATATGTAGCAAAATCACTTCACCAGAGATATTTTCATTATAAAATAAATTACCAAATAAATAAGGCTGATACGGTCAAATTAGTGACCAGAAGCCAGTGTAGTCATTTTTCAGAATCAATATACAGTGCTTCTTACCAGATGGTGATGGGACAGTGTGTGCCCCTGTTATTAAAGGTATAATCTGTCCTTTAGACATAAGACCTGTGATCTATAGCATTTGGAGGTTCATGGTACAAAAGTGTATACTTTATATATGGCAGGCATTGAAATGCATCAAGTGGATTGAATTAAAGTCATTTCCATCCTTGTATTGCTGCCCAATGATTTTCTCTACATTACATTTGTTTTTCTCTAATTTTAAATTTACTTTTACCTCTTCAAATTCATCTTTTTTCCTATTTTTTCCTTAATTGAATAAAACTAGTCAGCACTCACTTATTTGGAAGAATTTCTTTGTAGTCTATAATTCCTTTTCCTTGGGGAATAGCAGCTATTATAAAATTATTGAGGTTTAGGAAAGCCTGGAATTAAAAATTAAGCTTTTTTTTTTTTTTTTTTTTTT
>NW_006283633.1:97850-102701 GCF_000327345.1 Myotis davidii
AACATGAGGAAAACTCTTTGAGATTTTATCACTCATTGTTACACACAGCTCCAGTCTGGTAATGTTTCATCTTCATTAATATTGATTTGGTTTTGTAAGCTACACTGGAAATGTCAAGAAAATAAACATACTCAGCTAACGTTATACATGTTTGCTTCAACTGTAAACTAACAAAACAAAAACAAAAGGTGAGTATTTGCGGACTGTCTGATACATAAAGTTTTATTCTATATTTACAGAACCTTCCCAGTAAGAAAACAAAATACTCATTTTGTTCTGTGTGTAAAAGTCAGTCTGACGATGGCTGTCTAGGGTTATCAGAAAAATCTTTGCTTCACAGACAACACAACTTCACGTAAACTCTCAGTGGTGCTGATTCAACTAGATATGCTGACAGATCATTATTATAGAACAAATTACAAAATGAGCAGAACAGTGGTTTTCTCTTCTTGGGGTGGGAAGGGAGGAAGAGTGAAGTCAGGGATAAGAAGAGAAGAGATAACCTGGTAGTTTTGAATATAAAAATTTGTTTATAGAAGGATACTTAGAAGATGATGAATTGATTTGTCTGCACTATGGTCAAGAATTTGAAGCTGTTAAAGCTGATAACAAGTTGCCTCTCTTATCAGACATTGATATCATTAATAATTAGAATCATAGTGAATTTTAGGGTATTTTACACATCAAGTGTGTATGTGTGAGGAAATATGCACACAGACAAGAAAGAAAACTTGTTTTGTTTTAATTTTTAGAGTTTACCTGTATCATACATAAAATATTTCTGAAAAAATTAATATTCTAATATTAATATAACTTGACTAGCATTACACAAAAAATATTCAATATAATAGGTTTGTGACTTTTCGGTTATTTCAGTCCCATTTAAAAAGTGGGAATGGCTGCCGGGGGATGGGGGGGTCAAAAGGGGAAAAAGGAGATATGTAAAACTTTAGACATTAAAAAAAGAAAAGCAATACACTTTCTGTTACTTAAAAAATAAAGACAGAAAAAGTAGTCATGCCTTTATAAAAATCACAGTGACTCAGAGTGATTTGTATCATATAGTTAAAAAATGCCTATCAGTTGCCTTTCTACATAAAAATCATTTAACCATTAGCTCTTATGCCCCACCCTTTTGCACTGCAATCTCTAATAAAGGCAGTGTTCTAATGTTCTGATACCATCTCTTTTGATATTTTTCAATAGTTTTATGCATAAAGTTTGTTAAAAACAATATAAAATTTACTTCAATGTTTTCTTTTTTTAAAAAAAATTGATTTGAGAGAGGGAGGAAGAAGAGGGGAAAGAGAAACATTGAGGAGAGAGAACCAACGATTGGCTGTCTCCTGCAAGTCCCTTACTGGGGGGATTGAGCCTGCAACCTGGTCTGGTGCCCTGACCAAAATTGAACCTGCAACCGCTTGGTGCAGGGGAAGATGCTCAATCAACTAAGCCACTCGAATAGTGCACTTCAAGGCTTTCTTGGTATTTGGAGCGAAGAAAGACTGAAGAGCAATTGACTTTCTGACTTTTGACAGAATTTTCTTCTGCCCCTAAAATGAACATTTAAAAATATATCCCTCCATTAGTAACATATTCTTTGCAGGTTATTAAAAGATCTTTGTCCATTTAGAAAACACAAACATAAAAGTGTAAAGTGAGAAAAGTAATGAAATCTAATGAGTATGAGTCCATACTATATGTGTTCAAGTTCATCATTTTGTGAACTTGCTTTAAAACCCAGGGGTAAAATTACTTGTCATGGGAACACTTGTCTTTGTTTTGGTTGTGCTCCCATATTTTGAAGATGATTGATACTTCTGGGTCTTTTACTATTTATATTTTCAAATGCACACTCCTAACTCAATCTATTGATGTAAAACAAACTTTGTAGCTTAATCACTTAATAGTGTTACACGTATTCAAATACTACCTGGGTGAGTACACAAATGTGAGTGCTTTGTTGAAACATAATTACAGATATATCTATCTTTAATTCATGCATTAAGCGTGGTAGCAGATAAGTTTACTATAATATATTAATTCATATCATATATAAAGCACCATGTAGGGTGACCAATACCACCAGTTTGCCAAAGACTGGAGCGGGGGTCGGGGAGGGTGTAATCTAGGACATAAAACATACAGTGCAGAACCCAGGATAATTCCAGGAAAACCATTACTCCAGGAGACCAAACAGTAATTGATGGCAAATCAACCCCATTGTACCTTTTGATCCTGGAAAGGGGAGTGTTCTTTCTTTACTGGAATGGCCACACATTTTAGCTATAAATTTGCCTTTCTACCCTCAGAGACTTGACAAAGCTGCAAAATGTTTAATCTACCCAGACACCACGGTGTATAACATCATCTCAAACCAAGAGTGCCACTCTACGGCAAAGGACATGTGACAGTGGGCAAATGAACACAGGACCCACTGGTCCAATTTCATATTGTACTTCCCTGTGACCGCTAGTCTAATAGAGCCTTGGAACAGAATTTTGAATACATGGTTGAGGTGCAGGATTGGCAGGGGTGAGACTGCAACAATGGAACACCAAAGTCCAGGCTATGGGGTTCACCCTAAATCAAGAAAAATTAAGTGCTACAATCCTATCTAATAAAAGAGAAACATGGTAATTAGTGTACGACAGCTACCCTTCCCATTGGCTAATCAGGGTGATATGCAAATTAACTGCCAGCCAAGATGGCGGCCGGCAGCCAGGCAGCTTGAAACTAATATGAGGCTTGCTTGCTTCAGTGACAGAGGATTCCAACGTTCCCCTCCTGCCACTGCCGGCCTCTGAGCTGCAACTCTAAGCAACTATGTTACAAATATAGAAGCTAAACAAAACCCCAGAAACCTGCTTTAGTCCGCTGGGCTTCAGCCAACAGGATTGCAACATTGTTTCAAATACAGAAGGTAAACAAAGGCTAGAAACCTGCTTTCAGCAGTGGAGGCCTAAGAGCTGGAGCCAAGCCTCAAAGCTAAAGCTGGCCCAGAATAAAAAAAGAAAAAGAAAGAAAAAAGGAGGGGTTGGGGTTTTCAGTCACCCGCCAGCCTGAAAACAGCCCTCAGCCCCTCACCCAGACTGGCCAGGCACCCCAGGGGGGACCCCCACCCTGAACCAGGACACCCTTCAAGGCAAACCAGCTGGCACACACTCGTCCACCAGGCCTCGATCCTATATAGTAAAAGGGTAATATGCCTCCCAGCACTGGGATCAGCGGAACTGAGAGGCCTCCCGGCACTGAGATCAGTGTGACAGGGGGCAGCGCCCAAACCCCCTGATCGCCCTGTGGCTCTGTGTGTGACAGGGGGCGGGGCCACAACCTCCCTATCCGCCCTGCTCTGTTCGTGACAGGGGAAGGCGCCCCAACCCCCTGATCAGGTCTGCACTGTGTGTGACAGGGGGCAGTGCCCCAACCCCCTGATCCGCCCTGCTCTGTGTGTGACAGGGGGCGATACCCCAACTCCCCTATAGGCCCTACTCTGTGAGTGACAGGGAGGAGCTCCTCAACCACCTGATCGGCCCTGCTCTGTGCATGACAGGGGGCGGCACCGCAACCTCCCATTGACACTGCCTTGAGTGTGACAGGGGGGGTGCCCCAACCCCCCAATTGGCCCTACCCTGAGCGTGACTGAGGGTGGCATCACAACCTCCCAATCCGCCCTGCTCTGTACATGACAGGGGGCGGTGCCCCAACTCCCCAATAGGCCCTGCTCTGAGCCCGACCAGGGACTGCACCTAGGGATTGGGCCTGCCCTCTGCCACCGGGAGCAGGCCTAAGCCAGCAGGTTGTTATCTCCCGAGGGCTCCCAGACTGCAAGAGGGCACAGGCCGGGCTGAGGGATCCCCCCTCTCCCCCGAGTGCACCACTATCAATAATATCAATAAAATATGAGCTGCAGATGCTGTTCAATGACTTCAGGCTCTTGATACCAAGGAAAGAAATCTGGCCGACAGATCCTGATCATCAAGAGGAACGGACTGCTGTTTATATGAAACCAAAAAAATATGTAAGCTCCCAAGTGAGTGCTCAATAGGGCCTCTCTTAATACTTCTCTTCCCAATTTCGATAATAAATGAACAACTCCAACAATCAAAAATATCCAGAGTGTGTTTCCCATCCCCCCACCCCCTACTTAGTCATCTGGTGAACTATTTATTTTTATTTTTTTATTTTTTACATCTTAGTTTTCCTTGGCACTCTAAGCAGAGTAAGGGGTGCTTTCTCTGCAACCCCTGGGAATCTTTAACACTGCTATTCAACTTCAACATTGATCTCCTCCTTTAGAATGTAACAATTTAAACACAGAAGTATGCCTTATACACCTTTATATCTTCAGCATTTTCTAATAAATGGTCAGAGCTTAACAAACATTATTAAAGGAAAGAAAATAAAAGTATTTTTACCTTTCCCTGGAATCTTCTCTCTCTCTCTCTCTCTCTCATCACTTATGTAGAGTTCTATTGTTTTCTTAGTGGGTATATCTTCTACTGGGTTGCAAACAATTGGTATACAAAGAATTTTCCACTTTTTATCTCCTATGCCTAGGAGAGTGCATCACTGAGAATAAATGTTCAATACATATTGAATGAAGTAATAAAAGTATTAAAATTCCTACTGTTACTGCCTTAAAGCTAAAGTAAAAACAAAAACAAATAAATGGTAATATCAAAAAAGTATAACTTGCTAGAAAACCTATTTCAAACTTGACTGTTTAAAAGCATTTATCCATATAAAGTACAGCAAAGGGAATATAGTTAATAATATCCTAATAACTAGGAGTGGTGCTGCATGGTTGCAGGATTTATTGGGATTATCACATATTAAGGTCACTGAGGT
>NW_006283633.1:102929-110811 GCF_000327345.1 Myotis davidii
GCCGGGGTCCCAAGGATGTTCCCAGGCCGCCTATGTATGCAAATTAACTCACCATCTTTGTTGGGTTAATTTGCATGCTCTCCTGAATGGCTGGTGAGTATAGTGGAGGGATGGTCAATTTACATGTTTGTCTATTATTAGGTAAGATTGCTTCTAGAGGTAAGTTTACCCTAAACTCTGGCAAATGTGCTGTAGTCATGTGTGAATTTTAAACAGACAACTGTTAACTCCTTTCCTCCTAAAACAATAACATTTTTCTCCTATCCTCTGGTACTGCCTGGGGAAACTATTTTTTTTATCCCTGAAATATAAACCCTTCACTAGGCCTTGATATTACTCTGAACATATGTAGTCAAAGAACTTGCCTATTTAAAAAGTATTTCTTCCCTATTTTTGTAGGAAGAGGCAGATATTTCCTTTCAGTCTCTTAAAGAACACTAACATATTACCATTTACAAAATATCACCATATTTTATCTCATATATCTGCTGACACAGAGTAAATATTCATTGTCCATTTGTTTCATTGTACTTTTTAGAAATAAACAATTTCATATAACTCCTATAGAAATAAATGAAGACCACCCAAAAGAGAACAAGCAAAGGCTATTTATTTATTCTGAGCTTGCTATAAAGCAAGAGCATCAGCCAGCATCACTAGCCATTGGCAGACTCAAAGACACATAGGGGAGTGAGAAAACTCCATGATGGGAAAAGGGGAAGGCTGTGATTAGAAATTGGCATGGGAAAGCTGAAAGCAGGCTAACTAGAAACTGAGCATCCTCTGTGATTGGTAAGGGTAGCATAGTTGGCTTTCTTTGGTTTGAAGTTGGGCCAAAATTAGCAAAGCTGTTATTCATTGATCAAGCCATTACTATCTTGAGCCAACCAGAAAATAGGTTGTATGTAGATTGGCTTCCTGCACTAGTTGCTAAAAATTTTGTGAACTACAGTTTTATTTTTTAAATTTTTTTATTGTTGACTAGAGGCCTGGTGCACAAAATTTGTGCATAGGGGAGGGGGGTCCCTCAGCCCAGCCTGCACCCTCTCCAATCTGGGACCCCTTGGGGATGTCCGACTGCCAGTTTAGTCCTGATCTCACCGCCTAAGCCAGCAGTCGGACATCCCTCTCACAATCCAGGACTGCTGGCTCCCAACCACTCGCCTGCCTGACTGACTGATCACCCCCTAACCACTCCCCTGCCAGCCATATTGACACCTAACTGTTCCCCTATCGGCCCAATCACCCCCAACTACCCTCCCCTGCCAGCCATCTTGTGACCACATGGGGGCGACCATCTTGTGTGAGGGTGTGGCGGTCACTTTGCATATCACCTCTTTGTTATATAGGATGGTATTATCGATCTCTCCCATTCCCCGCCCCCTCCCAGCCTGTACCTGCCCCCCAGGTCTTCACCACCCTATTGCTGGTGTCCATGGGCTATGCATATAAGTATGTAAGTTACTTGGTTTATCTCCTCACCCCCCTAACTTCACATCAAGGTATGTCAATCTGTTCCATGCCTCCATGCTTTCGGTCTTATTTTGTTGGTCAGGTCATTTTGTTCATTAGATTCCACAAATAAATGAGATTCTGTAATATTTGTCTTTCTTTGGAGTTTTAGTTTTTTATGTGGTCTGGCCATTTCCCATTTGCATATTTAGCCTCTCACCCCCTTTCTCTGTTTTCATGATGATATGCACTTATGAAATGTCATAATATATTTATATACTTAATAAATATGTTTCTATATTGGAAATAAATTATGCTTTTGAAAATACTTGTGTATAAATTTCTATGTAAAGTAGATGTATTTGTATTAAGTTTTTTGGGGGGTTTTTTGGGAACAATATCAATTTTGCTTTTCTCAATTGGAGGTATTTTAAGGACATTTTTGAAAAATCAAGATGGAAATTTTTTCTAGACCACCCTAGCTAACAAAGTATGATAACCTACTATCAGTATCCTTCATTCATTGATTACAGCCCTGAGAGAAGAGAAATCTCACTGCAAAATAGCTTTTTACTGGTAATACTTAAATCTAATATATAAAATAATTATACAAGGTCTTTAAAGGCAATTTTGTTAGATGAATACATTACTTCTATCTCTAGGAAAAGGTCACAACAAATTATAAAGATTGTATAAAAATAATTTCACAAGTAAGAAGTGATTATGCAATCTGGTCACCTGCTTTACTTTAGGTAAAACAAACCTTTTGAAAACAGCAGCAGGTTATCTTTAAGAACTTTAAAACCAACAACTTCTGAATAAGAAAGTTAAAAAAATGTAATATTAAGTTTAATATAAGAAAATTATTTTCTTCAAAACATTCACTCATGTACTTTTTAAGAATATATTGTTATTGACTTCAGAGAGAAAAGGAGAGAGAGAGATAGAAACATCAATGATGAGAATTATTTATCGGCTGACTCCTACATGCCCCACACTGGGGATGGAGCCTGCAAACCCAGGCATATGCCCTGACCGGGAATCGAACCATGAACTCCTGATCCATAGGTCAATGCTCAACCACTGAGCCATGCTGGATGGGCTCATTCATTTTTAAAAGAGATATTCATTAAATACATCGAAGTCTAAATTGAGAATGAGAGCTTAAATACGGCCATCTGAGATAGTATATTTTGCCTGCACTGTTTTTTTAAAAAGTTTAACCAACATTTAAAAATTGGGATATTTCATATGCAAATCTAGATTTCTGTCTCGTCTTTTTTCCACATTACTTTTATTTTATGTTATTTGTAATTATATTTTTCCACTACTGCTATCCTCTCTATGCCCTCTTCCACTCCCACCACCTCCCCCCATCACCAGGGCATGTGCAAGAGGTGAGAACTAACAAAACATAAAACGTTTGCAGGGGCCAAGGTGATAATATAAACAACTGAAGTGAACTGGGTTTTGTCTTTGTTAGAGATTGCTTGCATATTTAATTGTGGAAATAGTTTTACTTCCACAGGTACATATATTTTCCCATTTTCTTAAAATGTGATATTTTATTGGGCTAGATTTTACTTTTCAATTCTTTATAAAAGCACAGGTATAGAGGCATATTTCTCTAAGGATAACAACCATGGCAGTGCTCTAATAAGGGACAATTGCAAGAGGCAGGGTTTCATTGGAGAATGGTAAGAATGCAGTGAAGGTCACATACCCTTGTCTAAAGGAGGTAGCCTCTTCTTTGTTCCTTATTGTTCAAGAAAAGACAGAGCAGGGATAGAGGGATTGAGAGAGTGGGAGAACTCATGTAGGTGGTACCAAGGTACCCTTGACCAGAATCAAACCCAAGACCCTTCAGTTCATGGGCCTACACTCTATTCACTGAGCCAGACCAGCTGGGGTGCCCTGCAAAATTTTGCATGAGAAGCCACAGGCAAACAATAGCAGGTACTATTCAAGTTCCTTGGAATATACTTGTTAGCAATATTGAATGGATCCTTGACTTCAAAAGTTAATAAACTAGCCGAGAGAGAACTATAAAAAATTCTAAGAAACTTAAACAAGCAATCACAATATAACTCCCTTCTTAACCATCAGAAAAAAATGTAAACTTCAAGGAGCTGCTTTTCAGTAAATCTCTAGGAAAGCACAAAGGGCACAGAAACAGGTGTTTTGGCTCACCGTCACTTCAGACTGTGGGATCACGTGCTTATGTATGTCAATAATCAACATAATCAGCAGTTTCCATGTTGCTATCTATGCACTCCTGTCTTCTTTGTCATCTTCCACAATCCTTCATGCATTTCAACCTTCTAATTTGTGATCAACAAGCTCCCCTAGGACTGCTATCTCTTCCATAAATGATCTCATGACTGGCTGACCTTCATTAAAATCTGGCTCCCCTTTTGGGAAATTCTTGCATTAAATTGATCTTAACAGAAATCTTTTCATTTTTTTTCTTTTTCAGTTCACAAACCACAGGTCTAAGAGGTGAGTTAGATGTTTCTCCTCTTTAATACTTGCATTAAGTTGATTATTCACCCCCCCCCCACACACACACACACAAACTTCTTCTGGAGGAATCAATGGTATCTAAAGCTTATATCATTCTCTTATTCTACTCTCTATTGTGCCTTGATACCATCTTCTGAACTTTTTCTTATCATTAATTATAAACATCTCTCAAATAAAACAATTCCTCCCTAAATCATTGTAACTCTCAGCTTCTTCAACATCAACATTGGTATTTCAGCCATAATCCAATTTCTTTGGTCCTTAAACTCTCATTTCTTACTCTATATTAGAAATCCATTTCAACATTTAGCTTTTATTTCATTAGAAATCCAATCGGATCTAAGATGTGGACTTCAGAAATTAAATTCCTAACTCTCTTCAATCCTCATGTGATAACTGTCTTTTTAATAGCTCTCTCCCAGCTTTTTTTCCTTTTCTGTTCAGCTTGATAACACAATATGCTACTATAAACATTCATTTGCAAACATTTTCAACTCTTTTCCCCCTTTCCCTCCATTTATAACTCTAGGAAAATCCTTGTTGAATTATACTATACCACTTAGCTACCTATAATTGAATACCTAAATATTTACAAGGAAAATATCAACTGAACACATTTTACATTAAAGTCAGTCAAATTCCTCAAATGAGCACAAAATAAGTAACACCTAGAATTCCTATGAAGTCATCATAGTGTATTGATTTCCCAACATTCTAAGATAATTTATCTTGTCCTCTCTTCATATATTCAACTCTTTTGTGTTAAGTTTTAATGATCTAATGATTTAATATTTTATTGAGACAATTGAAGATATCAAACATGAACTCTTTGACAGAGAATGCTAGGATTCTCACAATATCCATTCAAATATGTTTTTTATAAATAACAGAACTTGATTATTTAGAAAAGCATATTACCACTCTCCTAAAATATATTACTTCTGTCTCTCTTTAAGCTAAGTATGGCCATGGAAATATAAATAGAAATGTGTGACATCTTCATAAAATTTATCAAGATGCATGAAGTAGCCTTCTTTCCTACTTTCTCCAACTTACTGTCTGATAATAAAAAAGATAAAAAATAAATTGCAGTGCCTTTTATGCTAATAGGGAGAAACATTTTCAAGAAAAAGAGAAATAAGACAGGTAAGAAGGAATGAAAAACACTTACTGTATGTGATAGTGAAAGATCATTTCATTTCCGGTCCTTGTCAAGGACTGTTTCAATGGAATGAAAGAATTAGAAGACATTGCAAAGTATAGGAGTAAGTAGGTATTAGAGGTAGCTAATTTACAACTATTACAGGTTAGTACCATTACATGTGCTATTACTCCTTGAATATTGGTCCTGTGATTGCTTTGTTTCCTCTCTGTTCATTCCCTAATGTCCTTTGCTCTTCTCTACAACACATCCCAGATGTCAGACTCCTCTGTTTCCCAGGTGCCTTTGTCTATTGGCTTCTAATTAGTTTCAAGATCCTGAATGCACTAGCAGAACACTGAGGAGAGAAAAGAAGTCAAATATTTATACTTCTCTTTTTTTCAGCTCCATGCCCGCACTCAGCAGGAGCTGCCTCTCCTGCAGGGTGTGAGCTCCCCTGGACACCAGCAATCCCTGAGCTCCAGTGGCTCCGTTGTGTTCCATTGCACCTCCAGCTATGGAGGTGGGAGCAGCTTTCAGTGGTTGCCAAGCTCTGAGTGCTGCACTGCCACACACTTAGTGCCACACTAACTAACCCAAATTAGTTTTTCATGTCTTTTATTTCCTTTACACCTAGTTTCTTATGTTATGTTCCCCCCATTAAACTACCTGACATGGGCTCTGACTCTACCCTAGCTGATACAGCTGCCATCAACACTGTCATCATCATCGTCACCATCAGAATGAGTAGGTACTAGTATACAGTAATGAATTAAAGGTAGAAACAAGTGCCTTAGGAAGGAAGAGCTGGAATAAAAATCCCTGGTAAGAGGAGAAGGCTGTAATTGGAAGAAGGAAAAATATTTTCCTATTAAAAGAGGAAAAGGAAGGAAACATGCATGTAGAAGCAGATAAATGGTCCGTTTAATTTATTTTGTAATACATTCTGTTATTTTTATACAACACATTCATCCTGGACATAGTTGAGGCAACTGAGACCAGAGTGTAATTGTACCTTATCTCCCAGTAACAACTTAGCAAGGAAGTGAGTCTCCAGGGAAAAATGACTGAATTACATGTTATGCAAATAGGACCTCAGTCCCAGTGTGCATTACAACAGCAGAATAATATCCAAGCAACACAAAATGGGGCAAAAAATAAAAGCAGTAGCATGGAATTTCTAGGCAGACTGGGGCTTAGTTGAGCTAAAAAATAAGAACAAAGCCCCCCAGCACAATGTTATAGAAAGAACAAACAGGATTTCTCTCTGCCTGAGCATGGTATTGCAGGGAAAAGAGAGAGAGAGAGAGAGAGAGAGAGAGAGAGAGATGCTGAACTTAATGGACTAGATGAGAACAAGGAAAAATTTAGTAGGAATTTGTATAGACTAACCACTGAGAAATAATCAAGATAATGCATGACTCATTAGAAGTCAGTGTGGACAGAGTACACTTTAAAAAAAAAAAGGATATATGTTCTTATTGATTTCAGAGGGAAGAAGGGAGTGGGAGAGAGAGATAGAAACAATGAGAGAGAATCATTGATCAGGCGCCTCTTGCATGCCTCCTATTGGGGATTGAGCCCACAATGCAGGCATGTGCTCTGGGAATTGAACAGTGACCTCCTGGTTCATAGGTTGACACTCAACAACTGAGCCACACTGGCCGGGCACAGAGTACACTCAGGACTAGCTGACCAACTTAACCTTTAATGTCTTAGGATGATATAAAACCATGAAACCTTGACACAGTACCTAACTGGAAAGGGAAGACTACAAAATAATTTGTATTACAAGTTTAACTCTGGTGGAATAGGGCACAAATAGAAAATAAATGTTTATAGTTTTGAAAATAAATTTCTATTTATTACACATTTGCATTAGTAAAATAAGATTTCTACCTGGAACAAACAAAAATAGTTGAAGTCTCTTACAAAATAAGTTTTAAACTCATATATATATATAGAAGAATAAGCTTGTGCATAATAGGAAATTTTATGAATCATTGCATAGAAGATATGAACAAATAAAGTTTGAGACATAAAAAGAAAGTGAAGCTTCAAAAAAGAGTGTCCTTATTTTAAAATGCTCAAAGGATATTTTAAATAATTGGTTGAAAGATTGAAATCAGAAAGACTGTTACCTTAGACTTTGTTAAAGAGAGCACCACAATCCCAAAATGGCATTAACTGTGCTAAAATTCATTCACGATAACAAACCTACATTTTATACCTGATCTAATTGCTGCTTCAAGTTTTGCCAGAAATATAATCTTAATCAAGCAGTTTGGATGTTTCATGATAAAATCCCTTGCCTTTCCCTTCTTCCCAAAAGAATGCCTTGGTCTAAAAATCATCCTTCCTTTTTTTTTTTTTTTTTTTTTTTTTTTTTGTTAATTCCTTCTTATCCCACCCTTTTTCCTTCCAGTTTGTACAATGCCTCCAAGTGTCCTTCTAGTTGCTAAATGGATGTTGACCATATTACAAATTGTTTAATTAAACCAATTATATATTCAAATTCACTCAGTTAAATTTTGTAAGTTAACAACTTGTATAAATGAAAAGTGAACATGTTGGTGTTTTTATTTCCCCTCAATAATGTATATCTATAAAGACAGATTTAACTGTGAAATTACCTAAAAAGAAGTTTTCAAACATGTGTATTTTTTTTTCAACTGGGAAAAAGTAGAGCTGGAGACATATATTTTTCTGGGCCTAAAACCATAGCAGGTAAAATGCAAGAATGGGGTTTGCACTGTGCCCGTTCTG
>NW_006283633.1:111061-114786 GCF_000327345.1 Myotis davidii
CCTTCAGTTATAAGATTCATTTATTGAAGATTTCTATGTTGGATGGCACCACACCTTTGGAAATATCATCCCAGCACTTTTCTGCAGGGATTCTGCTGACATATTCATTAAACTGGGAATATTGTCTCACATTTATATCCATTTATTTATACGTGTAAATATTTTTTCACACACAAAAAATTGCCCAGAAAAAGGAAGCTGGTACCCTATTTAATAAAGAGGGAGTATGCTAATTGACACTCGCACCATCGCAAAGATGGTGGCACCCACAGCCAATAAGGAGGAAATATGCTAACTGACTGCCACACCCTCAAAGATGGCAGTGCCCACAGCCACAAGATGGCAGATGGCGGTGCCCAGTCCCTCAGCCCTGCCGGGGTGACAGGCATGCTCCGCGCACCTGCGTCTGGAGTCCCCCAGTCCCCTCAGCCCCCCAGGAGCCCAGGGCCAGCCCGAGGCACAGGCAACTAGGACCAGCCAAGGCTTGCACTGCCAGCAGTGGCAGCAGCAGAGGTGTGATGGGGGCATCACCTTTCCCTGATCACCGGGTTGCCTCCCGCCCCTGAGGGCTCCCAGACTGTGAGAGGGGGCAGGCCAGGCTGAGGGACCCCGCCCTCCAATGCATGAATTTTCATGCACCGGGCCTCTAGTGTAGTCGTATTTCTCCATTCAACATAGATTTTCAGTAAATGGTTAATTATTTTAGCCATTAAGCAAAAGAGAAATTAAACAATCTCATATAGTAAGTAAAATAAAACATCATATATAATAAAAGGCTAATATGCAAATTGACCGAACGGTGGAATGACCAGTTGCTAAGATGCACACTGGCCATGAGGGGGCAGACGCTCAACGCAGAAGCTGCCCACTGGTGGTCAGTGAGCTCCCACAGGGAGAGCACTGCTCAGCCAGAAGCCAGGCTCATGGCAGGCAGACATCCCCTGAGGGCTCCCAGACTGTGAGAGGGCACAGGCAAAGCTTTTAGATCCCCTCTCCCCCAAGTGCATGAATTTCGTGCACCGGGCCTCTAGTTATTTAAATAAAATACTGATGCCTTATAGCATTGAATGTATAATTTTCATGAAATGTTTAGAATGGGGCAATGGGACACAAGCAGTCCACTAGATGTCTGGTTTATTATCCTATTAAAGATACTTCTGCAAAAACTTTGAGAAATAGCTATAACTACAATTATTTGATTACTGATTTCACATCCTTTTAATAATTCAATATCTGACCAACTTAGCCATTAGCAAACAGTACCTCCATGAAGAATCATCAGCCCTTACTCCTCATGAAGATCCTCTAACTTTAAAAACAAGGACTCATGTCTTGGTCTCAGACTCACAAGAAAGGAACCAGACACTCTGACTGCTGAATCAACTTAATTCATAAGGCCTTCCGGGGCCCTTTGCCCAAAACAGCAGAAAATATGTATGTCTCTTTTCTCCTTTGCTTGCAGTAACCTTATTCTCAAGGGAAATAGAAAAGAATCTTCTATTTAGTATAATAATAATAGTAAGGGCCTGAGTGATACTACAAACCACTGGTAAATGGTGAAAATATAAACACGATCCTATATAATAAAAGGCTAATATGCAAATAGACCGAACAGCAGAATAACCGGAAGAAGCAAACAACTGAACAACCAGTCGCTATGACTTGTGCTGACCACCAGGAGGCGTGCGTGGAACATGGTGGGCATCAGCTGCGGTGGGATGGTAGAGGAGGTGAGCGGGGGCACCAGACCAAGGAGGGGTACTAGTTGCTGTCATCGGAGCGAGCCTCTGGTTGTTACTGAAGTCCCACCTAGTACTTGTATCTGCTGGCACTGGCCCTGCTCACACCAGCTGGCAGCGCCAGAGCCGCTGCTCAGACCCACTGTCAGCGCCTGGTGCCAGCCCCAATCGCTTGGCACTGTCAGCAGGTGTGAGTGGTGCCTGCCAGTCCCAATCTCCCCTCAGGGCTTCTCCATCTCCCCTGCTCCTGAGGATTAGGGCCTACAGCATCCTCTTGCACCCACAGCTGGCACTAGAGCTGCTGTTCACACCCACTGCTGCTGCCCGGCGCTGGTCACAATGGCTTGGTGCCATTAGCAGGTGTGAGCTGCAGCTGCTGGCCCTGATCACCCCTGAGGGCTTCTCCATCTCCCCCTGCTCCTGAGGGGCAATTGGGGCAGCAACTGCCACTAGCACCCACTGCTGACGCCAGCTCCAATCGCTTTGAAACTTCAGTGGGTGTGAGCAGGGTCAGCACCATCAGTGCATGGGAGCAGTGGCAGTGGGAGCAAGGCTGCTGGCAGACAGTTGACCTGGGGCCATTGTGGGAGAAGCTGGGCAGGAGCGCAGAGGATGGGCCAAGACCCGTCTTTGTGCCTACCACAGTTTCACGACCCACATTTGCTATCAAGGTGCAGGAATTCATGCACTGGGTCCCTAGTATGATTATAAAAGGTATCTATATAATAAAAACCCAGTGGCCATAATACCGTAACAACCAAAGACGGGTTGCTATGATGCCCACTGCGGCCAGCAAACCCAGCCCCTCCCCGGCCCCACCCCAGATTAGCCTCTCCCACCCGGATTGAGGATGGGGCATCTAGCTAACCTCCCTCAACTGCCCCCACGACGACCCCTTGCCCAAGCCAGCCCAGTGCCCCAGAGGGGACCCCACCATGATCAGGGGCATAGCTGGCCTACAAACTGCTGTGGCCCCTTGCCCAGGCTGGGGTGGTGCTGGGGGCCAGGTGTGTGTGGCACAGTCTTTTAAAAATAAAGACTTGCTGGCACTCCGAGGTGCCTCCTGGCACTGGCCGCCCTACCCCCACCCCTACCCCCACCCAATGCAGGACCCCAGGCGGATACCCAGGCAGAGCGGCTCCGGTGGGTGTAGGCCATATGGTCCCAAGCCCTAGGCCCCATGGGGGTGGAGAGGTTTGCATAGTAGCTGGTGTAGTGACACCGGTTAACTTTGCTGGGGAGGCTGGTGGGGATCCCACGTGTTCTGGGGCAGCCTGATTATACCAGGACCCGGTGCACGGCCGCACACACAAGGTGGGCATGTGCTGGGAGTGTGGTGCAGGCATCCTATGGACATTTGTGTGTGAAAAGGTGTGCACACACCTTTGTGTGCATAGATACATCCGTTTCTCAGAAGCGTACTGAAAAGGTGCTTTATCTGTAATAGGCAGTTCTCAAAATGTAATCCAGAGCAAGGGATCTATAGTGAAAACACTCACACAAGGAAAGGTTTTGATACTAAACACAAAGTTGTAATTGAAGTGTTTATGCCCAAATATACTGTAAATCAAACATAGTGATATTTATCATAGGTGGGTCTGTTCGAAAGGTTTGGTCGATAAGTTCTCATTTCACAAAAATAAAATAATGTAACGAAGTGATTACTAAATATATACTGCTAAAGTAAAGTAGTTTACCCAGTCTGTGTACTTTTTGCACATGTGTAGCACATCAAGGCTGTTTATAAAGTATAACTTGGATGATGTGACAATATGGCTGAGGAAGTGGGTGTGGCTGGTTGTTTTTAAAAATTAGGCACCTCACAGTTTTTAAGACAAACATGTTAACCTAAAATCTTCAGAAGGCAGGGCCAGGGGTCTTTTAAGACCTTTGTATAGGCCTATGACATAAAAAAGCAGCTACCTTTTTAGGATGTGGCCTGAAAGAAACCTGTTATTTTCAATTATTACTGTTCTCACAGCAAAC
>NW_006283633.1:114811-122182 GCF_000327345.1 Myotis davidii
GGTTTGTGTTTTGATTTGTTTGGGGGTTTTTTGCATACTTTCATTACAATATTTGAAAGAGGTGTAGTTGTTATTTTTAAGCAATCGCTCTTTCCTCTCAGTATCAGAGACCTAAATTTTTACACTCCCCAAAAATGTTTATTTGCAGTAACTTATGCATCTGGACTCCGGGTGGCCTAATAAGCTCACTGATTAGACAGGTGCTTTATAGCCAAGGTCAAAGGCTCTTTCCCCTGATTAGCCTTGAGGGGGGAGCAGCCAGAGGCTCTCCTGACCAGCATAGGGAGAGGGGGGAGGGGCAGGAAGCCCATTAGAGGAAAAGGAGTGGGTTTGGAAATTCCCTCCTAAGCACCCTTAAAAGAGTTCAAATGCTGTGAGCAGCTGCAGTCAGGCGGGTGGGCGGGGCAGGGGGCTACCACGCAATTTCGTGCGCTGGGCCTCTAGTAGAGAAATAAAAGGACAAGATTCAGTTTAAGGGTGTATGATATTTTCTCCAAGAATCTTGGATACAGAAATAATTTGGAATGTGCCTTTATCTTGCTTCTCTCACCTGTGCTTGCATAAAAGGAGAAAAACCTGATTATTAAGCTGGCCTTCTCACAAATTCTACTTCACCGTGAACCATATGATCCACAGCTCTCAGTCCACTTTCTTGAATGTGGCCACTGTGACAGCATGGGGCTTTCAATGGCAACACTATAGTTCCCATTTTCATGGTATATAGCGAACTATACAAAACAGTTCTTTAATCTACTCTTAAGCATTTTTATAGATTTAATAATTCCCTGGACATGGACAAACAGCAAGGCCTACCAAGGGCAGCAGTAGCTTTTTCTATATTGTTGCAGCCATGCTTGGTATTTCAGGCCGACTCTACATTCATTCCCATTGCATTTTGTGAGGCCTATTCATGAAAGAGGGCAGTACAAGATTTCCCACAGATTTCAGTCTCACTGATTTATTAACTGACTTGTATAGAATGGTTGTGTTAATACATTCAGGACTAGTGATGACACAGAGAATAATTATCTTTCTGTAATGATCAAAAAAACATTTCAATATGAAAGTAATATTAAATAATAATAATCTTTTATTATTAAAAGCATACCTAGTCCTGTTCTTTCTTTTCTAGGATACTGCACTAACAGATGTTGTAAAGTAATATCCTGAATACTCTTTCAGGGTATTAAATGTTATTGAAATCAGTGAGACGATCAGAGCAAGCTCACATTTATAGATTTAATTTTTTTTTTTTTACTTTAGTTTCCTTGATGTACAATTGAAAAAACATCACTATACCCTGCAATGAACAGATGACCAAAATATTCATTATAAATCAATTACAATAAATTGAATATTTTTTAAAAATGCATTAGGCCTAAACAGAAACATATCGAACTATGATCTTCACTAAATGGTTTTAATTGGTGCTATAAATATAACAATAGGTTGTTAAAGAAAAATACTACCTACAATCAATATTATATCATTTTATGGGTAAATGAACTGAAATTAATATTGATATTGTGTGCTTCCCTCAACTAAAACAAAAATAACGTTGTTACAAAATGTTCAAAGTTGACCCAGTTGGCTTTCTGCCATTTAAGCAAATAATAGTGGCTTTTTATTAACCTATTACAATTAAATTTTGGTGTGAAAAAATACTATTTAATAACTATTTCCATTATATAGAAATTTCCAATAGTCCACAGTTTACATTTGAAACTTATTCTATGTTGAATTTTTTTTTCCTGGATTAGTGATAAGTCTGGAAATTATATATTGACAACAGAAACTTTCTTCTTTTCTATCTCTTGATTTACCTTTAAAATGAATACCTTCTTTTTCTCTCCTGTTTCATAAAGAAATGAGATATGTAATACATATTTTCATTTTCTAATCCAGCCTTTAAAAACAGTTACCAATCAAATTATATAAAGTTAAGAATGCTTGTGATTCCTTCTCACAATTTCTATCTCACCATGAACCATGTGATCCACAGCTCTTGGCCCATTTTTTTGAATGTGGACACTGTGACAGCATTGGGCTTTCAATGTAGTTCACATTTTCATGGTTTATCTTGAACTATACAAGTCAGTTCTTTTTCTAATAGCATAACATTTTTAAGAGTTTTAATTTTTTTGTACTTCATCATATTGTGAGTTTTTTCTTGGATATTTTTAGGCATTTTGGACACTTGAAAAAATAATTTTCTCTGTAAGAACATATGAACTCTACTTTTTCTAAATGGAATTAGAGCTCATTGTCTTTCTGTAATGATCAAAAAAACATTTCAATATGAAAGTAATATTAAATAATAATAATCTTTTATTATTAAAAGCATACCTAGTCCTTTCACTCTTTCTTTTTCAACAAAATCTTTTGAGAAGCAAAAGATAATCACATCATATTTTAGTTCATTAAATTAATGATTATGAAAATAGTTTCTCCTATTTTTATATCCTCAATGAATTCTTTTATATTTACTTAAGTAAATAGCATATATTTACTTAAGTAAATAGCACTTTATATGTAAGTATAATACATGAATTGTAATAGTTATACTTTATTTTTACTCATTGTATTAGTCAGGGTTCATGAGAGAAACAGAACCAATAGAATATATACATATATCCCTATACCTATACCTATACCTATACCTATACCTATACCTATACCTATACCTATCTATCTACCCATCCATCCATCAATCCATTCATATTATATAAAATGAGCTTTATTATAAGGAATTGGCTCACACAATTATGGAAGCTAAGTCAGTTGACTGAGCATCATCCGATGCACCAGAAGGTTGCTGGTTTGGTTCCTGGTCAGGGTATGTGACCAGGTTGCAGACTTGAGCCCCAGTAGGAGCATTCAAGAGACAAGCTGATTAATGTTTCTCTCTCATCAATGTTTCCATCTTCCTCTCCTTTCCTCTCTCTGAAATAAATAAAAAACATATTTTTAAAAGAAGAATGTGATTACTTTTGATAAAAGAAACACTGGACAAATAATAAATGAAAAAGATAATGTATTTAGACCCTGATAATAATAATGTATATAATCAAGCTTAATTACTAATTTGTGTGACCCCCCTGCTTCCTATGGGGTCTTTTCAAATTGATCTTGCTAATGATACCACATTACACAAAACTATCTGTGAAAAGAAGGAAAAGTTTATGGAATTTGTTTTCTATGGCTGTGAATTGGCTCTTCTTAAATTACTACTGACTAAATCACCAAATACAACTGGCCAGATGAATTGTGTTATGTGATATGAAGCAAGTTAGTCCCTTACAATCTTAATTGACTGTCTTGTCAGTTTTGCCCATAAAACTTAATGGCTTGGTAATCAGAATTCCTGATACTTTCCTTGGAGGAAATGATACCAAAAAAAAAGACCGGATGCATATCTAGCATTTAATGGGCTTAGTTAGATGTTCTGTCCCCCTACACACACTCCCAAATACGTATTTTTCTTATTGCAGGGAAGAAAATCAAGCCTTGTGTTCAGCTCTGGTAGTCAGCTTCCTACATAAATTTCCATTGTGGTAAGCTCTCACTCAGGCAGAGTGAGTTCAAGATTATTTAACCAATTTTGCTCTCTTTTCTCAACAAAAAGCCACACAAAAGTTGAGTTCAGATCTACAGTTTTAGGAAAGGAAGTACTCCTTTTATGTACAACTAAAGGGGTCATTGAAGTAAAAAAGTATCATGTAATTTTAACAGTTACCATTGTGCTATGATAACCATTATTTAAATTTATCAAATGGAAATTAAAAAGTGAAAGATAATTACTGGATAAATTAGAAAACCGTGAGAGTACAAGTTTATATAAAACCTAAGAAGAAATCATAGAGGATGTTTGAGGATACATGTTTGAATTTAATGTACATAAAGTTAGGGGAAATTAAGGTTGAACAATAAAATATGAAGTAATAAAATTTGACAATGACATATCACAGGCATTGAATGTCTCCACAATAGGATCACCAAACAGAATTGAAGTACTCTGAAGAAAAACTGATAAGATGAGCTTTAGAAGAATAAGAGGTTAAAAAAAAAAAGATGATACAGAAGAGGACAAGAAATATGCAAATAAATATACAAAGTATTATTTGGGGTTTTAGATAAAAATGAATTTGGGGACGGATATTACATTGAAATTATCATTCACTATATACTATTTACTGTATTTAACCTTAGCAATAAAATGGGGGGAAAAAGAAACAAAGTTCACTATTCACTGTCCAATGAGAGAAAGAAGCAAGTAAAGAATCACAGAAACAAGCAGTCATGCTTATTGATACAAACCAATACTGTTTATAAATTAAAAGAAGCTGGTTCTCTGAGATTTATACCCCAAAAATGTAATTAGGTTAGAGGATCATAGAAGTTTTTTTTCCCCGTTTTTTTTTTTAAATTTTTTTAAGCCAATACTCAATGAGAATGAATGTCAGGCAAAAAAATGTGGAGTATGAATAGAGGAAGTCAAATAATGGATAGGTATGCTTTAAGTAAATATAGATGAAATTATAAAGGAATTGTCCAGACCATGACTAAAAGCCAAAGTGGAAAGTGTGATAATATAGTGACTAGAGATAAAGCTAGAAGGACATTATGAAGGCAAGGTCAAAGATTATTAATTTTATCCTGAATAAAATATGCAGCCATAAAATGGGAACAGAAATAGACTTTGCTTAGGATTTTGGGTGCACATTGAAGTATGCAGATGATGTTTTATTGAGTTCTACACTTGAAACATTTATGATTTTGTGAACCAATACCATCCCAATATATTCAATTTAAAAAAGTAATCAGAAAAATGATATGATGTGATTTATATTTTGGTTTCTGTTAGCAGATTGGTTGGGAGCAAGAGTGAAAGAGCAAATATTGTAGACTAGGGGCCCGATGCACGAAATTCGGGCCCGGGGTGTCGGGGGGGGGGGTGTCCCTCAGCCCAGCCTGCCCCCTCTCACATACTGGGAGCCCTCAGGCGTTGACCCCCATCCCCCTCCAATCGCAGGATCGGCCCCTTGCCCAGGCCTGATGCTTCAGCCAGAGGCGTAGACCCCCATCAACTTCCGATTGCTGATCACTGTCAGTGGCAGGGGGCTTCTTCCTGCTTTCCCTTTCGCCTCCCTGCATTGTGCCTACATATGCAAATTAACTGCCAACTAAGATTGGCAGTTAACTGCGTTTCTCTTTTATTAGTGTAGATAATAAGGAAAGTTAACTAAGAAATGGCATGGGATTAAGATGGAGATAAATTGTCATATTTGTGATATTATTTTTGAGGCAAAATTGGATGTGGTGTTCAAATATATATGGTTTGCTCTATTTTCTTCCTTGAGCAATTAGTTCATTATGGTGTCATTTATTAAAACAGTGAAGATGAGAAGAGGCACAGGTTTGTTTGAAGGGTTAAGACAGAATTAATTTTGGTCATATTAAGACTGAGATGATTGAGAGCTAGCCAAATAAACATGAAGAGTAAATTGTTGTTGTGGGTTCGGGACCTCAAAAGTGAAATCAGAACCGATATACATTTTCAGAGAGATCAGCACATAAATGGTTTCTAAAGACATGGAGATTATATGAGTTAGACAAGGTAAATACACATAAAATGAGTGAAAAAAACAAAAGCACAACACAAAAATCTGAAGTTGTGTAAAAGAAATAACTAGCAAATGAAACATAAAAGAAAACATACTGAAGAAAGAAAAACTCAAAACCAAGTAACATGATATCATAAAATTTAAAGACTATTTTAATACAAAAAACAACACACTCATCAAACAAATCAAATATTACTAAGAAGTCAGGATAAGGAATGAGAAATTCCTGTAGACCTGACAACATGAAATCACTGGTGACCATAGCAAGAGCAAAGGACACATTGAATTGGAGCCAATAGAACTACCTTCTTTGGAGAGAGAACACTGTTCAGATAAATCAAAATAACATATCTGAATTATCTTATAGGAACAAATGAATTATATATTTTTATGTCTATAAAACAGGTCAATGTATTTGATTTCTTGCTTAAAGGTCAATTGAAATTAGAATCCACCTTGTCTCCTTTTTCTAAACTTTTATACCATATGTAATATTTTAAAATACAATCTGCTTCTCACTTGCATTGCCATGTAATTGTCTTTGAAAAGCATGATTATCTGTGTTCCAGTAATCTTAGAGGAAAAAAAAAAAAGAGGATAATATGAATGTGATAAATACTGATTTCAAAAGGTAAACAGAATGAAAGTCAATACATAGTTGAACTAAATGGATTTTAGATTATTTTTAAATCTATCTCTACTTTAACAATAAGTAACTAAACCATAAAATTACAGCTACTTATCAGTCCAGGACACTGAAAAATATAAAATTATTTGTGCTATTCTTATAAAATAACATCCTTTGAATTCAATAACTATTAATAGCAATGTTAGGCAAGAATTAGAGTTCTGCTCTTCACAAATAAAAAAATAATAATAATATTCCAACATTTAAAACAGAATGTTGATTTCAAAATTGCCTATCATAAGGAGCAATTATTTACTTACTAGACTATGAAGTAAAAATATCTATACTTTTTCACATTTCATGGAATTTCACGCCAGTTCTAGTAGCCTGGAATTTATTAGTTCATTAGGCAGGAAAGTTATTCTCTCATTTTCAATTTTTGATTACTAGAGGCCCCATACATGAGATTTGTGCACGGGGGGTGAGGGTCCCTCAGCCCGGCCTGCACCCTCATCAATCCAGGACCCCTCGGGGGATGTTGTACATCCCTCTTGCAATCTGGGACCGCTGGCTCCTCACTGCTCACATGCCTGCCTGCCTGATCTCCCCTAACTGCTCGGTCTGCTGGCCTGGTTGCCCCTAACTTCTCTCCTCTGCTGGCCCAGTAACCCCTAACTGTTCTCCCCTGCTGACATGATCCCTCTAACCACCTCTGCCTAGGTCCCTGCCACCGTAGTTTTGTTTGGAAGGACATTCAGTCTAATTAGCATATTACCCTTTTATTAGTATAGATAGGAATGCTGGCGGTGCAACCTAATGGCATTCTTTGTACTATAGCTTTTCAATGAACTGTTTCATTTTTCAAAAAGACCTGACTCTGTGTTTTGTCTGTTCTTACTATCACCAACCAGATTTGCTTCTACATTTTGAAGTGTTCTTAGGTGGATTCTCAAGGGCAAATTGATACCATTGTAATTAGCTAGTCTACACTAATAAAAGAGAAACATGGTAATTGGCGTACGACTGCTACCCTTCCCATTGGCTAATCAGCAAGATATGCAAATTAACTGTCAGCCAAGATGGCGGCCGGCAGCCAGGCAGCTTGAAACTAACATGAGG
>NW_006283633.1:123205-143873 GCF_000327345.1 Myotis davidii
GACCTCATTTTACCTTAAAACCCTTCTCTGAGCCTGACCAGGGTCTGCACCTAGGGATTGGGCCTGCCCTCTGCCACCGGGGGGCAGGCCTAAGGCAGCAGGTCGTTATCTCCTGAGGGGTCCCAGACTGCGAGAGGGCTGAGGGACCCCACTTCCCCCTGAGTGCACTAATTTTTGTGCACCGGGCCTCTAGTTATTAATATTAGGACAGGAGTAAAGTGGGAAGCCAGACATTATGGGCATGTCATTTGGGCAGCTTCACCAGGAAGCTGCAACTTTGCATTCCCTAGGGAAACACCAGCCTATTCCCTGCAAAACATTGGGGAAAGGGAATCCAACAAAGAAAAGTAAACATGCCCAGGAAAACTAGAATGACATAGGGAAGGTACTTGTGTGTCAGTCACACCTGGAAACAAAGTTCATTGGATACAAAGGGCCTAGCCACTGCAAGTGCACATTTGGGACTACATGATCTCCTAAACAAAGGGGTTCTCTCTCTTATTGCTCTTTGGTGGCTCTTGTTGCAGTTATACTTTTGCTCCAGCCTCCTTGCATTCACCCATCTTTCTTCCATAACCTTGTGGCTCTGCAGACCCCACAGGCAATGGACTGCAGTGGGAAACAAAAGCTAAGTTAGTCTGATGCTTGATTAGACACTGCTACAACATGGAAAGGAAACTAAACTCTAGACATTGACTCCGAGTTTGGCTCTACTGAAGCCCCAACTATACTTCTTCTATGATTAGGCAAAGGAAAATAGGATTTTGGAAACTTGGGGATATAATTCCACAGAAATAAAAATTTTTACAATATTGCATCCTCCCATGCAATTCGCAGAAAGTTTATTTTTCTCAAGATATCACAAGAAATCCACCCCCAATATGAAATAAATACAAAGTAAACTTGATCAAATAATTGGGAAACTTGGATTAAAAGACCTGTCTCTATTTTAGTAGCTGGATAAACTTAAGTTAGAAAAACTTTCTTAAATTCAGTTTCCTTGAAAGCAAAGTATAGTTAAAAATCCTTATATTCCTCACATTGTTATGTAGAAAATAAACACTTCATAAACTATAAAATATTATATCCATGTAAGGTACAGGTTACCATTAATTAAAAAACTCTATTGATTTTAGAAAGATGGTAACAAGACTTTCTAAAGAAAGCTAATTAAAAATGAATTTGAGATAACCCAAATATAGAATATTGTCATGTGGATTTATTACTATTCTAATGTAGATTCAGCAATCTAAAACTTTTTTGTACAGATTAAGCTAAATTTTTGTTTCATGCTATGTTAATGTAAAACTAGATTTTGAAAGTTATTGTTACAAATATAAGATGATATGATTACATTTAGCTATATTAATTTTCAAAATATTCAATGTCTTCAGGATGGGTGTACTTAAATTAGCTCCCAATCATTTCCATGTCTTAGGATTTTCTAGTATTCATGCTCTTTGTATCCCCTTCCATCGAGTGTGGGTGGAACCAGCAACTTCTAATTATGTTATCCTACATTTAGGATAATATCAGTAAAAGTAATATAAAAAACCAACAGTTACTTACTAGTAAGATTGTACTTCCATTTTGAAGGTATTCTCTGTTGCTTATTCAGTTTGTGTACTATGATAAAACAAACAAAAGAAAAAAGTGTCCAAGCAAAAGCCAAGGAGGAACTGAGGCAAAATAGACTATAAAAAATTGAATCTTATCAAAATTAGATGAGTTAAGAAGCAGACTTGAGCTCAAGCCTTAATATGAAACTCCAGCCCTAGACAACAGATTGATTGCAGTCTTATGATTGCAGGTTGATAAGATCTTAAAAGTTCTTATCACAAAAGAAAACAAATGATAAATATGGGTGGCAAATAGGTGTTAACTAGACTTGAAGTTATTCACAATATACACATATAGCAAAGCATTATGTTGTATACTTGAAACTAATATAATGCTATATGTCAACTATATCAACTACAAAAAGAAGAAAACCTAGATTACAGATATTAAATAATTTCATTAGTGAAAATCTCACATACATTATTATACAACTAGAGGCCCATTGCACGAAGATTCGTGCAATAGGCCTTCCTTCCCCTGGCTGCCGGCACTGGTTTTCCTCCAGGACCCAGGCCTTTTGTCCGGCTGCAGCGGAGAAGCCAAGCCTCTTCAGTCTTCAGTCTTTGCTCTGTGCCTACATATGCAAATTAAGTGCCATCTTTGTTGGGTTAATTTGCATACTCACCTTGATTGGTTAGTGGGTGTAGTGGAGGGACGGTCAATTTGCATGTTTTCCTTTTATTAGTGCAGATGTGAATTGTGTATTGTAGATTACCATTATCTATATATATAAAAGCCAAGCAACCGGAACAACTGAACAACCAGAATGACTGTTTGTTATGACATACACAGTGGTTGGCCAACTGGCCGGATCGGGGGTGGGGTCGGACAGCCAACCCCTCACGGCTCCTCCTCCCTCCCCCCGACAACTCAGCCATGTTCGAGCCCCAGTTGGGGGCAGGGCCAGCAGCCAATCTTCCACAGACCCTCTCCTTGGCCAGCCCAGCCCCCATCAGAACCCCCCATGCTGGTTGGGGGTGGGACCTCCTGGACCCCCACCCATGCACAGATTCATGCACCATGCCTCTAGTTTGTAAATAAAAACTAATTTAAAAAATAATGCTTCAGAGTTAAAGTCATTAAAAAACAACAATAACAACAACCTGAAAAACACGGGATGAAATACAACTAATTAAAAAAAAAACACTATTTTTTAGCCTGGCCAGTGTTGCTCATTAGTTGAGCATCAACCTCTGAACAGGATGCCAGTGTTTGATTCCCAGTCAGGGCACATGCTCAGGTTGCAGGCTTGATCCCCAGTAGGGGGCGTGCAGGAGGCAGCCAATCAATGATTCTCTCTCATCATTGACGTTTCTATCTTTCTCTCTCCCTCTCCTTCTCTGAAATTGATTTAAAAAATTTTTTAATAAAAAAAATAACAAAGTCCCAAATTTATTGAGGTAAGGACATTTCCCAAAGCTTTTTTATTGCATCAATAACTTAAATGTAAAATGCCTTCTATTAAACTAATACACAAGTTCATAAAGTTGCTAAATAATTATTAGAAGACTGAATTGAAAAGAAGTAAAATGTTAGTAGTTAATTTAGTATATCTGTTCAGTTTTTGATCAAACAAGAGCAGTCAACATACTGCTTAAAGGCATATGTGTATGCCCCAGGCATACACAATGCATGCTATTTCACTGTTTGGAAGAAAAATAAAAACTGTCACTAGGAAGATTGCCATGAGGAAAGAAAAAAATAAAAAAAATAAGCCTTCATAAATTACGAATCATTCTCTTTTCAAGCTCCTTGTGTGAATTTTATTGCATAAACTGCAATAACTAAAAAAAAGAAGAAAATGTAATAATTTAAAATTATTGCTGAATAAATGTGTGGATAAATAAATATTTATTTATAATTGTGTATTTCTTATTATAGATTATATTCAAAGAGATCATATTTATTGTGTAAATGTACTGTTGAGCATAAGAAAAATCAAGCATGAAAAGCAGATAAAATAGAGAAGATATTGAGAAATATGTTTTTAACTTATCTTAAATCTTATTACTTTTTATCCTCAGTTGATACAAAAATAAATGCATTTTATATAAACAGGAGCACTGCAATAGAAGTAGTAAATAATATATAAACAGTCTGTGCCTTTACAAGGTAGCTGTTTGCCTTATGTGATTACTAGAGGCCTGATGCATGAAATTCATGCAAGGGGCTCAGCCCTCCTAGCCCAGCTGCCTCCAGCCCTTGCAGCCCTGGCTTCATCTGGAAGGTCGTCTGGACGGTCGTTCTGCTGGACAGTCATTCTGCTGTTAGGTCGTTGGGTCTAATTAGCATGTTATGCTTTTATTATTATAGATATACTGGAAATGTTGAGCAGAAAGTAGAGCTCTGGGACCTAATACAAAATTATGGCTATAGAAAAAAAAAGCATATGACCTGTGTACTTAAAGGAAAAAATAATAACATATTTTTTGAGAAATGACAATGAAACATATGATGTTCTGAGTGTTTAAAAAACACATCTTTCCTTTATTTAGATCATTTCAAGGCAGACAGCAACTAAATATAAACTCTGCTGATCTTTTAAAAATCAAAAATACTTGACATGATTTTGTTACTCTTTTCCATTCTACACAACTTCCACCACTGGAATGTTTAATACATCCATGTTATTCTTCAATGTAAGAAGATTAAGAAAAATAATTCATGCTTATGTATGGCTCTGTAAAGCAGGAAAGTGACATTAGGTAATTTTTATTATAAAAGATAACACACTTATGTGGAGAATGACATGAGCTGGGAGTTTACTGATGAGGTATAGGAGAAAGAAAAATATGTTGGGATTATTAGGGACAAAACAAGAGGATAGAAGGAGAGGGACTCAAGACCAATAATACCAGTGATAACACCAGCTGAACTTACTTGATATGTGGAGTGAAATAAAAGGCAAAGTAGGACTGAATCCTTGGTTTGGGGTTTGAGCAAACAGGGCAGGATAATGACATTTAGTGAGATTGGAATGACTGATAAAGGAATTGGATTTTGTTTGTTGGCAGATTGTATTTTCCAAAAATGGCCATAGCAATATTTCTGATCCCATATGTTCTTCAGAAACTTGCAAATCTCCAGCTAGAGGTAGAGACTATTTTTTCTCCTTGTTGGATCATTATGACTGCATGGACAAATTGCATGCAATGGAAAAAAAAAATGTTGCATGACTTTTGAGGCTAGGTTATAAAAGTCAATCTCTCTCCCAAAGGCTCACCCTTGGAAGCCAGCCATCAGCTGCTAAGGAATGAAGGCCACGTGGAAAGGACTGTGCAGGTGCTGGAGCAACGGCCCCAGTTACGGTCTCAGCTGAGAGCCAGCATAACCACTGACAGTATAGTGAGGGGCCTTTAGATGATTCCTTATCCACGCCTTTGGAGTGAACCCAGTTGAGACCGAGTGCAGCAGACATAAGCCATCACTACCAAGCCCTGTCCAAAAGGTAGACTTGTGAGCAAAATAAATGTCGTCATGCTTTAAATCTCCATGTTTGGGAGTTATTTGTTATGTAGCCATAGTAACTGGAACAGTTGCTTGGTTAGTCATTTTGTCAAATGTGTGTGTGTGCTTTTAGAGGGAAGGTAGTTTGTGTGTCTGATCAAGAGTTTAATTTTGATCATGTATGTGAGAGATATGGAAGTTGATATGTCAAATATGCAAGTAGATATAAGTTTGGAATTTTAAGGAAAACTTTAGACCAGATATAAAAAAAATATAAAAGCATTAGCACAGATTATAAATAATAACACCTAGCTGTATAGTGAGGATAAGTTAATTTTTTTAAAGTTCTAAAAATGTTACATAGAATAATTTTGCTAAATCATTAAAATTAATGTTATTGTCTTCAAATGATCAGGCCTCAGGTGTTAGGTATTGGCACTCAGTAAATTTTTAAAATGAGATAGTCTAATAATGATATCAGTAACAGAGATCACATTTAATTTAATACATACCAAGTATTATGTTATAGAGCTAAGGTAGACATACATATGATCTAATTTTATCAGATTAAACCTATGAAGTTTGTGTTTTTTAAAATTTTCTTCATTAAATAGAGGGAAATTTAAGTGTAAGGGAAGATTACAACCAAATCATAGTCATGTAAGCAGTGATTGGTAAAACCTTAGTTTGGGCTTAATTCTGTATGACTCCAGCTAAATTTTTCTGGTCTTTTCTTATAAATATTTTCATATGTTCATATCCAAATTAGTTTTCCTTTTTCTTTTTTAAAATATTTTTATTGATTTATGAGAGAGAAAGATAGAAACATTAATAATGAGAGAAAATCATCAATTGGCTGCCTCCTGCACACCACAGACTGGGGATCAAGCCTGCAACCCTGGCATGTGCCCTGACAGGGAATCACACCCTGACCTCCTGGTTCATAGGTCGATGTTCAACCACTGAGCCACACTGACTGGGTCAAAATAGGTTTTCTGTTGCTCATATGTGTACCTATTTTTCACACCATAATTTTCATATATTGGATGTTAATGTAACAAAAATTTAAAATCAGAAAGTATTTTTAGAATACTTTATATCATATACTAGTAGCTTGTTCAGAGACTGCTGAATTTTCATTTTCTCTCAGTTGACTTATCATTCTGGAACTTGAATCTCTTTAATAACTGATTGTTTTCTTTAATTTTAAAACAATACATGGGAATGTTGGGAAAAAATATATAGGCCTTTTTCATACAATAAATAATAAAAACATTACTTCTTCTTTGATATTATGTAGCATTTTTCTTTAATTGTTGAAAAAATGTTATATCTTGTGAACCTGAGTGTTTAACAGTGATAGAAATTATAAAATATGGAGAGAAATATAATGCTCTGAAGTACAAGAAATTCATGCTCTAAAACAAAGGTGACAAATTTGATGCTCAGCTATTACATTAGCTGCAGTAATCTCTGTCCTATTAGTTTATATTAATGAGACTTTAAACAAATAAAAAAACCAAGCATCTACACTTTTCACATCCTTTTAATAACTCAATCTCTGATGACTTTGAGCCATGTCAGTTTTGAAGATTCTGAGAGTAGTTCTATCACCGTTTCCATCACTCACCACTGGAGTTGCCAGAGACTCGAGGGAAAATATAACTGCATTTAAAAGACAGAATTTATTTTTCATTTTCTTTCTACACCCCAACTTCATATTTTGACCCATAGTGAGTTTGAAGAATTTATAGGCCCTATTCATGCTGTGTAACATAACACATTGACATTTTGATGACAATCAATTTCTTTTCTTCAACCCTTTTGGCATTGCGCCCCTCCTTCCTTATAAGGTAATATCAAAGTTAAGCTATAAATTCAGTTCCAATGGAAAGTGTTCACACCTCCTGAATTTGACTTCAGAATTTAAGTTCAAGCCACTCAACAACTTTTATTCTTCTTCAACAGCTCTGAAGGGGTAACTTTTTGACTTTTGTATCATTTACAGTCTCTATGATGGAAAATATTTATATTTCCAGTTATAATTTCATGGAGGTGTGTATTTCACTCTTCCAAATTTTGGCATAATGACAATAATGCAAATATGGCAAATATATTTAATTTAATTGTATTTTCCAAGCAAATTATTTTTATATCTATTCTTTTATTGTAATTTTTTTTCTGTTTTGCTTTTGACGGTTTATTTATGCCTATTGATATGCAGTTTTCCTTTATGTAATATATGTCTTCCTTTATGAGATAGGAAAAGTAAATAAAAATGGTCATAGATGTGATATTCTGAGAAATCACATATTCTTCCTTTTCTTTTATTATTTATTTAACTAGAGGCCTGATGCACAAAATTCATATAAGCGTAGGCCTTCCTTCCCCAGGCTGCCAGAACCGGCTTCCCTGGCACCCAGGACCTGAGCTTCCCTCCCACTGCAGGCAGGCACCCAGGACCCGGGCTTCCCTCACAGCCCTGGCGTCATCCAGAAGGTTGTCCAGAAGGACATCTGGTCTAATTAGCATATTACACATTTATTATTTTAAGATAATTGGAAAACAGAGCAATGTGTGCTTGATGGCTTTAAAGAGAGAAGAAAAACACACAGAAAAGGTTTTGCTATACTGCTAGAACAAAATAAGTACAGCCATGAGCCACCTAACATTTCTGTCAATGATGGACAGCCTGTATGACAATGGTCCAGTAAGATTATGATAAAGCTGAAAAATATCTATGGCCATGGATGTTGTAGCCTTTATGACATCATAGTGCAAATCATGGTGTAAAGAAAGCTACTACTTTATGTGACTGTTAGTCACATAAAAGTATAGCACAATGATGTACAGTACATAATACTTGATAATGATAATAAATGATAATGTTACTGGTTTATGTACTATACTATACTATAATTTTATCATGTTAGAATGTACTCTTTCTATTTATTAAATAAAAAGTTTGCAGTAAAACAGTATGTTGTGTTATTCCAGTAGCAGCCTCATATATCTCATGTTTACTATGTTTCTTGTTTGCATCATTTTCTCCTGATTGATTTAACCTCATGTTGTTTCTCACAGCAATGTGTTATAGTCTTGTAAACTAGGAGCAATAGGCTATACTCCATAGCCTAGCTGTGTAGTAGGCTATACCATCTAAGTGTAAGTGCCTTCTATGAGGTTCACACAATGACAAAATTGCCTAATGATGCATTTCTCAAAACATATCCCCATCATTAAGCTGCACATGACTGTATTGACAAACACATTAAAAAACATATTGATTTCTCCACATGATTTCAAATGATAATATTTATGATTTTGTTTTCACTAACTTATATGGTTTCTGCTTTAAAGGCATAACAACTTCTATTTTATAAAGAATTTGTATAGAGTGACTCAGTGCTACCATCTGAAGATATTTTTGTGGTGGGGTCAATGCACCAACCACAAGCAACAATATTTCATAGACAAGCCAAATTGTCCTTCAAGAGCAAGACCCCTGGCTTTGAGTCCAAGATCCTGAGCTCGTCTCCTCTCATTGACACCAAGACCACAACTACATATAGAGCAGCTATCTCTGAGAACAACCTGAAGACTAGCAGAACAGATTTTCTACAACGATGGGTATAAAGAAAAGCCACACTGAAATGGGTAGGAGGGGCAGAGACTAAGTCTAATCAGGATCTACCCTATCCCCCATTCTCCATGTGGTGAGTCACAAGGGGGAGAGATAGCACATCCCCAAAGAGTGAGTGATCTGAGACTAGCCTGGGGAACTTGTACCAGGAAAAGGCACCCCCATACACCTGACTTTGAAAACCTGCACTGTTTCCATTTAGGAGAGAGAAAGGGCTGTAGGAAACCCAGGTTGTGCTGTTTCTGAGTCCCAGAACAGAGGCAGTGGTTTGAAATGCACCCAGGTTATAAGTAAAGGTGATACATTGACTAATTTTTGGGCGTGTGCTAGAATTTTCTCCGGTCTGAGGTTTTGGCAGGCACCACTCCCCCCCCCCCTTCTTTAACATAGCTGGTCTGAAACTCTTCATTAACTTGGCTAACACTGTTCACCCCACCCTGGAATTTCCCTGAGGACCCACTCAGGCTAACATTCCTTCAAAGCTGCTTCTTTCCTGTCACATGCAGTGGTCAGCCTCGTTGGCACCAGCACACAGCGGAGTGTCACAGCCAGCCACACTAAAGGCATGCCCTACACTCCAGCAACAGTTGTAGCCAGCCTCAAAACTAATGGGCCAGGGACCAGCCTCACCTGTCAGTATGTCCAGAGAAGTTGTGGCCCAGCCACAACAAGAGGCCACACTAGTCATCCCAGGGAATACCTCTAGAGCATTTGGCTCTGGTAACAAGGATTCCACCACTGAACTCCATAAGACACATTCTCAATAAGGCCACTTTTTCAAGACCAGAAGATTTAGCAGACCTACCTAATATATGTAAATAAATAGCCAAAACAAGGGGGGGGAAATAATATGTTAAAAAGGACAAAACCCCAGAAAAAAAGAACTAAATAAAACTGAGGTAAGCTGTCTACTAGATAAAGAGTTGAAATTAATAGTCATAAAGATGCTCATCAAACTCAACAAACAAGTGGATAAACTTAGTGAGAACTTCAATAAAGAGATAAAAAGTATTTTTTAAAAGACCTATCAGAATCAAAGAACATAACAACTGAAATGAAAAATACACTGGAGGGAATCAACAGCAGATCAGATGATGCAGAGGAATGGATCAGCAATCAGAAAGATAGGATAGTGGAAATCATCCAATTGGAAGATCAAAAAGAGAAATTAATTAAAAAGAATGAGGACAGCATAAGGCACATTTGAGACAAGCGCACTAACAATTAAATCATAGGAGTCTCAGAATGAGAAGAAAAAGAGAAAGGGAAGGAAAACCTATTAGACAAAATAATGATTGAAAACTTCCCTAACCAGGTGAAGGAAACAGACATCCAAATTCAGGAAGCTTGGAGAGTCCCAAACAAGATGATCCCTTCTGCCCGCTAAAGTTTTTGTTGAAAAGTCAGCTGATTGTCTCATGAGTATTCCCTTGTATGTACCTAGTTGTTTTTCTCCTGCTGCTTTTAAGATTGTTTCATTATCTTTAACTTTTAACAATTTAATTATAATGTGTCTGGGTGTGGGTCTCTTTGGGATCATCTTGTTTGGGACTCTCCAAGCTTCCTGAATTTTTTGGTGGGGAAGATCTCATAACCCTTAGCTACTTTGCATTACCCATAATCCCAGTCATTTCTGAAGACAATTTGGTTCTTAGCAATTTAGGTTGACATGTTGAGATACCATTGGGTGCCTGGAGGGACTGAACCAATGAATCTAGATAAGAATAATGATGATCAATTTTCCACACATCTGAACCATGTTGTGCTTTGTTTCCGGAAATAATATGATAACATTACAGCATGGTGGTTGAGATTATGAATTTCGGAGTTAGTCACACTTGGCTTTTAGAGTCAACATAACTTTCAAACTGCATATTTTTAAGACAAATTACATATCCTGTCTAAGCCCCCAACATTTGGAACTTAATGTTGATTTTGAATCTTTTCCCTGGATTCCTAATATCAGATCAGTCTGCAAATCCCTTCCTTCTTTATAAGAAACATCTCTTGAGTTCTTCCCTTTCTATAATAATAATTTAAAAAAATGTTTTGCCCTAACTGTTTTGGCTCAGTGGATAGAGCATCGGCCTGTGGACTGAAAGGTCCTAGGTTTGATTCCGGTCAAGGGCATGTACTTTGGTTGTGGGCACATCCCAGTAGGAGGTGTGCAGGAGGCAGCTGATCAATGTTTCTCTCTCATTAATGTTTCTAACTCTCTATCCCTCTCCCTTCCTCTCTGTGAAAAATCAATAAAATATATAAAATAAAATAAAAAAAAATTTTTCCCGTTAACTGCACTAATCAAGGCTCTTATCATCATAAGTCTAAATTATTTCAGTAAGCTCCCAAATAGTCTCTGTCTATGTGGTAGATTTGGTCCCTGGTCCCAGTTCTTTATTCCCTCCATAAATCACAATTATACTGGAACACTCTTTGCCATG
This sequence comes from Myotis davidii, assembly GCF_000327345.1. Taxonomy (NCBI): domain Eukaryota; kingdom Metazoa; phylum Chordata; class Mammalia; order Chiroptera; family Vespertilionidae; genus Myotis; species Myotis davidii. Next base: position 134,357 of record NW_006283633.1, read on the forward strand.
CGATGTTATGGTACTACTAGAATGGGCAGAGTATATTTTCCCACCCCACTGATGTTGAGCTGGGCCATTGACTTGCTTTGGCCAATGAAATGTGGAAGGAAGTAACAATAATTAGTTCTAAGCTGAAGCTTTGAAAATAGCAGGTGTTTCTGCTTCTGCTTGTGCCATTGCCAAGAGAAAAGAAATGTCCCTGATCCCACGATAAGCCACTGTGGGGCACTCCGGAACACAGCCTGTGGTCTAGAGCAAGCCTAGACAGTTTGCAACCTGGAACCGAAGTGACTCAGTAGACCTGTAAAGCTATGAAAGAGAAGCTATAAATGTTTAATGCTGTGAACCACTGATATTTTGAGGTATTTTGTTATATAACAAAGCTAAAATGCTGCCTTTAGGCTCTCTTTCCTCAGTTTGATAGAATGCCCTCCTGCCACTTTTAACCTCCTGTAATACTTCTGGAACTTTTACTTTTACCTCAAATGTTTTATTCTTACCAATCACCTAATGAAAAATCCAAATTTTTAACCTGTTTGTTCAAAACCTGGCAACTACATACCTTTCCTGACTTATTGTCAAATACTGTATAACTAAAGAGAAATTATTTTAGCACATTGATGTATTTATTGTTCCAAAAGCATTTATCATTTATTTCCAGGATTACCCTGTAGCTCATTACTCACTGTTTTCTTAGAGTACCCTTCTTGTTCTCTCTTGAGTGATAAATATTTGAAAGTTTTAAAATATTTATAAATAATAGATGCTTCCTGAGCAGAACATCAAAGGCATTTTGTAAGCCTGCAGAAGGATTAAGCTGATGATGTCCATATATGGCAAGCGTAGATGATACTCCCTGCCCTTCACTCCTGAAATCCTGTAGGCCACAAATGCTGAGTGACCTTTTAATATGGTTTAAATAGCTTCCACATACATAGTGCTTTGGGGCTGCTGCCGATAGACACTGTTGTCTTACCTGTTTACCATGTCACCTATATGTTTAAAAAGCCAGTTCATGTCTATACATCTCATATGAAAATAGAAATAAGATAAAAGCTGTTCCTTTTTTCTTCATCCTAAAGATAATTAGTATGATATCACTTGCTCCTGTTTTGACTTACAACTATAATTCTACATAATTTTGTTGGTGATTCCTACTGTTTTGAACACACTCTTGAGACTCTTAGACCAGCCTGATACTACATATCTTAACTGCTTTCTGCCAGAGATATACTCACTGCTATGGTCATGAATATTCTCTGCTTTAATGCTTTCTGATTATTGGGATGATTCCTTTCATATGCTCACTTTTATACAAATCTGCTGTTTAAATTGCTATATTGAAATTCCTTAGCTAGACATTAAACCTAAAAACTTGAATGAGTCCTTTTTAGCTCCAAAACCTAAATGGTATCCTACATATAGCAGACAGAATATTAGAGGAGAAAGAACACAGGGTCCGCACCCATAAAGACCTACGTGCCAAATGTGACCCTAGCAATTCACAGCTGTGGCAGTAAAGTTAATCTAACTCTCCACACCCCAGATTAATAATATTAAGACAACAGAAAATGGGAAAAGTGGGTATGTAGGTACTAATACCTAATACATCTGGGGCATGGTTTTTGCTTAATAAGCTCTTAGTTAGCAATATCCACTCTACTGGCATAAAACTCTAAAAACATATGGAGGTTTTCACATGACAAGTCTGGCTCATTCTGAGAATCCCCATGTCCACCACATTGTCTCAATTTATGATGAAAGTTTCAGAATGTTTATCATTTTCCATGACTGCTTTCACCAGAATTTCAATATCCCATTGCTCTCTCCAGCAAATCCCAATCAGACATCAAAGAACTCAGACCCGACTTGACTGGCCCTGAGAAATGCAGAACAAATAACGTAGGCATCACAGCACAGAGCCATGCTATCCAGTGTATAGCCCAGACTTCAGGGTAAAGTATCTGTGCAACTGGGAGAAAAACTGAGTGAGAAATGAGCATACCACTTTTTGTTTGATTTTAATTTAGATGTTCTTTCCTTGCACAGATTAAAATGGACAAAAGTTATATTTCACCTAACTAGGTAACAGTCTGAAAGCTGAATTTAAGTAAGGCTGTTTTAAAGATGCTGTCAAATTTCAAAGCTCTGAAATTCATAGAAGGATGCCACAGTGGAGGTTTGATAGCTCAGGCCCCTGCTGGGCACTCAATAAATATCTGACAACAATTGATTAAAGCCCAGATGCAGTGCAATGATTAAGTTCCACACACCTCTTACACTGTATCAGTAACAAACAGCTGTTTATTTACTTCAGCAAAAACCACCACCTTCGGCATCAATATGATGACCACAGAATGGAGCATGTCATTGTCTGAAAACTTCACGTTAGGTTTTCAGCTTAAAAATGAAGTCTGACTAGTAGTCTCTGGGCCAAATTTTTCAACGTTTCCCTAGATGCCCTTAAAGGGAGAAGGGAAAATACTTCGTTATATAATAATGTTAAAGCCAAGTCACTAAATTTCCTTCTGAAAACAAAGAAAAACTTTAAGTAACCAAAGCCATAGAGCTACACTGACAAACCTAATTAATTAAACCATATTTTCAGCTTTATCCCATGAAATAAAGCAAACTCATTGCTCTGTTCTTGGAAGCAGATAGAAAGTGGTTCCAATTCCCAATCAATTTATTCGTCAGAAGGCAGCAGACCTCTATTCACCAATGTTGATGCTCTCTGGTGTTGGTCAAATTACTTCATACCCATTTCCTGACTATTATTGGGATATTGCTAGAAATTATGCCACAATTTGTATAATGCAAATTGCCTTTGGTCATAGCAATGAGACGACAAATCTACCACAAGGCGAAGAACCCTTTGCAAAACTGTACATCATACACATGCTCCCTGGGTGCAAATATCAGTGTTAAATAAAGAATAGTGTGAAGATAAACACTGGAAAAACAAAAGCCTTGCAGCAGAAAAGAAAAAAGATCATCCTGAAACTCAAATGAAAAGTATTTATATCAGGGAAAAATTATATAATGTAGCCTTAAACATGCTAGAAAACCTTTTTCGTTGTCCTCAATAAGTTACAAGGAGGTCTAACATCTATCAAAGAAGAGCAAGAAGTGGGAACAGTAAAACACAAAGGAGAGCAAACTTGTGAGATGCTCTGGACTCAGTTAGCTGTTTGCCTGAAGGAAGGATGAGAAATAAATCTTAAAATACCCATTAAATTAATAGGAAAATTATTTTCAGAAATCACCTTCAGAAATGTAGAGTAAATAACACAGAAGAAATGGGCAAGGAGGAAAAGTTATCCAAGAAAATATAAAACCCATGAAAAGGCAGAGAATTGAAGTCTGATGTGAAAAGAATGGGTGCTTCTGAGGAATGTACCAGAAATGTGGGAGGGAAGAATAATTCAGGTCATAACACTTAAAATTTATATAACAGAATGTCACTCCAACCCTAATAATGAGAAAAGTCTGGATAATTTTTAATTCATGAGGGAGCTGAAGTTACCAGGTAATAAGGTAATCCGAATTCTAAAGGTTCAAAGTGTTCCACGGGTCAGAGTGACTGTGTAGAATAATGGCAGCCTCAGATAATAGAAGGTGAGTTTGCCCCATTCTGCAGTTCTTTTCAATAGAGTTTCACCATGAGTAACATTGGGGGACAGGGCAAGAGAATTGAACGAGTTTCCCTTGTGGCACAGGCTGGGAGGAAGCATTGACAGTGGAGTGTTCATATGTAGAGAAGCACATCAATGACTCAGGCTGTGCTTGAATGCAGGATGCTGATCAGCTGTTGTTGCTGGGGACAGGGCAGAACATGCCACATGTTTTCCCTGAAACAAAACAAAAGTAAGATGCTTCTATGGAGAGGCAAAAGTCCACTCTTACCTATGACCTAACCCTGCTTTGACAGAAAAAGTTGAGTGCCGCTGTGGGAAGGAAAGGAAACCTCTCTTCGCCAGGTCCAAGGCAAACTGGTTGTTACTGATGTGAGGAGTAGACGCTAAAGCTATCTGTTGATGGGAGAGGGACAGAAGTCCTTCCACTCCCTGGTTCCAGGCAAAGATTAAATGCCATTGATTGAAGGTATAGGGAACCTGCCACCTCCTCCCAATTCCACTCCGAAGTAACAAGCCAGAGCCGTCTGCCACTGGGCAAAAGCAGGAAATCTGCTCGGGCCTAGAACTTACACCAGTATAAAAACCAGAAACTATTGCCAGAAGTAAGAGCAGGAAATTCCTGCATAGCCAAGACTCCTTACCAACACAAGGATGAGCTTGGATGGGATGAGTGGAGGAGCAGGACACATACTGGCCCAACAGACTCTGTACCATGTAGGTATGAAGGAGAATTTGTCTGCTGTGAATAGAGGGCCAGACAATCAGAGAAAACCTCACTACTGGTCTCAGGCAAAAAGGACCCGCTTAAGACTGACAGAGAAGCACATCTGCCATTTGCCCGCCCCGCCCCCCCCCCACACACACACACACAAAGGTCCCTCATTAAATAACAAGCATCAGCAATCTAACACAGGGGGGCCACAAGTGAGTAATCAGTCCCTCTGTGACACAGGTGTACAGGATGTGGTGCAAGTAATGGATGGAGCACTGAGGTAAACCATCATATTCACTGTTATGGGTTGTTTTGTGCGCCCCCCCCCCCCCCCCCCCCCACACCAGCACCGCTCCCAGCATGAAAACATAATCCCCAGTATCTCAGAAGCTCTCAAGGGTCAGCCAGAGAGCTTTATAGCATATAACAGATTACTGGAAAAAATGGAGAAAGATGTATACATGAAAGAAAAGACCAAATTTCACCAACATAGGGGAAAAGAATTAAAAAAAAAAATCAGTCATGTTTATTGACTGTTCAAAAGTAGTAATATAGAGAATCACTATTACACTTTTACCTTTCCATCATTTCAAACTGTACATTACTAAAAAGCTGTGAGTGAAATGGCTATTTTCCATGTTAAATCTCTTTATAAACACTTTGATAAATACCATGCATATCAATAATACTTAAAGTATTTAATGCGACAAATCAGCTTGCTTCTTGCTTGTTAGTGTATCTAAACTGGATGAGATTAATTACTTGCATGGGATAATGTATATCTACTTGGTGTTTATACTTTGTTTTAAGAATATGTGTAGAGAAGTCAGTCTCAGAAAGGCTTGTGGAATTAAAAGCAAGATGAAATTTAAAGCAATTTCAGTCAACCTCAGAATGGTTATGTTGACCTTTTATTCAAACTCAAGCAAGTTAAGTTGCTTTTCAAAGGTCATCTTCAATTAACCATTAGTAGAAATTCCAATAATTTATTTGGTAAAATTTATGATTAAATTTAAATTAATTTATAATTAAAGAAAATATTCCAGATTCTTAGACTGTCCATATATGAATCTTATTCTGTTGAAAAACTCAAATAAAAAGTTTCTATAAAATGCTCATGCTTTCCAATGGTAACTTTTCACAGATATATAATATCAATGTTCTCTAATTAGTTTAATTAAAAAATATTTAAAAATCTATAGAAATTGGTCTTCTAGACTTCTAACTTTTTTTCTCCTTGATCTTACTTGCCTTTGAAAGCCATGTTGCATTCCTCCTTTCATGCAAAAATTTAAAATATTGCAAATGCTTTATATAGGCATTATGAAAACTGGCTGTCCAATTTATAGGTTTAAAAAGTTAAGACCAAACTGATTTTTTTATTTTGCATAAATATTACTTGTTTATTCAGTCACTCAAGCATTTTTAACAGACTGTTTGATTCCTACCATGCATTAACAGTTGTTTATAATCAGTTTCCATATTATCACATAATAACTTCAACTTTAATGTTGCAACCTTTTGTAAATAATAAATGTTACTATATCACTAGGCACTTTTTTTCCATAAGTCTTTCTTCATGGAAGAAGCAGTGTATCGATTTATATGTGGCACAGGTTCACACTTCAATCTATATAACTACTTCAGAACTTTTCTGATATCACAGCTGCTTCTTCAGAACTCACTCCTACAAAAACTTAAACGCCAAGGTAATTTTTTAAATAATACAATCTTTCATATTTTCATAAAATATAAAATGAGTTAGTTTTGTTCCCAGCAATGAACCTGAAAAATATTTTTTCCTCCTTTACATCACTACCATGTTCAAATCGTACATATATGTTGAAAATTATGTTAGCCATATCTGGATATTTGCCAAGTTTTAATAAAAATACTTTAATAGACTTTTCTCTGATTGTCCTCCTATGATTAGCTATCCTGGTCATTAAGGTACCAGTGGATAGTGGTATTTTCACTACTTTCCCTATTACACATTCAACAGATATTCCCAAGCAAACAATATCATAGCAATTGTACACTTGTAGTCTTAGCTGTTACTTTTTGAGAATCCTGCAAAGTACTAATGTTCATAGGTAAAATATGAAATATCTGTTTCTATCAGCCTTTAATTAAATACTCTTTCCTTCAAATAATTTATTTTTTTGTTTTGAAATGATTTCTTTATGAATTGGTCATAATTTCTGGAAAGGTTTTGCTGTTCCATCAGCTGTATTATGATCCTACACATAAGAAACTAGTTTTACCATTTCTCTATCAATTCTAGCTACAAAACTGAACTTGGTACATAAGAGATCATGCTTCAAAGTAAAAGTAGTAGTAACTCTTTGGAACTTCTTTCAGTTACTGCTATCTTCAAAAAATATGGCTAATATGCAAAGTGTCCCCTCAGGAGTTCGGCCAGGAGACTGGGAGTTCGACTGCTCACTATGACGTGCGCTGACCACCAGGGGGCGGCAAGGAATGAAGGCCCCAATTGGCTCTAATCACTGGCTATGCCTAGGGACACTACCCGTGCATGAATTTCATGCATTGGGCCTCTACTTTAGTTTATAACTGACAAAGTTTGTCTTTACCTGAGCCCTGTATTCCTAGAAACAACTACTATTAAGAAATCCTCCCACACAATTATGTTCAATATTTGAAAATCAACAAATGTGATATACCACATAAACAAAATAAAGTATAAAAATCATATGGTCATATCAATAGGTACAGAAAAAAGCATCAATAAAATTCAGCACCCATATTTGATAAAACCACTCAGCAATGAGGAAATAGAGGGATCAGATCTAAAAGTAATAAAGCCATATACGACAATCCTACAGCCAACATCATACTCAGGCAAAAACTAAAAGCATTTCCCTTAAGATCAGGAATAAGACAGGGATGCCCGCTTTCACCATTCTTATTCAACATAGTACTGAAAGTCCTAGCCACAGCAATCGGACAAGAAGAAATAGAAGGCATCCAAATTGGAAAGGAGGAAGTAAAACTGTCATTATTCACAGATGACATGATATTGTACATAGAAAACCCTAAAGACTCCATAGAAAACCTACTAGATTTAATAAATGAATTTGGCAACATACAAAATTAATATCCAGAAATCAGTAGCATCTTTATATACTAATAATGAACTCTCAGAAAGAAACTAAAACAAACAAACAAAAACAGTCCCATTTACCATGACAACAACAACAACACAATAAGGTACCTAGGAATAAACTTAACCAAGGAGATAAAAGACCTAGACTCAGAAAACTATAGGACATTGACAAAAGAAACAGAGGAAGATGGAAACAAGAGAAAGCATACACCATTTCATGGATTGGAAGAAACAGCATCATTAAAATGTCCATACTACACAAACAATCTATAGGTTCAATGATATTCCTATTAAAATACCAATGAGATATTTCACAGATCTAGAACAAATATTCCAAAAATGTATATGGAACGAAAAAAGACCCTGAATAGCCTCAGCAATCTTGAAAAAGAAGAACAAAGTTGGAGGGGTCGTAATACAAGATATCAAACTATATTACTAAGCCATTATAATCAAAATACTCTGGTACTGGCACACAAACAAGCATATAGATCAATGGAACCGAATAGAGAGCCCAGAAATCAATCCATGCTTTTATGGTCAATTAATATTTGACAAAGATAATTCAATGGAATAAAGATAGCATCTTTAATAAATGGCATTGGAAAATTGGACAAGTACATGCAAAAAAAAAGAAAAAAAAGGAAGAAACTAGACCATCAACTTATATCAGACACAAGAATAAGCTCAGAATGGATAAAAGACTTAAATGTTAGTTGCAAACCATAAAAATCCCAGAAGAAAACATAGATAGTAAAATCTCAAACATCTCATATAGCAGTATTTTTGCCAATAGATCTACTAGGACAAGAGAAGCAAAGAAAAAATAAACAAATGGGTCTATATCAAACTAAAAAGCTTCTGCACAGAAATGTAAACCATCAACAAAATGAAAAGAGAACCTACTGTATGGGAGAACATATTTTCCAATCATACATCTAATAAAAATTTAATATCCAAAATATATAAAAAAAATATGCAACTCAACACCAGGAAAACAAACAATCCAATTAAAAAATGGGCAAAGGACATGAGTAGACACTTCTCCAAAGAGGACATACAGATGGCCAATAGAAATATATGAGACAATATTTGATGTCACTAATCATCAAAGAGATGCACATTAAAACTACAATGAGGTATCACCTCACACCTGCCATAATGGCTACCATCAATAAATCAACAAACAACAAGTACTGTGGAGGCTGTTCAGAAAAAAGAACTCTAGCACACTGCTGGTAGGAATGTAGACTGATGTAGACACTATGGAAAACAGTATGAAATTTCTTCAAAAAATTAAAAAAACTTCTGTTTGACCCAGAAGTTCCACTTCTGAGCATATATCCTAAGAAACCTGAAACACCAATCAGAAAGAATATATGCACTCCCATATTCATAACAGCATTATTTAAATAGATAAGATCTGGAAATAGCTCAAGTGCCCATCAGTAGATGACTGGATATAAAAGTCCTCTTAGTTTCAATAATGGCTAAAGGAAATTAGCTACAAACATAATTATCCAGTTTAAAAATATTCACTTTCTAAATTTTTCAAAAGAAAAAAATGGATATGGATCTTGTGTCTTTGAAGATCAGTGGATGAATTCCTAATTCACTCTACATTAGATTTGTTTCTAAAGTTCTTTTATTCTTTTTCTCTTACTGTATTTTAATGTGATCTTTAAGTTCACTTTATTTTATTGATGTATTTCTTCAACAAGTGAAAAAATATAATCAAATGATAGAAAATTAATCAAAGTAGCAAAGATAAAGTCTTTGCTCAAAAATCAACTTAGAAATCCTAATATCTTCTCCCCAATATTAAATATTATTATTTTAGCTCTGAAGGAGAGGCTCAAGTAAGTTACCATTATACACACACACACACACACACACACACACACACACACACACACACTGAAGGGCCAGATTATTATGACCACCTGACATTTGTAGGCAAATTAGCTATACTTTGGCGCTGAAGTTGCTGGAGTGCCAGACCATTATAAATAGGGAAGCAGGTTGTTTACCACGACAGTAGAAAAGAGA
>NW_006283633.1:146122-150032 GCF_000327345.1 Myotis davidii
TTTCAATAATAATCTGGCCACTCACGTTCAAATATATCCCACATTCAAAGGCTGTTAAATCGTATTATTTACCCTTATCTTCAGAAAAAATAATCACTTCTACTGTCGTGGTAAACAACCTGCTTTCCTATTTATAATGGTCTGGCCCTCTAGCAACTTTAGCATGAAATTATAGCTAATTTGCCTACAAACGTCAGGTGGTCATAATAATCTGGCCACCCAGTATATATATATGGTTGATATATTATCGAGGAAATTACTTGAAATATGTGAATGCTATTTAGTGTGTGCACAGAGCATATTAACATTAACAAGAACTTCAGAGTAATATAGGCACATTATCCAGGTCAGAGTGGGTACATTCACAAGGAAAAGCAGATTGTTGAACTCACTGCCCACTTTTTCACTGAACAACAGATTTAGGTAAGACAATGGGAAGGAATTAACATATTTACTGTTTTGTGATATATTAAATCAAGCATTTCAATATTCACAAATTATTCACTAAGAATGAAGTTGTCTATAGATTAAAGCACACTCAAGCTGTTCCACAGAGCATCCCCTCTTCTTCTTCTTAACCCTCTGAGCAAGGCCACTGCCACAAAGCCAAGGCCATGAAAGCCAAGGCCATGAAAGGCAAGGCCACGAAAGAAAAGGCAAACAAAAAATCCCCTATCCAGCATCACAATATCCTCGATGATAAACAGAATTAAACATCACCAACTATGATTCTCACATATCTGCTCTGTGCATCAGCCAATTATTTATAAACTGTATAGTTGAGTTCCATTCAACTGTTTAGCAAAGTATCTGCAGCACCCACAACATAGTAATTGTTCTTTTTCCTTTAATACATAATTAATATTATGTATTATCCTAATATATTATGTGATAAAAGGTTTTTGGCAATAGCACCTTCTGCTTTTTTCTTAGACAGTAATATTATTCATTAATATTGCAGTTGGCTATGCAGCTTTCTAAACTGCTTTTGCTGTAAAGAGTGAAACATTAAATGCCTCTCCTACTCTTGGTCTCTTCTGTACCTTTGGCAACAATATCAATCAATTTTACTGCATGGGAATTATTTTATGCATGTTATAAAAAACCATCTTCCTTAGTTTACTGGATTAAGAATAAAAGAATCAATGGCTTTAAAATAGGAATCCTATGTTCACAGATGCCCCAGGTCAAATGACAATTTCCAATTTATTGTTTCCCACTTTCCCCAACCTCAGCACTGCAATGAAAGAAAACCATCACCACTGTCACCACAACCCCACCAGACAACCTGGTGACTAAGACAGTTGGGTGAGCATAGAGCATGCCCGAGACTGTAGGATGGTGAGTCAGTCATAGATAATGAGATATTTGGGAGTGGTCAAACCTAAGGAGGCATCTCTAGGTTACAGAAAACTTTCATTGCAACTTGGTTTTCAAATCCAAGGGCTGCAGTTCATCTGTTGGTGGACCTCTACATGGGAGACAAAAACAATAGCTCCTCAGCTAGCCAGGATCCCGTTAGGCTCTGGTGTCTAAAAGTAAAGGTATTTTCTGCCGACTCCTCAGATGGTATCAGAGGCTCTTAGCTCTCTTTCCCGCCCTCATTTCTTTTTCCCTTCTATGCTCTCTTCTTTTTTCTCATCTCCCCTCTCCATTTCTTCCCTTCCTTTTTTTCTCCCCCCCTTTCTGTATCATCTTAATATCTCTGTTGATGATGATGAATTGAGTGATTTTCCTTACTCGTGTGGTCTAGGAGGCTGGAATATTCCTCAGGGTGCAAGCAGGACACTTCACAAGGAAGCAAAGAGAACACATCCATTAAAACTTCAAGAAATAATCCTACCAGACGCGGATGCCCCTGTTTGACAAGGCTTTATAACCCAAAATGAACAGGGAAATAGTGGTAAATTAACCTCCAGTCATATATAATTCAATTTTTTATATATTCATAAATGTGCTTCCTATTTGCACTTTTCTTTTCATGCTGCATATGTGAAAACATGACACTTGCAGATTGATGTGTCCCAGCATATACAGATTTGCATTCCTTATTCACCACTGGAGACCAGTTCTCTCTTTGTTTACGATGTTATTTTGGGTTGTACTATTTATGTTCCTCTTTTCATCACTTTTTATGCTTCAGTGAACCACATTTCAGTCATGGGTCCATTTTTGAGAATTGGGGATATAACGCCACACAAGCATAAAAACAGAATTACAAATTTAATAATGTGAACAGCAGCATGAAAATGGCAGGAAAATATATTAGGTGAGACAAACTGTATCCTATTAGCAAAATATTTACAGGCAATCAACCAATGTGGTCCTTGCAAGGACATGTATAACTTTAGAGGATGTAATTATCATAATTGTATGAATAATGGGATTTCTATGCACATCAAAAATCAAAGTTACATTTCAGATTTGTTTAAGGCCATAAAAAGAGTTTTATGAATTTTTTATGAATTTTCTTCAAACTGACAAATGGCCTCAGACATGGCCATGAACTGTACTTGAGACCACTCTGGGTGTCTAAGCACTGTGTCTCCTTTCACATTTCTTGTTTTTAAATTCATTATAAATTCTTTTTTTGCCCCTTTCTTCTGAGATATCATATGTATACACACATAAAATAATTAGGAAATATATTAGAAGGATTCCTGTGTTTTGGCCTCTTATCACAATTTAAAGCAATTAATTAAGAGATCAGGAGCATAAAACCTTGACTTGACCTTAGAGTGCTTATCTATAAGAAGCGAGATAAGCATGCTCTCCCTCCCAGGAGCTCACCTGCACCTTTCCCTTCCTCTTTTTCTTCCCCCAAAGGCATGCATATTCCCAACTCTAAGGATCCCCACAAGAGAATTGAAACCAGGGGAGCAATGGGTAGCAGCAGCTAGTCCCAGGCTAACTCCCTGAACCTGTTTCCAAGGCCTTCTTTTCTCTGACTCTCCAGTGGGCTGACAGCAGCCCTGCCTTGGCTCCCTTCTTCCCTAGAACATTTCTAAAGAACCAAAGCAGTCCCACGTAGGCTCTCTCCAGTTGCTTCTTCTATCCTAAGCCCTTCTTTGTTTCACTGTCCCCAGCTTTAATAAACTTATCCTCAAAATAAAAAAAAGAAGCCAGATAAAACACAGCAGTGGCTTTTGTTTGTCCCAGCTCACTTCTTCCCCAAAGAATATGCAATTACTGCGCCTTATTCCAGAGGGATGCTGTGTTTTCTCAAGAGCACAAAGAATCTGAAGGAGAGAGACTGATACTACACACACACAAAAATTATTTCTGATCACAACACTAATGTTATTGCCTATCCATTTAGAAAATAGCCATCTGGAAAGATTCAAAATTCCCCTCTTTGACACATACTCAATGTCATGGTGAATAAGCATATGTGTTTACATTTAAAAATACTTTGATGGATTTTTGTAAACATAAATATTTGGCAAATTAATTTTATTGCAAAAATAACTACCTTAGTACCAATAAACTGATTGGTTTAAATTAACTCCAATATTATTTTCCTTACTTGTGAAACAGGAATACTGTCTGCCTTTCTTTATCAAGATATACAGGGTGGGGCAAAAGTTGATTTACAGTTGTGAATACACCAAACCCAGAGTCTATTCTTGTTATTATTTATTATTAGAGGCCCGGTGCACAAAAATTTGTGCTCTCAGGGGGTCCCTCAGCCTGGCCTGTGCCCTCTCGCAGTCTGGGACCCTTTGGGGAATGTCCACCCGCTGGCATTGGCCCGCTCCCCAGGGGATGAGCCTAAGTTGGCAGTCAGACATCCCTCTGGCAGCCCGGGAACCCTCAGGGGATGTCCACATGCCAGCGGGGAGCAGGCCTAAGCTGCAGTTGGACATCCTTAGCACTGCTGAGGAGACAGGAGAGTCTCCCGCCACCACCG
>NW_006283633.1:150201-153685 GCF_000327345.1 Myotis davidii
TTAACCCAACCCAAGCTCCTGCTCACTCCAGCTCCATGCCACCTCCATATTAATTGGATTAATTTGCATACTTGCTCTTGATTGGCTGGTGGGCGTGGCTGATGGGTGTAGCAGAGGTGCGGTCAATTTGCATGTTTCTCTTTTATTAGTGTAGATTGTATTATTTTCCATAAGAACAACTGTAAACCTACTTTTGCTCCACCCTATATTATAAAGATCAAATGGGAAAATGTTTGTAAAATTAACTTGAAACCAGGAACTAGCTTCATAAATATAAAGTTTTGACATAAACCGGCCTCTGTTCAAATAAATAAATATTTATATTTGCTGGTAGATTTTAACCTCAATGGCAGACCATTCCCAAGTAAAACCTGCTTTCTCCTCATGGCCAGGCACATTTCTACAAGGTGCTGTCATAAAGAAATTGCCAAAGAGGTCATTGTGTTAAGACGTCCCAAGATCAATTATGAGATTTTTAGTGTGTTTTGTTTTATCCATTTTGTGTCTCCTATAAAAAAAAATGAACTTTCTAGTAACTCTCTTATTTTGACAGAACTAAGAATTCTCACTTCTACTATGATGTTAAAATGATGTCATCTGTGTTAAAAATCAGCCATTATGACAACTATATCTTACATATCTAAGAAGAGGGCCATATTTAAAACTTCTTGGCTATTATTTTGAAGATCTAGAGGATTCCTAAGACACTCAAGCCAAAACATAGATGATCTGAAAAGGTAGATAATTTGGGGAAATTAGAAAAACAAACAAACACACAAACAGCATAGGAAGAATAAAGAGGCGGGGGGGGGGGGCTTTGTAAATAGGGTCAATCAGAAAATATATACTTTGACAAATATGGACTCTCTGATAAAAATAATTAAATATATATATATATTAAAATAACCATCATGCTTCTTTGTATATATACTAGAAATAGCTTTAAGAGGTTCTGCCAAGGATATTAGAAATTATGCAGCAATGATCACTTTTGGCACTTAATACGTGGCAGAGGACTTTAAAATTTATTCATTAGCAATTTTTATCACATAAGCCAATAGAAGAGGGAGGGAAAGACAATGACTTGTTATCAAGTATCACACTGTCAGCTACGGGCAAGAAACCAGGGTTCTTTTCTTAGTAAACAGTCTAAGGACATGCAGACTAAAAAATAGTGGGGGATGCCCTGGCCAGTGTTGCTCAGAGCATTGGCCCTACGCACCAAGGGGTCTCAGGTTTGATTTGTCAAGGGCATGTACCTGGGTTGCAGGTTCAATCCCCGGGCCTGGTTGGCCCTGTTTGAGGTGCCTACAAGGAGGCAAAAAATTAATGTGTCTCTCACATTGATGTTTCTCTCTCTCTCTCTCTCTCTCTCTCTCTCTCTCTCTCTCTCTCTCTCTCTCTCTCTCTCTCTCTCTCTCTCTCTCTCTCTCTCTCTCTCTCTCTCTCTCTCTCTCTCTCTCTCTCTCTCTCTCTCTCTTTCTCTCCCTCCCTTCCTCTCCCCACTCCACTCTCTCTAAAAAGCAATGGGAAAAAAATAAAAACAATGGGAGATATTAGTGGTGAAGGAAACAAGGCTATAAGAAACTAATAGGTCAAATAAAGGCTAAAAAAATTCTAACCAACATATATGAGACAAAGTTTGAGAAGACAAATATTGGAGTTGTCTTGAATAAGTTGATTTTCTTAGACCAAACTTCATCTAATAAAAGATGATTGATGTAAATTATCCCTAATATTCTTCCAAGCATGAAAGGTGGCATGGTAAGATTAAATATATATTAAGGTTTTTATTGTCCAAATTTTAATCTAAAATTCACTACATATTGGCTGAGTGAACAATGGAAAATTAACCGCCATGAGTCTAAATTTACTCATAAAATAAGTGTCCACTTTTCAGGATTGTAGTGGGGATTAAATAAAATAATGAAAATTATGTAGTTAGTAGAGAATCTGGCATGTTGTAGTCATCAAAACATAATAATTTCCACCTATTCCCCTTTATTAAATCTAAAATTATATGACTAATAGGAGCTAGAATACCCCATTTATAATAGAAAGATTGTTGCCTTTATGCCTTTTTAGCTAAGTGAATTTGGGCTAGTAACTACTTTTCTTTATGCATAAAATTAGGGTTCAAATATATCCTTTGTTTCCTCTATAGTTGTTCTCATAATTTAAAAAAAAATCAAATGTGAAAACACAATAAAAAAGAAGAACTGTCCTCATAAATGGGGCAAAATTAACACTTCTGGGTGTTTCCAGAGTTCTAAATGATTTGTTTGCAGTTTCATTCAATCTTAGTTGCAGCACTGTGAGGTATTATTTCACAAGTAGGAAGATGCAGAAAGGGTAAGTAACGTGGTCAGTTATCCAACTGTTTAGTCCCTGAGCAGCAAAGTCGATCCAGGCTTGCCCACATACCTACTCTACACATGGCTTCTGAAGGACACAGCAGTCAGTGAGAGGAAGGGCTACTTGAAGAATTGTAAAAGGAAGCATGAAGAATGGGCTAATAGATGCTATAAGCAACTATTTAAGTGTCTGTTCATTTAGAAGAACAACATAAAGCTAAGCTGATGAGAAGGAACCCTAGATAATAAGTAAACAAATCACTGAGGAAAAGGATAATGATGAACTACAACATGACTATTTAATATATATGTCTAATAGTGTATTTTTCCTATTTTTATAAAACTGACAGTGAGAAAGGAAGATAAATCCATGTTAATTCATCATATAGTCTAATACACTTCAGCGGAAGATTAAAAGAACCATGCCACTTACTACGACTTCAGATGGAGAGCAAAGAAATCCTCTACCCGCCCCACGGGTTTACAGAAGCCTATCAATCACTCTGTCAGGCTTCCGGGTCGTTATTCAAGTTGCGATCCCCAATTTCGCTGGATATATCAGATCAGCTCCAGCTCCATAGGTAATTTTTCTCCCTAATGGTTTTGGGATTTGCTCTTTTTTTGTTATCTTTGGGATAATGTGCTGCTCAAAATCATTGAAAATGGTAGTAAGAATGTCAATCATTAGCTGTGTGTGGGGGGAGGTGAAGGTGGAGTTGTTCTTAATTCACAAACTCTTACCTTATCACTACCACACCAAGCATTAAAAGAATTTAAAGGTATAGATAGAACATTTATTTAGTACTTGCTATATTAACGGTGAATAACTTGCTGCCTTATGTTTCTGTTAACATAATTATTTTATGTATTTCTTTGTTTATTTCACGGTTTTCAAAGACGGGGGAAAAACATGACTACATGGTTCAAAGTTGGTGTAGAAATTTGACAGATAACTAGTCATTTGATAAATGAATAACTCTGAAAAATTCAGTTAAACATTCACTAAAATTCAATCAGCAATACACACACACATACTGTACTAAAGCAAGGAAATCTCTTAGTCATATTTGCAAAGCAAGTTTATTCTTTTGTCCAAAAAACCTGTGTTTTGCAGTTGTATAAGACTCAAG
>NW_006283633.1:154799-157597 GCF_000327345.1 Myotis davidii
TGGAAAGGGAACATCCTTTGGATGGCCCAGAACATCAAAAAATCACAAGTCTGAACACTCTGATAAGGACTCCATCTGGACACCGATATGAGTGCACTCCATCCACTGTGGGCTATAAGAACTCAGAACTTCAACTATTCAATGCTCCAGCTTGGCTGTACCAAGGATCATACCCAGAGCCCTGCCAGAATTCCACTCCACCAGATATGTGCCACCACTATAGGGGCCTGGCTTGAGACCAAGACCCATGTCTCCATCTGCAGATGTGGCCAGTGACCAGGACTTTGCACCAAACGATTGCTTTGCTTGCTTCTATCGTGTAAGCCCCCCTTCTCTGTGTGTAACTTGAATGCAACTCTATTGGGTTACTGGGGAGGACTCCCCTAATAAACCTGGCATATGGAAAAACAAATGTGTGTGAGTGACTCCTTTCAGGGATGCTCCCTTGCTCATGACAGGTCATGCCCAAGAACTGCCATAAAACCACAGTACGAAGCAGTTACAAGCCAAGGCCACTTCAACCATGCCCCTTCTAGCTTCAAAATTGAGGTTTACCTTGGTAGGGTTGTTCATTTGGTTGGAGCATTGTCCTGTACACCAAAGGATGGAGGGTTCGATTCCCAGGCAAGTCTATGGGAGGCAATCGATTGATGGTTCTCTCTCACATTGATGTTTAGCTCTCTCTCTCCCTCACTGTCTTCCTCTTTCTTTCTCCCTTCTTCTCTCTCTAAAAATCAATAAACCTTTCCTTGGGTGAGGATTTTTTTAAAAAAAGACTCCATATTTTTTTTTAAATTATATTTAATTCTATCTTTATTATTTTTCTTTCCAGATGGATAGTGTGTTTTCTTCCTATTTTTAAAGAACAGAAAGTAGAAAACTGGTGAATATTATAAGAACACACCGAAAAGTGCATTGTTACTATGGCAATAAAAAAGAGAACAAATGTCCACATTCTTTTTGGTGAAATTCCATTTCTCTGTGTGAAATTTTGCAGTTCCCTGCAGTAAGTGTAAACAAATATTCTTCATGTAACATTTCCAATGAAATTAACTATTTCTATTTAATTTACATGTATTGAACACCTACTAGGTTCCTGGTAATTCAGTTTGCAAACATCACTAACACACCTTTTCTGACCTCTATGCAGCCTCTCTGGGAAAAGTGCTCAACTGCTAAGCTCAAAGCAACAAGTGACTGCACAGCATCTAACGCTTCCTTCCCTTCATTTTAATATTCCATATTTAATATATTTTTCTTTATTCTAAAACTAAAAACAAACTGCCAGAAAATAATGACAAAATCTTCTTAACCAGTTGACTATCTAGAAGGTAGTATGAAAAATTACTGTATAATGTAATCAGACTATAAGAAACTATCAACTAACTTCTAAATAAATGTACTTATCATAGTGATCCCTTTTAAAACTTAGATATAATCATGATAATTCACTGCTTAAAACCCACACTTACCAGTGAGAACTAGTAACATGGCTTAAAAAGCCTGTGAGACCAAGCCCTTGCTACCTGCAACCTGCAAAGTCCCAATTGCATGCCTTTTCCTTGCATCCCATACTCAGTCATTCTGACTCTCTTTCAATTTCTTGAACATTTTTCTTTCCCAAAGCCTCTTTAAATGCTACTTCCTTTCTGGAACATCTGCCAAACCTCAAGTATCACTTTACTATCCATGTAAAAGTCTGTTTTCCTAAATTCCACCATCATCACCACCACCACTCCTGCCCCAACCAGACCAGCTCAGTTCTACTATATAATTTCATATTACCTTATTTCCATTAAATTTCTCCCATATTATAATTACACTAGGGGGCCAGTGCATGAATTCATGCACCGTGAAAGGAACTGTGGGCCCTGAGGCTGCGGTGGGCACAGAGGCGGGTCTTCGCTTATCCTCCATGCCCCCACCCGGCCCCTCCCACTGCAGCCCCAGTCCCCTGTC
The DNA here is from genome assembly GCF_000327345.1 of Myotis davidii. Lineage (NCBI taxonomy): Eukaryota > Metazoa > Chordata > Mammalia > Chiroptera > Vespertilionidae > Myotis > Myotis davidii. The sequence continues at coordinate 156,759 of NW_006283633.1, forward strand.
TGCCTTCAATCCCTCTATCAACACTGCCACTCCCACATGCTGATGGTGCCAGCCCTGCTCGCACCCGCTGACAGCATGGAGGGATTGGGGCTGGCACCAGCAGCAGGTGCAAGCGGAACCAATGCTGTCAGTGGGTGTGAGTGGTAGCTGCCAGCTCTGATCTCCCCTCAGGAGCAGGGGGAGCTGGAGCAGTCCTGAGGGATGATGGGGGCCAGCAGCCACTGCTTGCACCTGCTGATGGCACCTAGCTATTGGGGCTGGCACCAGGCGCCAGCTGCAGGTGTGAGCAGGGCTGGTGCTGGCAGCAGGTGCAAGTGCCAGACAAGACCACAGAATGCAGGAGCAAAGAATTCTCAGTAACCACCAGAGGCTTGCCCCACGACAGCAACCGGTACCCCACCTTGGTCCCCACTCACCTGCTCCACCATCCCGCTGTGGCCAATGCCTGCCATGTTCCATGCGCACCCCCTGGTGGTCAGCGCACATCATAGTGTCCGGTTGTTCAGTTGGTTGGTTGTTCCACCATTTGGTCTATTTGCATATTAGGGTTTATATATATACTAGTGGCCCGATGCATGAAATTCGTGCACGGGAGGGGAGTATTCCTCAGCCCGGCCTGCACCCTCTCCAATCTGGGACCCCTCGGGGGATGTCTGATGGCTGGTTTAGGCCCGCTGGCTCCCAACTGCTCACCTGCCTGCCTGCCTCCCTGATTGCCCCTAATCACTCTGCCTCCTGGCCTGATTGCCCCCACCTTCTGGCCTGATCACCCCAAACTCCCCCCCCTCCAGCCTGCTTGTCCCCAACTGCCCCCTCTTCCAGCTTGCTCTCCCCCAATG
>NW_006283633.1:157639-174321 GCF_000327345.1 Myotis davidii
CCCTGGTCCCCCCTACCTGCCCCCCCTGCCAGCCTGGTCTCCCTCAAATGCCCCCATGCTGGCCTAGTTACCCCTCACTGCACCCCTGCCAGCCTAATGCTTGCCCCCAACGGCCCCTTCTGCTAGCCTGATCACCCCCAACTGCTCCCCCTCCAGGCTGCTTGTCCCCAACTGCCCCGCCTTCCAGACTGCTCACCTCCAACTGCCCCACCTGATGACCTACTTGTCCCTGATTGCCCCCCCACCTGGATGGCCTGCTCATCCCCAATGGCCTCCTCCTGCCAGCCTGCTCACCCCTAATCACCTCTCCCTTGGCCCCTCCACCATAGCTTTGTCCAGAAGGATGTCCGGAATGGATGGAGGGTTCGATTCCCAGGCAAGTCTATGGGAGGCAATCGATTGATGGTTCTCTCTCACATTGATGTTTAGCTCTCTCTCTCCCTCACTGTCTTCCTCTTTCTTTCTCCCTTCTTCTCTCTCTAAAAAAAATATAAGAATGTCATAGGCCCAGTGCATGAAATTCATGCATGGGGGGGTTGTACCTCAGCCCACCCTGCACCCTCTCCAATCCGGGGCCCCTCAGGGGATGTCTGACTGCCTCTCACAATCCGGGACCACTGGCTCCTAATGGCTCACCTGCCTACCTGGCTGATAACTCCTAGTTGCTCCCGTGCTGGCTTGATTGCCCCTAACTGCCTCTGCCTTGCCCCACACCTGGGATCCAGGATTCCCTCCTACGGTTGGTTGCAGGCACCTGGTACCCGGGCTTCCCTCCCTCTGGCTGGCCACAGGCACCCAAGACCAGGGCTAGCTTTTCCTAGGCCAGCCACAGCCACAGGGGACCGTGGGCAAGCGGCTTTGCCCAGGCCATAGCTGCAGGCTCCTGGGACCGCGGGGCAGGTGGCTTATCCCTCTCCCAGGCCACAGCCACAGCTGCTGGTGCCTGGGACTGCAGGGAGAGTTGCTTGTCCCTCTCCTGGGCCACAAGCACAGGTGCAACCGCTGGTGCCCGGGTCCACGGGGCGGGCGGCTTGTCCCTTCCCCGGGCTGGACCCTGGCTGGTCCCCATTCCTTCTCACGAGCACATTTGTGCCTTGATGGTCCCCATTCCTCTCTTGCAAGCTCATTTGTGCCTGGCTGGTACTCATTCCTCTCCCCTCAGTGTTGAGTGTCTGAGCCATGTTGAGTGTCAACCCATGAACCAATAGCTCACAGTTCAATTCCTGGTCAAGGCAGATGCCCAGATTGAGGGCTTGATCCCAGTAGGGAGCCTGCAGGGGCAGCCGATCAATGATTCTCTCTTATCATTAATGTTTCTATCTCTTTTTCCCTCTCCCTTTCTCTCTCTGAAATTAATAAAAATATATTTTAAAATATATATTTGTTAAATGAATAAGTATTTTTAGGATTGTATAGTAATGAAAAAGAGGAAAGATTACTAAAAGGAAATATTGAAGACAATAGGAAAGTTAAAAGACATTTTTGTGTGAGCCCAAACAAATATAAATCACTAGAGGCCCGGGGCACGAAAATTCGTACACTTGAGGAATCCCTCAGGCCAGCCTGTGCCCTCTCGCAATCTGGGACCTCTTGGGGGATGTTGGAGAGCTGGTTTTGGCCTGATCCTGCAGGCCAGGCCGAGGGACTCCCCTCCCTACCTGGTGCACGAATTCATGCACTGGGCCTCTAGTAAACTATATAAAAATCAATTCAGAGCATAGTGCTGGGTGAGTATGTGTGTTGAAATGTAAATGGCTGAAGGCATGATGACCTTTTGCATATTAGCTCTTTATTATATAGGATATTTTTGTGACTTGTAAGCTTTATTAAGACAAAAAAAGCGTCTCTTTTGCCTATCACAGAACTGGACATATGATAAGGTCATAATAAGTATTTGCTGTTGGTGCCCGGCCAGTGTGACTCCGTGGTTGAGTGTCAACCCATGAACCAATAGCTCACAGTTCAATTCCTGGTCAAGGCAGATGCCCAGATTGAGGGCTTGATCCCAGTAGGGAGCCTGCAGGGGCAGCCGATCAATGATTCTCTCTTATCATTAATGTTTCTATCTCTTTTTCCCTCTCCCTTTCTCTCTCTGAAATTAATAAAAATATATTTTAAAATATATATTTGTTAAATTCCTGTGGGTTTAGGCTCGCTCAGACATCCCTCTCAGTCCGGAGTCCTCACTCCTTACTGCCCGCCAGCTTGCTGCTCCATATTGCTTGGCTCGCTGCTCCTTAGAGCTGCCTAAGAGGTGGGAGAGGCTCTTGTCACTGCACTCTCCCAGCTTCAGGCTGAGCCGTGCTACTCCTGTGGGAGCGCACTGACCACCAGGGGGCAGCTCCTGCATTGAGCGTCTGCCCCCTGGTGGTCAGTGCGCATCATAGGTCATTCCGCTGTTCGGTCGATTTGCATATTACCCTTTTATAAGTTCAGAATAAAAATGTGTACACATTATATCAAGAAAGAAGAAAACAAATATCATTAAATTTCACCATGGAAGGAATGGTTCACTTGAATTTACATGAATGTGGAAGGTTTAAAAAGCAAAAATGAAAGCAAGAAAAGTTATTGTGGTAAACAGAATGAAGGCCTCCCAAAGATGTTTAGGTTTTAATCCTCAGAAGTGGTAGCTATGATTGTTACCTTATATGGCAAATAAACTTTGCAGATGTGATTAAGAATCTTGAAATGAGTATATTAACTTGGGTTTTTTGGGGAGGTCAAATGTAATCATAAGGGACCTAATTAGAGGGAGAGAAGAAGGTCAAATTCATAAAAAGAAGATGCAACAGAAGGAAGTAGATGTTGGAGTGGTACACTGTGAAGATGGGGAGGGTCAAGAAATTCAGGAGGCCTCAGAAGCTGTAAAGAGTAAGAAAATATATTTTCTCCCTGGAGACGCCAGAAGGAATAGAGGGGAACTTCTTCAACTTGATAAAGAACATCTACCAAAAAAACACCTACAGTTAACATACTTTATGGCAAAAAAACTTAGATGCTTTCCCCTTAAGATCATGAAGAAGGCAAGGATCTCCCTTCCATTGGACATACTTCTGAAAGTCTTAGTTAATGTCATAAAACAAGATAAGGAAGTAAAAGTCATTTTTATTGGAAAGGAAGAAATAACACTGTTTTTGTTTGCAGGTGATATAATGATCTATGTAGAAAATACAAATAACTTCTAGAAAAAAAAGGGGGAGAAAACCAAGATGACTGGGTTTGGCAATGATAAAGCATCAAACACATAATCCATGACTGGGTTTGGCAATGATATAGCATCAAACACGTAATCCAACTTATCCATTGATAAGTTGTATTAATTAAAATTTAAAACTTCTGTTCTGCAAAAAGCACTACTAAGAAAATGAAAAAAAAACAAGTCACACACTTGGAGAAAATATTTTCAAATTAGATATTTGTACCCCCAAAGTATGTAAGAACTCTTGAAATACAGTAAGAAAACAAACAATCCTATTAAAGGAGAAAGTCTTAACAGTTATTTATGAAAGCAGATATACAGATGGCAAATACACATATAAAATGATGCTCAACATCATATATCATTAAGAAATTGCAAATTAAAACAATGAGATAGCACTGCAGACCTACTAGAATGGCTAAAATACAAAACACTGACAACACCAAATGCTGTCCAGTATGTAAACTAAGAACAACTCTCATTTATTGCTGGTGGGAATGCAAAAAATGATATCGCCAATTTAGAAGACAGTTTTGTTTTTGCTTTGTTTTGTTTTATAAAACCAAACATAATTTTAGCATACATTCCAACAATCACGCTTACAGGTATTAACCCAAATAAGTGAAACACATCCAAACAAAAACCCACACAAACATGTTTATAGCAGTTTTAGTTTTAAGTGCCAAAAACTAGATGTAACCAAACTGTCTTTCAATAGGTGAATGGAAAATAAACCGAGGTACATCCCTACAATAGAATATTATTCTGCTGTAAAAGTAAATGACCTATCAAGCTACAAAAAGACATGAAGGAAACTTAAATGCATATTTCTCAGTGAAATAAACCAGTCTGGAAAGGCAACATGCTATATGATTCTAATTATATGACATATTGAGAAAGGCAAAACTATGGAGAAAGTAAAAAGATCAGTAGTTGCCAGGAGTTAGGGAGGAAAGAGAAGAAGAAATGTATAGGTGTAGCATGTAGTATTTTAAAAATAGTGAAACTATTCTGTATATCTTACTGGTGGACATGACATTATGTATTTGTCAAAACCTATTGAACTGTAAAACACAAAGAGTGAACCAATCTGTAAACTACTGACTTTAATTATATTCCTATATAATAAAAGCCTAATATGCTAAGTGTCCAGTCAACTGTTCAACCAATCCACGTGTAATATGTTAATGATATGCTAAGGCCACTCAACCACTCGCTATGATGTGCACTGACCAGGGGGCAGATGCTCCAATTGGTACATTAGCTTGCTGCTGGGGTCCGGCCTATAGGGACTGAGCGAGACTGGCCAGACACGCCTTAGAGCCCTCCCGCAGCCCCTCTCCAGTCCTGATCATGCACTGGTGGAGTCCCTCGGCCTGGCCTGCACCCTCTCGCAATCCAGGAACCCTCGGGGGATGTTGGAGAGGTGGTTTCGGCCCGATCCCGCAGGCCAGGCCGAGGGACCCCACTGGTGCACGAATTCATGCACTGGGCCTCTAGTCTATATATATAAAAGCCTAAGGGATCAATCGACCATTCGACTGCTCGACCAGCAGCTATGATGCACACTGACCACTAGGGGGCAGACGCTCAATGCAGGAGCTGCTCCCTGGTGGTCAGTGCTCTCCCACAGGGGGAGGGCTGCTCAGCTGACCGAAGGGCACTATACACTGGGCTCATGGCTGGCAAGCACAGCTGCTGCTGTGGGAGCCTCTCCCACGGACACCCCCCCTACAGGTTCCTCCCCCATCTGGATTAGGATCGGGATCAGGACCGGCATCAGAATTGACTGGGCGTGAGCCTGAAGCCGCTTCTTAGTCATGGGCGTGTCACTAGGACGGGCGCGCAGAAACCACAGTGGAGTGGCAGTGAGCCTACTGAGCTGGGGCAGCAGGTGCAGTGGGGCTGGGATGAGCGTGAGCGGCATGGTGCCCAGCCCAGGCTCAGCCTCCTTCCCCACTGCCTGCTGCTTCACTCACTAATACATCCCTCAGGGATGTCAACTGCCAGTTTTGCCCGATCCCCGAAAGCCAGGCCGAGGGACCCCACCAGTGCACAAATTCGTGCACCTGGTCTCTGGTCCTGTATAATAAAAGCATAGTATGCAAATTGTCCCCTCGACTGGGAGTTCATCCAAGAGTTCGACTAAGGGATGGGGCTGGCCAGGGGAAGGGAAGGAGTACCCAGTCAGCAGCTGGCAGCTGCTAGGGACCCTACCAGTGCAAAAATTTCATGCAGTGGGCCTCTAGTGTATCATATTGGTTCATCAACTGTAACAAACGTTAAGATGTTAATAATAGAGAAAACTGTTTAGGGAGACAACTGGTGGCGGGGGGGATATATGAGAAACTTCCATATTTAGTGTTCAATTTTTCTGTAAGCCTGAAACTGCTCTAACAAATAAACTTTATAAATTTTACAAATAATTATGGAGAAGCTTGGTTAAAAGAAACTTTCTGACACACATTATATTGCCACTAGGCAAAAAGTAGAAAAATAAAAAAAGGCTAATGTTTTGCATTTTGCTTTATTTATATTTCTATTCTAGTCTATTTCTCCAATTCAAAAATATTTTCCCAAAAGATATATTTTGGAACAGTTGTCAAATTATTAATAGAGATAGCACTTCTGACATCAAGTGAGAATTAGTTCTACATTTCAACACCAAAACACACAAAATCTTGCATTCTTTAAGGATTCCACAGACTGCTTATTAAACTTTCACAGAGGTACTTCACCAAACAGATACAAGAGTCAGGTCAAAAAAAAAAAAAAGACGTGGGGGGAAAAAAAACACAAAGAAGGTCAACCCCTATCTTATTTTACACACAAGCACAGCCTCTACTGATTATAATGTTTGTTTCTTTTATTCAATGGCAGATCCCAAGCATTATTAAGGGAAATAAATATACTCTCCAAACCTACATAAGTATTGCCCAACGGAAGGTTAGATCTAAAGGTGAAGTTAATCTCTTTGTCATGAAGAAAACTGTAGAAAACCAAAAAATGTCCTTCACTGGGACGCTTACAGAACAGTGCAGAACTTGTTGGAGTTGTAACTATAGATGGTATTAACAGCTTGAATTTAAATGCAGCATTTGAGAGTGTAACATTAGCTTAGTCCAAGGTCAAATATTATGATTATTTATTTTTTGGAGAGGGTCATCTATAAAGAGATTCAGAGTAATTGAAAACTTGAAATCTGTATGGTTATAAGACTATATACTCTTCATTCTCACCCAGATGTTTCTAGAAGTAGTTTCCCCTAGCTCCATATATTCTACAAAACTTATTCCTATCATTATAATATGTAGAGTAAAAAACAAAGTTGTATGAAGATTTATGTCACAAAATCAAAAACAGAAGGGGGAATAACATAGAATAAAGATAGAATAGACTGAAGTGTCAATGCACACTTGTAATCTACATTAAATATGCTGATACTTTCATACAGGTACCAAAATAGAGGTGACGTTTTTCATCATCATGATTTGCTTATAACAGGAGGCTATTACTTAACTTCAATGGTTTATAAAAAAAATTATATGCTTCAAATGAGTGGAAGCTCCAAATATAGTATAGGAGAAAGAATGACAGTATTGTGATTAAGTTTATCCATGAAGGCTTTGATCAAAATGATTGCAGGAAATGATTCCATGGTAATAAATAATAACTTTCAAAAATTAAATGTATAATAAATGTTGAGAAAATATATCAAGAAAGGTGAGGAAGGGGGGCTCCTGCAATGATGTCAAAATTAAACTTTTTTAGTCCAGCTGGTGTGGCTCAGTGGTTGAGCATCGACCTATGAACCAGGAGGTCATGGTTTGATTCTGGGCCAGGGCACATGCCTGGGAAGCGAACTCGATCCCCAGTAGGGGTGGGGTACGATAGGCAGCTGGTCAATGATTCTCTCTCATCTTTGATGTTTCTAGCTCTCCCTCCCTCTCCCTTCCTCTCTGAAATCAATAAAAATATATTTTAAAAAAATAAAAATAATTTTTTTAATAATAAAAAAGGAAGGTTCTTTTAATAATTAGTGGGATTTTATACCCAGGCTCAGTTGGCAGATAACAAGAAAACATCTTCATACTATTGATCTCTAACAGTACTTTCTCCTCTTCTGCTAAAAGCAGCTGAAAAACCATATCTTTCAAAAAGTCTTGGCTAAGCAACATTCTTTAAATTCACTTATTCTACATTTTAACTCCTTATTTGTAGAGTTGTAATATGAATTAAATTAAATGTATCTTCGCAAATAATTATTTAATCTTTATTTCATATGCAGTTTTCTAAGAAATGATTTCTTGGATTTTAATACTTTTATACCCCATAACACTTTGAAATGCAAAGTAAGTAGTGAAAACAGTTTTGAAGCACTTGGAGGTGTCATCATTTTCTGCATATTCACAACTTAGAGTATGAGAAAATGTTTAAAGTAACCTTACATAATAAAAAGATAATATGCAAATTGTCCCCTCAACCAGGAGTTCAATTGGGAGTTCAACCAGGAGTTCCACCAGGAAGCAGGGCCAGCCAGCCAACCATCTGCAGCCCCTACCCCCACACCGACCTTGCCCCTGATTACCGCCCTGCAACCTGATCAGGGCTGGGACCAACTGGCCAACTGCCCATGGCCTCTCTCCCTGGTCAGCCTGGCCTGATCGGCCCTGATCGGGATGGGCCAGTCGGACCCCACCAGCACATGAATTCATGCACTGGGCCTCTAGTTATTGTATAAATACATCAACAAAATTTATTACAATTTAAAATGTCTTAAACTTTGATTAGGCATTTATAATTCTTAGAATCCAAACAAATAAAACAGAGTAAGTTTTGAATGTCTAAGATCAAAGAATGAGGGCTAATGTATGCAGTCCAATATTATTGAAAATGATACCGTGATTAAAAAGAATGCAATTGATCTAGATAATTTTCCTAATTGTATAATTTCCTAGGTGTAAGTTAGTAAGCAATAGCCTAATTTCCTTGTCTGCAAAATAGAACATTATATGTCCTAAGAAAAGCAAAGTAAATAATAAGTAAATATACTAGCACACATTAAACAAATAGGTGCACAATTATATAACTTGTATATTTTATATTTATACTAGAGGCCCTGTGCACAAAATTCATGCATGAGGGGTGTGTGTGTCCCTCAGCCCAGCCTGCACCCTCTAAAATCTAGGACCCTTCGAGGGATGTCTACTGCCTGTTTAGGCCTGATCCCAGACTGCTGACTCCCAGCTGCTCACCTGCCTGCCTGCCTGACTGATTGCCCCTAATCGCTTCTGCCTGCCAGCCTGATCATCCCCTAACCACTCCCCTGTCAGCCTAATCAACACCTAACTGCTCCCCTGCTGGCCCGATTGCCCTTAACTACCCTCTTCTGCTGGCCTGGTTACCCCCAACTGCCCTCCCCTGCAGGCCTGGTCCCCCCCCAACTTCCCTCCCCTGCAGGCCTGGTCATCCCCAACTGCCCTCCCCTGCAGGCCTGGTCCCCCCCCAACTTCCCTCCCCTGCAGGCCTGGTCATCCCCAACTGCCCTCCCCTGCAGGCCTGGTCCCCCCCCAACTTCCCTCCCCTGCAGGCCTGGTCATCCCCAACTGCCCTCCCTTGCAAGTCTGGTCGCCCCCTAGTGCCCTCCCCTGCCGGCCATCTTGTGGTGGCCATCTTGTGTGTTGGAGTGATGGTCAATTTGCATATTACCTCTTTATTATATAGGATATTTTATACTATACAATGTATATACCATTTAAAATGTGCCCGTTATATATATTTAATGTATACTAATTTTGAATCATTTAATGTTCTTTAAAAAAGTTTAATATGAAAATTAAAAACAGTGGAATCTGTGTTATTACATAGATCTCCTTTGCTTGACAAAGTGTTTCTGGTGTGTTGGTATCAAACGAACCTACAAAAATAGGTCATCTGTGCTTCATTTTTCCTAGTGGATATAGAACTTGGATATAGGAGTTATTTCTAACCCAGTGATTTGGTTAGAATATTTCAACTTCGTCCTAGCTGGCTTGGCTCAGTGGATAGAGCACCAGCCTGCGGACTCAAGGGTCTCAGGTTCGATTCCAGTCAAGGGCATGTACCTTAGTTGCGGGCACATCCCCAGTGGGGAGTGTGCAGGAGGCAGCTGACCGATGTTTCTCTGTCATTGATGTTTCTAACTGTCTATCCCTCTCCCTTCCTCTCTGTAAAAAAATCAATAAAATATATATTATAAAAAAGAATATTTTAACTTCAAACTCCTGAGGAACTTGCATGTTCTGTTATGATTTTATAAATATATGCACATACATACACATATGAATATATTATTTTTTTTTAGCTTTAGCAAGGAAGATTTTATTTTCCCTCTAAAAATTTAATAACAATGAGAGATGGATCACCAGGGGAAAAACCTCCAAGTGTATACTCAATCATTTCTTGACGCTTACTCTTCTGTCCATGCTGGGGATGTGAAATTATACACTGGCAAGAAAATGGGCAGTGTGCTCATGTGATATGAGGTTATTATTCCCAAACAATTTCATTTTAGGCACACAGATAATAAATTTTTGTGCTTATTACATATTAAGCTCACATATACTTAGAAAGTTTGTAAATTAGTTCATCTGTAACCCATAATAGGATTCATACTCTCTCAAAAACAATGAAAAGGATATAATTAACAATAAATTTTACCAAAAGGTAATCTTCCTTTGCTCAGAATTATAAAAGGAGTAGATTGAGATCAGACCACTCAGTTTTACTGGTATTCTGGCTTTTTCTCTACTTGCTGTGTGAAATTAGATTATTTGGCTTTAAAATAAGTGTCTTCATCTAGTTAAAACAAATTAAAAAGTATTAAACATGCTTCTTATGGTTGTAGAGATTAATGAGGACATTTATGTAAAGTACATAATTCAATGGCCAGCACATAGTAAGCATGCTAACATGCCATTACTTCTACTGTGGTCAGGGCCATCAGCATCATTGTGGGGTCTGTTGTCCCATAGAAGATGATGGGCACTGGGCCTCTGCCCTAACTTGAATGGTTCTTTGTGTACAATATATGTGTTGACTTATTTGCTTGACATTATGAAACATCTTTCTTTCCAAAATAGATTAGAATGTATTATAGTTATTTGAAATTTCTGGTTCTTTGATTACAAACTGATGACAATTACCCATTTCTGTTTGTAAATGTCTCAGTCTGTTTTCAGCACCACATTCAGAATATTTAACTAATTTTTATTCATTTCAAAGAGAGGAAGGGAGAGGGAGAGAGAGAAAAATCAATAATGAGAAAAAAAATCATTAATCAGCTGCTTCCTGCACTCCCCCTACTGGGTACTGAGTCTGCAACTCAGGCATGTGTCCTGACTGAGAATTGAATCATGACCTCCTGGTTCATGGGTCGATGCTGAACCACTGAGCAAAACCAGCCAGGCTATACATATGGATTTAAATACACATATAAATAGATAGATAGATAGATAGATAGATAGATAGATAGATAGATGCGCATAGGTATACGTATATGTATACGTATAGGTATACATATAGGTATACGTATAGGTGTAAATATAGGTAGATATAGACAGATATATAGTCATGTAATTAGAGAAATTAACATAGGTTTAAAAGTGGGTATACATGTGTGTATGCAGGTGGACACATCCAATATGTCAGGAAACTATTAATAAGTCAAAATCAAAATTATTTGAATTTATGCAATACGGAAGAACAACATCTTGACGGATATTTAAAGGAAGTGAGCTATCAATAAGATTTTGTTATCTGGGCTCAGTGATTTATACAATCAAAGGGAAGCCTGCAATATGAACGTCACAATAGTAATGAGTCAAAATCAAAATTATTTGAATTTATGCAATACGGAAGAACAACATCTTGACGGATATTTAAAGGAAGTGAGCTATCAATAAGATTTTGTTATCTGGGCTCAGTGATTTAAAGAATTTTTTTTAAGGTAGGGATCTGATTGGATTGGGGAAAGTTTACAATTTACTAGTTTAGTTTAAATAGTTTAGGATTGAGGGAAATAACAAGGCAAGGGTCTTAAACAAGACATTAACTAAACTGTTGGTTCATTAGTTAGATCTTTACCCAGGTAAAATTTTAAGAGTTTTCTTAAAACAAGCAAAGGAATTTCTCCAAAGAAAGTTATTTAATAGTTTATAGAATTACCTATCCTGGAGAAAATTTTTGCTGTAATAAGTAAGCCATATTGATGCAGTAGTTATCAATGTATATACACTCAAATATTCCTTAGTTATTTAACTCTGATAACTGAGATCAGTAGTAGTAATAAATTATAAACTTTTGAATAAAATAGGTATCAAAATTATTCCCAACAAACTATTTATTCATTTCAAAGGGGAAAAGACTAAATTACAATGGGAGCATGGCAGACACCACCTCAAGACAGTTATCAAAGTTACCACCACTAATAAGAAAATCGCCCTGGCCAGATGGCTCAGTTGGTTGGAGTGTTGTTCTGTACACCAACAGGTTTCAGGTTCCATTCCCATTCAGGGCATATACCTACATTGCAGGTTCGATCCAGATCAGGGAGCTTATGGGAGGCATTCCATTGATTTTCTTTCTCATCTCTCTCTCTAAAATCAATAAAACATATAGTCAATGTGTGAGGGATTAGAAAACATTAAAAAGCCTGTTATGCTGACAGAAGGACAAAAGTGTCTTGCTTTCACTTCATTAGATATGCAAAACAAAATATGGTTTTAGGATGAAATCCGTATAACAAATTCTTTTATAAATTGACAATTCCTGAGTATCAAATGTCTTTATATGATGTGAGACTAGTAAAAGCAAGCAAAAAACATTATATCTATTAAGATCTGTCTGTTTTGGTTCTACAAGGCTAAAATACTTTTCATATTTGGCTTTTTATTGACCTGTTGAATTTCTATAGGAACCCAGCTGCAACTGAGTTTGAATCTTGTCTTTTGTAAACCCACTCTTCCTTTATGCAATTTTCCCTTATTTCACAAATTCAATGTGTGTACTAGTAATCCTCCTTTTAACTTAAGCTTCAAAACAAAAACAAATCCCACACCAACCAGTAATAAAACCATGTTATATAAAAGTGCTGTCCTTTCTAAGCCTAGTTGCATTAGAAATCTGTTAACTCTCATTTATAACAAAATGCTTTTATATATGCACACATAAGAAAATGGGACATACTTCAGAGAGGAGAGCAAGCCAGGTGACTCATGCAGTAAGTCACTATCCTATATAATAAAAAGGAAATATGCAAATTGACCCAAACAGCAGAATGACCGGGAATGACTGGTTGCTATGATGCTCACTGACTACCATGGGACAGATGCTCAATGCAGGAGCTGCCCACTGGTGATCAGTGTGCTTCCACAGGGCCAGTGCTGCCCAGCCAGAAGCCATCTCATGCTGGCCAGTGCAGCGGCGGTGGCGGGAGCTTCTCCCGCCTCCACAACAGCGTTAAAGATGTCTGACTAACAGCTTAGGCCTGCTCCCCATGGTGAGCAGGCCTCAGCCATTACTTGGACATCCCCCAAGGGCTCCAAGGCTGCCAGAGGGATGTCTGACTGCCAGCTTGAGCCCAATCTCCCATGGAGCAGGCCTAAGCTGGCAAGTAGATATCCCCTGAGGGGTCACAGACTACGAGAGGGTGCAGGCCAGGCTGAGGGACCCTTCCCAAGTGCACAAATTTTCATGCACCAAGTCTCTAGGGTAGAATAAGACTGGTGACATGCCATACAAAAGACCAGCTTGGAGGAATGGCCCAGGTACATTATCTAGACTCCTAATCTTAGGAGTTACTAAGGGTGGAGAAACCCTTTCACTCCTCCATCCAGAGTTTAAATTGTACAGCCCTTGTACCTGTCCAAACCCTCTAGCTTTCCTCTCTAATTCTTTCTCTCAATCCAGCCATGTCTCTTTAGGTATCAAGAATCCAGATTTTCCCTGGCCGGTTTGGCACAGTGTGTAGAGTATTGGCCTGCAGACTGAAGGGTCCCAGGTTTGATTCCAGTCAAGGGCATATACCTTCTTTCAGGCTCGATCTCCAACTTTGGTTGGGGTCATGCAGGAGGCAACCCTTGATGTGTCTCTATCACATCCATACTTCTCTCTGTCTCTTCCCCTCTCTTCTAGTCTCTCTAAATATCAATGGAAAATATCCTCCAGTGAGAATTTAACAAAAAATAAATAAGTAAATGAGGTTAAAAAAAAAGAATTCCAGATTTATAGATTATACTCTTTGGTTTATCTGATAATGTTATTTAAATGTTCTGACAATTTATAATACCTTATGATTGATCTCTGTGTTTTCTATTTACCATTGGTTATGAATGTTATAGTGAATAAATACACCAGTAGCACACACAGTCTTTATTAATAGTGCCATCATTGCTGTCTTATCCACTAAGAACTGCTGATTCTAAGAATAATCATTTAAAAAATCAAATTACAACTGATTTCCTGGGTGTGTATTTTAATATATGGCAAAAGTAAAATACTATTTTGTGCTGAAGTGACACTTTATAGTTCATACTTAGAGATGAGTTATCAAAAACAGATAAAGTTGTTACTCTGCATAAATCATAACTGCAAAGTTATAACCTCAAAGAGATCTGCCTGACAGTACATGAAATACAGAAAAGTGGGCTAAATGTGACTATCACACTGTGCTCTATGAAGTCAGAGTATAATTCCGCAAAGTAATTATTTTCCAGTCCTATTCTGAGACAAAATAATTGATTTAGTATATCCAATCAATACTTATTTGTTTCTGCTATTTCTGATGATGGATTTTTATTGAATAATTCAGATTGTTGTTTAGCTCAGCAATGAAAATATTTGCATATCAAATGAAAACCAAGATATTTAGGTACATTGAAAACTACACTTTAATTTTTTCACTTAAAATTTAGTAATAATCTCTAAGTATATTCTCATAAATTTTTTGTCCACTTCCTTTTCAACAGATGAATCATCTTGCCCTGGTTGGTATGGCTCTGTGATTAAAGCATCAGCCTATACACTCAAGGGTTGTGGGTTCAATTCCTGGTCAAGGGCAAGTACCTGTGTTGCAGGTTCCATCTTCGGCCCTAGTTCAGACTCATACAGAAGGCAACCAATTGATGTGTCTCTCTCATATCTCTCTTTCTCTGCTGAGTAACTTCAATTAATCTTAAATGTTTATGGAAACATATTTTAGTCTATAAAAAACAGAAATATCAAATAATCATATATTGATGCATGAATAATAAAACCAAAATGTTATTTATTACCCAGTATGATAAAACTGAATTATTGTTAACAAACATTCAACCTTTGAGGGGGAATTTTGATACCCCAAACATTTATGGATGGGATATTGTTCAGCATCTAAAGAAAAGATATTCTTCAGTAAACTCTAAATGAGGCCTAAGAGGAAAATACAAAGTAAGGGAACTTCTAGAAGGAAGAGCTAAGAGCCATGGAAAACAATGGATTGGAGAGCTACAGCAGATGCAGAAATGTGTCCTAAACCAAGGATATTTCTTATCTTCAGGGCAGAGGTACAATTTAATATTTATCGAGCAGAATTTGAGAATTACTACAGTAATTCTTCCATTTCCTGAGTGGTAGTATCTTTTTCTTTTTCTTTTTTAATATATTTTATTGATTTCAGAGAGGAAGGGAGAGGGACAGAGAGACAGAGACATTAATGATGATGGAAGAATCATTGATTAGCTGCCTCCTGCAGGTCCAACACCAGGGATCAAGCCTGTAACCCGGGCATGTGCCCTGAATGGAAATTGAACTGTGACCTCCTGGTTCATAAGTTAATGCTCAACCACTGAGCCATGTTGGCCAGGCTTGTAGTGTCTTCTTCAAAGTCTACTAAATCCTGTAATATATAGTAACCAAAAATTTTGCAATATATTTTTCGTTAAAATTATGAATATATTTCAAATATATATTACATATATATATCCTATCAAATAAAATAGTAATATGCAAATTAACCATCACTCCAACACACAAGATGCCGCCCCCATGTGGACACAAGATGGCCGGTAGGGGAGGGCAGTTGTGGGTGACCAGGCCTGCAGCAGAGGGCACTTAGGGGTGACTAGGCCACCAGGGGAGGACAGTTGGGGGCTATCGGGCCGGCAGGGGAGCAGTTAGGCATCGATCAGGCTGGCAGGAAAGTGGTTAGGGGGTATTCAGGCTGTAGGCAGAAGCAGTTAGGGGCAATCAGGCAGGCAGGCAGGCAGGTGAGCGGTTGGGAACCAGCAGTCCTGGATTGTGAGAGGGATATCCAACTGCCCATTTAGGCCCGATCCTGAAGGGGTCCCAGCTTGGAGAGGGTGCAGGCTGGGCTGAGGGACACCCTCCTCCCCCCATGCACGAATTTCGTGCACCAGGCCCCTAGTATATATATATTTTGGTGTGCCACAGAATTTCAGAACTTGGTCCACCTGAAGGGGGTGTAGGCAGTCTGAAAACAGCCCTCAGCACCTCACCCAGGCAGGCCACACCCCTAGGGGGTGAGGGTCCCTGCTGGGGGGCTTGGCCAGCCTGCAAACAGTGATCAGCCATTCACCCAGGCTGGCCAGGCACCCAAGCGGGACCCACATCCTGATCCGGGACACCCTTCAGGGCAAAGCAGACGGCCCCAACCCGTGCACCAGGCCTCTATCCTATATAGTAAAAGGGTAATATGCAAACTGAACAGCAGAAAGACTGGGAATGACTGGTCACTATGATACACACTGACCACCAGGGGGCAGATGCTCAATGCAGGTGTTCATATGGGAGTTCATAACTCATTCTAATCTATGCACAGTTTCAAAGGTATCTGAAATGGTGTTATTTAGTGAAGTTTAGGTGATTTGTTTATGATATAATGTTTGTATTAAAACATACTTGGCAACATTTAATACCTATTTTTGCTGTTCTCTCTGCTGTTTGGGTTAATTTCAAGAGGGTAATCTTTGGGGTTCATTAGCTTACTCCTTGATTCTCTCTAAATAATTCTAGTCTAAATCTTTTATTATAGCCCAGAAGTTCTAACTACTCAAGGACAAGATTAGACACCTGCTTGATTTAGAAACACAAAGACCTTAAGAACCAACATAAACTCTAAGCACCTAGAGTGGAAGATTTAAAAGCTTATCACATCCATGAAAAATATATCAAGAGAATATATGTGTCAGGAGTTAGGCAAAGAGTAAAACTGATATTTTCATTTCTGGAGATTACAGGGTCTTCTGAATAAAGTATATTATACTTGTAAGAGATGAACATCACTAAAATAACCAAATTAAACAAACTTGCAAATGAAATGTCAATGCAAAAAACTATATATATGTATATATATATATATATATACTAGAGGCCCTTATTTGTGATTGGCTTCTTTCACTTGATGTCACATTTTAAAGGTTCATCCACATTGTAACATATATCA
>NW_006283633.1:175450-192994 GCF_000327345.1 Myotis davidii
GGCTGTCAGCCGCCATCTGGGCTGGCATTTAATTTGCATATTACCCTGATTAGCCAATGGGAAGGGTAGCGGTCGTACGCCAATTACCATGTTCTCTTTTATTAGATAGGGGGTATATATATATATATATATACTTGAGGAAATGTCTTAGGTCCTAGAATATAAAATTACACAATCTTATTTATAAGCTTATGGATATCAACTGTACCCAAAGCTACTTCAGGAAAAAAAAATATTTTCACTAAATATATCTTAATGCTTCTCATATTACAGATTTCTAAAAGTAAAATACAATGAACTAAAGAGTAAGTCTCATTATAGTTCTACTTAAAACAAAATAGATGGCAAATTGGTTCTTTGGCAGGGCATTCATT
Source organism: Myotis davidii (assembly GCF_000327345.1). NCBI lineage: Eukaryota > Metazoa > Chordata > Mammalia > Chiroptera > Vespertilionidae > Myotis > Myotis davidii. The sequence goes on from NW_006283633.1 coordinate 175,825, forward strand.
GATATCATTTCATTTAAATTCCATAAATAATGAATCAGATGCAATCTTCCTGAAGGCAGAAACAAGCTTTCCCAGGTTTTATCATTTCTATGACATCATATATGGTCTGAACTGTAAAGAGAGGTGAACCAAATGTTTCCCATTTAAAGCTGGCCAAGGCAAAAATTTCAGCTTGAACCTTGTCATAAAAACATGCTATGGGCAAGAGCTCAACAAAAGCGTATAAAAGAGGCACCTGTGGTTTTTAAATTAAGCCCATTTGCTGTAATTAGCCAGCTTTATTTTTCATAAGTTGACTTTTATCATTGTTTCTTAAACCATCCCAGTGGTGGTCATAAACACCATGCCGTTTTAATAGGGGAGGATTTTGTTTCTTAAAACCCCAAGTGACTTGAAATCAAATCAGTCAGGCCACTATTAAAAGGTGGGGGGAGAAATTGAGGGCTCTGGTTAACTCAGCTCTCATTGTAGGCAATTCAATCCAAATAAAATGGACTGGCATTAGTGCAGCGCCACCCTGTACAGTCTCAGTAGATTTACCTTTCCTTTGGAGGTTAATTCCCAGCATGGTTATTCTTGAGTCACAGCTTACTTTTCTGCATGATTAACCCTTTAAAAATAACTGCACTTAAAGGGAAAGATATTTTGAAGTAAAACCTCAGGAAATTTCACAGGAAATATGTGCCTATTAAAAATAAACTTTTAAAATATGTTTAAGAATAACCAGTCTGACAGCTGTCAGAGTGGAGGAGTGGAGGGGGATAGTTGAAAAAGGTGAAGGGGTTAAGGAAAAAAAAACAAAACACCTCATAGATAGAGACAACAGCATGGTAATTAGCAGAGGAAAAGAGAGGCGAGGCGGGGCAGAGGTAAAAGAGGGTAAAGATGAGAGAAACAGTGATAGAAGGAGACTTGACTTGGGTTGGTCAATACACAATACAATATACAGAGGATATAGTATAGAATTGTACACCTGAAACCTATATAATTTTATTAACCAATGTCACCTCAATAAATTCAATAAATTAAAAAAAGAAAAAAATAGTCAAATGTCATTTTTAAACTAATACTAAATAACTGCACATTTGATATATATTTGAGAATTGAGCTTTCCTTTTTTTTTTTCCAGGTATACTTCAATGTATTTTGGCAGCCCTAAAATTTCACCTAGAAATATAATTATTTATATGCTGGTAAACATATTTTACATATTTTGTTTTTCTTAGCTCTAGTCATAGAAACAGAAACTCTTGGCACTTCTGTGCATCAGAAGAGAATTCTCAGACATTTTAAGATGAGATTTTTTTTTCTTGAACAAAAGATAATCCCAGAAATTATGTACAATTTAAAAAAGTATTTTCAGACTAACAATTTCAATGTTCTAAGGAAAATGAATAGAAAAAGCATGGCTACTATCCCAGGAAACTGGGAAACACTCTGTTATAAGAAATAGTTGATATACAAAAGAAAACACATAAATAGTATACTTGATTCTGCCAAATCTCTTTCCTTTGATGTTATTATAAACTGATTTTCATGTACAGCACTGCACTTTACAAGGTGGCAGAGATATATGCAAAATATTATAAATAAAAACACATTTAAACATAAAATTTTATCAAGAAGCACACAAATGAGCACACCCTTGATCAGATCATTTAAAACTCTGAAGATCTGAGGGGAAAAAAAAGGGAAACTTTGACACTGTGCAAACTGAACAAAGGACTTCCAGGCAACAAGGCAGCATAAGTAAACACAGTACTTGCCTTCTCCCACAGCCACATCAAAATTATAACTAAACTACAGAACAATTATAATTCAGAACTGCCTGAAACTAGGCTGACTGGAAGTCCTACAACAATGGAATTATAAAGAAACCACAGTGAGGCAGGTAGGAGGGGTGGAGATGTGGGTAGGACTCGAGGAACTGGGTGGTCTAATACTCAGATGTGGTGGATAAAATTTGGAAGGAATATCTCAGCTGTAGAGGTCTCACCTGAGGAGCAAGGGGTCCCAGGCCCACACTGGACCTTCGTCCCAAGGTTCTAGTGTCAGGAAGGGAAGTCCCATAACTTCTGGCTGGAGAAAAACAACAGGGATTGTGCTGAGAGAGATGGAGGACTGCTGGAGTCCCCAGCAGTTCCTCTGAAAGGGCCCCCACACAGACCTACTCAGACTCACTCCCTCTGAGTTTCAGGACTGGGGGAGCAGCTTGAAAGGCATAAAGGGATGAACTGAATTATCTGGCATCAGGGCAAGAGTTTTTTTCACCTTGACAGAAGTGCTGGCAGAGGCCAGTGTTCCTTTGATGAGCCCTCCCCCATAGAGCTGGCAGGAAAGTGCCATATCTGGACTCCATCAACCTGGATCATACTGTCTAAGCCACCCTGGTGATTTCCTGAGACCTTGCCCCATCCAACTTTCAGGCCCACCCAAGTTGTTTTCAGTGTCCTTTCCATACAAATGGCCTGTCTTGACTCATGCTTCAGATTTTCCTAAAATCTCTAAAACAAGCAACATCTGGGCTTAGCATTACCCATACCTCTCTAAGTGGCCTCAGGCCTGGCACTAGCAGTAGCTGGGCTAGCTGGATTCGGTTCACAGCTTGGCCTAGCTTGGCTACCTAAAAACCCAGCAAAATTAGCAGCCCTCTGCCCATCACTTTGTAGCTCATACTGGGTGGCCCAGGGCAGACACAGGCAGTGGGTAATCTTGGCTGGCATCTCCTGGGAGGAGCCCAGAGACAGTACATCAAGTGGACAACTTGTTTAAGCACTAGCACCCAACCACCTCCACAGGCAACACTCAAGAGGCAGACTTAGTGGACACCAGTGGTCCGCTGAAGTAAGTCCTGCTCTGTGGGGTGGGCCCCTGCACAGCTGATCCTCCATGGTGGTTGAGGTCAGTAGTTGGTGGTTACAGGCAGTTCTTGCAGCTGATCAGCCTTGGGGTAAACCCTCCTATTGGCATCCAACAGCAATGAAGGCTCAACTACAACAGGAGGGTATACACAGACAACATGAGGGGTGCACCTCAAGTACCCAGCTTGGGTGATTGGGGAGACTGTGCCACTAACCTCTACAAAACATCTACTACATTAGGTCACTGTACCAAGCCTGGGAGACAGCAATTCTACCTAATACAAAGAAACAAACACAGGGAAGCTGCCAAAATGAGAAGATAAGGAAGCATGTTCCAAATGAAAGAACAGAACAATACTTCAGAAAAAGAACTAAACAAAATGAAGACAAGCAATCTACTGGATCAGTTAGAAATGAAGGATACACTAACTGAAATAAATAATAATTTACAGGGAATCAACAGTAGAATAGATGAAACAGAGAATCAAATCACTGATTTGTAATATAAAGAAGGAAAAAACACCAAATCAAAATAGCATACAGAAAATAGAACAGCCCTGCGCCCCTCTCCCCCAAAAAGGATAGTGTAAAGAGGCTTTGGGATAACTTCAAGCATACCAACATTTGCATCATGGGTGTGTCAGAAGAGAGAGAGAAATTGTAAACCTTTTTTAAAAAAAATGACGGCAAAGTTCCCTAACCTAGTGAAGGAAATAGACATACAAGTCCAAGAAGCTCAGAGAGTCCCAAACAAGATGAGTCCAAAGAGGCCCATACCAACACACACATCATAATTAAAATCCTAAAGATTAAAGACAGAGAGACTTGAAAACATCTGGGCATAGGTTATTTTTTAAAATTGATTTTGAGAGACAGAAAGGAAGAGGAGAGGGAGAGAGATAGAGAAAAACATTGATGTGAGAGAGAAACATTGATTGGTTGCCTCCCATACACACCCCAACCAGGAAATGAACCTGCCACCTAGGTACTTGCCCTGACCTTAATAAACCGGCCACTTTTTGGTGCATGTGATGATGCTCAACCTACTTAGCCACACTGCCCAGGGTCATAGGTGATTGTTATTATCTTCTTTATAAAGTTTCCCCAAACTTTTTAGAATGATGATGTATTATACTTATAGCCAGGTTAAAAAAAAAATACGTAACATCTAAAAATATGTGTGGGTTTGGGTTCTATTAGCTTAAACCATGGAGTCACAATAACAAAAAGCTCTAGCTGCAGTTAACATGAGGGAATTCTAAACAATTTTTTTGACAATAGAACAATTATATAGAATAATAAACTATTTAAACTATTATTTTTAAACAATGAGGTAATCAATGGTATAGGGCAGCCATGGGCAAATTATGGCCTGCTGGATCCAGCCCGTTTGAAATGAATAAAACTAAAAAAAAAAAAAAAAGACCATACCCTTTTATGTAATGATGTTTACTTTGAATTTATATTAGTTCACACAAACAAGGAGATGTGTAGGAGGCAGCTGATCCATGTTTCTCGCTCACTGATGTTTCTAACTCTCTATCTCTCTCCCTTTCTCTCTGTAAAAATTCAATAAAATATATTAAAAAAAAAAAGAACCCTCGAGTCAAAAAGTTTGCCCACCCCTGGTCTAGGGTCTGGAATCAACATAAAATAAAATATGCCTATTAAAATATGAGAGCTATTCTCAAAAGAAATTAGATAAACATAATCTAAATCATTAGAATTCAGCTCACTCTAACAATATCTGTAATTCTATTTTTACTTAAGGTTAAGCATGTAGCATCTTAAATACTATGTTCTTCTTAGTACAAAGTAATTTTATAAATTTGATTAAAAATGCATTGTTAGTCAAGATAGCTTCAGTTAGTTGAATGTAACAACAAAAACATCTAATCAACAAAATGTATTTAACTTAAATTCAATCAATGAAAGAAAGTACAACCTCTGCCCTAAGCTCAGTAGGATTGTTAGTTATTTTCCTAAGTTTCTGATGAAACTTTGTCTAGGGCAGAGTGCTCCTTTCAGATAAATTTTGCATCTTTGATGTTGAAAAAAAAAATTATCCAAAATGAAATGTATTTTATTTTCATGAACATAAACTAAACAGATTACTGGCAAAAGGAGAAAGGGCAAAGTTATTGACTTGAGTATTATCTTTAATTAAGCTGTTGTTTTTAATCCTCACAAACAGATCCACATGAGGGCAGTAGACTATGGTAAAGCCTAAAATATGGAATGTAATACAGAGATGCACCACGAGGAAAAGACTTTTCAATTCTGGAATCCTTTCCCCTGAATAGGTATAAACATCATTATGTTAGGAATCACAACAAACCTGAGTTACCAGTGGCTTTCTCAGGACTAATACATTTTTTGTTTTATATTTCAACATACAGGTAGGCAAAACCCTTTTCTCTCTTCCCTCCATATAAAAATTCATAAAAAGTCCAGTCAGGTAGACCTCTCAAAGTAAGCACAATCCTTGTTCCGTTGTTTTCCTGGTAAGGATGGCCTAAGATAAAAAATATCCCAGTTGAAAGAAAACTCCTGCTCCGTAGAGAAAGAAAGTCAACTCAATTTACCATTTTTAAAAGCACTTTGAGAAATAATGACATTTTCTAGTTAAAAACCTGAACATAAAATGAAAATGGAAAGAACAAATTTTAATACCAGGCTCCATGGTATCTGAGAAAAAGATTTTTGGATTATTTATATTTATACCCATTATTACCAGGAGTTGAGGAGAAAAGTAAAGAAAAATTAGAAAAGTTTTACCACTACTTGCCCTTCCTTGACTCTTTTATAGTCCAAATAGGATGTTCTACCCCTCAGCTGTATTCATTTTCTATTTCTGCTGAAACAGATTGCCACAAACTTGGTAAATTCATGCACTGGAGGGGGCATCCCTCATGATTATTATCTCGCAGTTGCTTTAGGTCAGAAACCTGACATGGGTCTCACTGGACCCAAACCAAGGTGTCAACCTTGCTTCAGGTTTTAGGGAAGAAGCCAGTCTAAGCTCACTCACATTGTTGGCAAATTTAAGTTCCATAAACTGTAGGATTAGTTCCTTTTTTTGCTAATAGACACCTTAACTTCTAGTAGCCTTTTTCAGTCCTCACATGTTACATCTCAGAACCAGCAACAGCATGCTGAGTTGCTCTCAGGCTCGGGACCTCCCTTATTTTCCTTCTGTGGCATCTCATTCACCTTCTGCTGCTTTGCATCTCCCTGATTCCAGCCCAGAGAAAGGGTTGGTGGGATGAGATCGGCCCACCCAAATGATTCAGGGTAACCTGCCTATTTTGAAGCTCATAAACTGAACCACATCTGCAAAATCTATCTTACCATGTAACATAATCTCTTCAAAGGTTCTAGACATTAGGCTATGGACATTTTTTCGGGGTCATTGAATAGCCTGTCACATCATCCTATATAATAAAGAGCTTATATGCTAATTAGACTGGACAGCAGAACAACCTTTTGGAATGACCTTCTGGACAACCTTCCAGAATGACCAGTGGTCAGGGGGTGGGGCAGAGGTGGCAGGAGAGGCGGTGGCACAGGCCTGGTCCTGGCACTGCCCCTTCTGCAGAAGCAGCAGGAGATGCCACAGCATGGACCTGGAGCCTCCACAGTGGTGGGGCGAGGCACGACCATGGCACTTCAACCTCCCATGGCCCCTCCCCCAGCTGACCTGGCCCCAGATCACCACCCCCACCAGTGGGCAGGGGCGGGGCCAGTGCTAAGGAGCAGTGAGCCTGGCTTCTGGTTGAGTGGCTCCCCAGGTCAAACAGCTGGAGATCACAGCAGCAATAGCAGGACCCTCTCCCACCTCCATGGCAGGCAGGCGGTAAGGAGCAGTGGTCCTGGACTGCAAGAGCCCCAGACTGTGGGAGGGATGTCTGAGTGCCAGCTTAGGCCGGATCCCCAGGGGAATGGGGCCTAGGCCAGCAGGGGGACATCTCCTGGGTGGTCCTGGACTGCAAGAGGGCATGAGGGACCCCCCTCCCCCCACCAGTGCATGAATTTTGTGCACCAGGCCTCTAGTTACATTATAAGGAGGCTCCGAGGGGAACAGAGAAGCATGAAGACAACACAAAAACAGAGTAGTCAACAAAGTGATAATTTTTTTTTTCCTGAGACCATTTTCATCCATATCCTGAAGTCCCATATATACAGGGTAGGGCAAAATTAGGTTTACAGTTGCTAGTACATGAAGCATAGCGTTTGTTTCTCCTATTATTATTTACTAATGGCCCAGTGCATGGACTCATGCACACTAAAAGGAAATTAATTAGAATAAATATTATAATATCACTATTCATCATTTCTCTATAAAACAAGTGTCAACCAAATTCATGATTGATGACAGATGGAAACACATGCATGCGATTGGCCTCAGTGAGAGCTTTATATGCATTGTTTATGCCAGGGGTGGGCAAACTTTTTGACTCGAGGGCCACAATGGGTTCTTTAACTGGACCAGAGGGCCAGAACAAAAGCATGGATGGAGTGTTTGTGTGAACTAATATAAATTCAAAGTAAACATCATTACATAGAAAGGGTACGGTCTTTTTTTTTTTAGTTTTATTCATTTCAAATGGGCCGGATCCAGCCCTCAGGCCATAGTTTGCCCACGGCTGGCTTATGCACAAGTCAACTTAGCCTTTTATAGATATAGAATGAACTTGCTTAATTAGACCTCACTCTGATTTAGCTACACATTTTCCAGCCCAGTGTATCACACCAACTTCTCTTTGAGGTAACTGCCAGCAACACAGCAGTAAATATCAACACGAAGCAGACTGTTATTGTAGATCATGCAGGGAGAACACAGGGTGAAATATTTAACTGTAGCAGTGTTTGACTATATTCTACACGGTGAGAAAACCTGAAGTCATTTTCAAGGTCCACCATTTCTTACTTCTTTTCAGTCAGGTCAAGTTTCAAAACTTTCTAAATCTCCATTGTCTGGCTAATGAAAAGAAAATAGGATTCCACCAGGTCTCCTATCTCCCTCCTCCAGGACTTCTGTGAGGATCAAATGAGTTGAGGCACAGGAAAACACTTCACAGACATTTGGTTAAAGTGTAAAATATTTGCACCTGGCTATAGAGCAAGTCATGTTCCTGGGCTGAAGAAACTCTAAGGAGGCTAGTTGCTAGGGAGAGGAAGCCGGGCGTTGCTACATGACATCATTACCCGCACCCACAGCCACCGTTTCCGGGCTGAGCTGGGCTGTGGGCTGCATTTTGCACCATGGGTTCTCAGCAGCTTTGGCTGCGATTTGGTGGGCTGTCGCTCCAGGGTGGTGGTGGGGCCTATGTTCCATTTGGGGGAAGCCAAGTTTTGCATTGTTGGTGCCAGTTCCATGGTGCTATTTTTTTGTAAATTGCCAGTGCACATCATGGCAGCACCTGCATTGATTGTCTGCCCACTACTGGTCAGTGTGGGTCATAGCAACCAGTCAGACAGTCAGAGGGACACTTAGCATATTATATATGTAGTTTGATTATTGTTTTATTTTCCATATAGACAAATATAAACCTACTATTGCCCAACCCCATATTACAAACTCATTCCAACACTACCCAACTGTGCACCCTTCTTCATGTACTGCTTGTGGAAAGCATAATGTTTTCAGGTTTCTAGGAAGGTCCTGCTTCCTACAAGAAACCACCAATAATTACTCAAAGCATTATTGATTTTTTTTATTTTTCAGAAGTCCTAAGCATTTAAGAACTGAACCATTAACACTTAGTAATGATTTACTAATGTAAATCTCACCTCCCCCAAGTAATTTATGTGATTAAGAGCATGGAATGTATAGCCTAAATCTACTCCAGATTATATATCACAGATATTCCACTTACTAACTGTATATCTTTAAGCAAATTAATAAATGTCTCTGTGCCTCAGTTTCCTCCTCTATAAAATAAAAAGAATAAGAGTAATATACATGTTTAGTGACTTAATACATGTACAGTGCTCAGAACAAGATCTATCCCATGGTAGCTACTCAATAAATAACTTTACTTATCTATACTAATAATACAGGAATATTCAAATTGTCCAGGATGCCATCACATAACGACCAATCAGGATGGGGTGGGGCCACAGTGGAGAGCTCTCAACACACCTTTGCCAGGGGGCCAAAGGGTGCAGAGAGGAAGGGAGAGCAGATAGGCAGTTAGGGGTATCAGGCCAGTAGAGGAGAGCAGATAGGCAATTAGGGTGATCAGGCCAGGAGGGAGCACAGATAGGCAATTAGGGCAATCAGGCCAGGAGGGGAGAGCAGTTAGGGGGGTCAGGCTGGCAGGGGAGCAACTAGGGGTATCAGGCAGGCAGGCAGGTGAGAGGTTAGGAGCCAGTGGTTCCAGATTGCGAGAGGGATCCCAGATTGGAGAGGGTACAGGCTGGGCTGAGGGACCCCCCTCCCATGCACAAATATCGTGCACAGGACCTCTAGTTATGATTAATAGCTGTTCAAGTGATTTAAGAATGTATCTTATTTTTAGGTTAAATTCACTATGGCTCCAAATCCTTTCTCTGTATTTAATTTTGCCTATATGATTTTGTCTATATACCAGTAAAAATAGGTAAAAATTAATAAAGACCATACATATATTGATGTTCTAAAAGTCATTATTATGTACACTGAATTTTATGTCAATGAAATTTTCTATGTGCATTAGTTATATTAATATGAGAAGCTACTTACCTGACTCTTTGAAAGTGAGGACATTTTATATGATCATCCTAGACAGCTAGTATTTTGAAACAAAAATGGTGAATAAACATAAATTTCATCTAGACCTAAATTATTGAAGCAAAAGATACATAAATAGTGCTTCAATATAATGCAGAGTAGAAAATCCACAAGAAAATAAATGAAGTATAGATGCCATCTTTCCAACGGTCTTAGATTCACGAACATTTCCACAACTTTATTTAAATTCCTAATAACCAGTTTTTAAGTGATGTCGTCTAAAATGAATTATGCTCCATTCTCTTTACAGGACTAAACTTTAGACAAAATATATCACAATTAGTACCAATGAGAAAATATACCACTTTCTCATTCATTCAACTGTTATTTATTAAGGTTAGAGATAATGAATGATACCATTCATCTTCAATGTTGAGGCGATACTGGAGGTAGGGATAAATACATCCTCACTTTCCAGAGACTCTGAGAAAGCTTGCTCTGTGAAAACCAGATTAACATTCTGTTCTGTGTACCTACAACCCTCACGGGGTTTTAGAACAAGGCACTGTTGCTCATTAACTATCCTGATTTGGTTAGTATTTGCTCTCATCCAGTGCTCAATAAGTTTTGTTTCACTTTTAGATCTTAAAAACATGTTGAGTGAAGGTATAAATGAAATGTATCCATTATTAATTTTAAGCACTTTAGGGTATTATTCCTTTCTGTCTTCATTTGGGACCTCCCAAAGAAAGAATTTAATTGTGCATTTTTACGATAGCTATAGCCTTAAAACACTTTTAGCTTCAAGGAATAGCATACCTATGGTCCAGTGGCTTAAATATGTGGTTATATTAATAAATTTTGAATGACAAAAACTTCAGAGGTTAATTCAGCAGCTCAACCACGTCAGGCCTTTCTGTCACTTATGATTCTCTGGACTCTTCCCTCATGATTGCCGGAGGCTGCTAGAAACTCCACAGTCACATATAATTGTGTTTAAAAGCAAAGGTGGGAAGGAAGAGAGTGAAGGGCCATCTCTCTCTTTTAATTAGACAGGAAACTTTTTTTCCCCAAAGTCCTTCAACAGAGTTACTGTTTTGACATTTCAGCCAGAACAAGATCACATGCTTAATAATCCTAAACCAGGTAAAAAGGTATATGATTAGCCTGTGCAGTGTGGCTCAGTGGTTGTGTTTCACTGGTTTGATTCCATCAGGGCACATGCCTGGGTTTCAGGCTCAATCCCCAATAGGGGGTTTGCAGGAGGCAGCCGATCGATGATTCTTTCTCATTATTGATGTATCTATCTCTTTCTTCTTCTTCCTCTCTCTGAAATCAATAAAAAAAATATATTTTTTAAAAAAGGTACATTGTTAATATAATTGACCAATCAATCACTGGTGAAGAGCATATTGCTTCCCTCAAATATAAGTAAAATCAGAATTTTATTCTATTTGCAAAAATGAAAGCAGAAATGACTAACTGGTAGGCAACTAGCAACAGCAGGTGCTATTTTCTTAGTATTCTCTCTCCACCACATACTGGGCAGATTGCTATACATTCTTCAAACATCTTAGCTGCAACACACTGTCAATAATGCAGTTGCTCGTTCAGACATCATGAAACAAATACACGAGGATGGTAGTAATAATTCACACAAGCCAATGCAAACAGGCATTTTTGGTTTTCCCATTTATCAATGAGAAAAATAAGATTTAGAGAACATATTACCTTGCCCAATATCAGCAAATCCCAGCCACCTCAGCAAAGAACTTGAGTGTAGCTGGGACTCAAGCTCAGATTTCTCTGACTCCAAAGCTAGAGTTCTTGATGACTGATATACACGACCTAAATGTCACTTGAGGACTGCCATTTAGAATAATTGAGATAAAATTTTGTTATATGTACTTCCCTTCTGTACTTTGTAACAGTTTTAATATCAACTGCTGTTTCATTAGAATCAGAATTAATATCTGTAAGAACATAATGCTGTTAAAATTACAACAAGGATTATAAACACCACAATCTAGTTTCTGCCTTCTTGGAGATAGCAGACTAGCATGAAAATCCAGCCTGGTGTGAGGGGAGGCAGGAGGGGATTATTTTCAAAGTCAAAAGTCAAAAGCATCTTATCAAAATTCTCTCTCTCTCTCTCTCTCTCTCTCTCTCTCTCTCTCTCACACACACACACACACACACACACACACACTTGACCTTGAACAACAGAGAGCCATTGTAGAAACTAAATATGATGTCTGAACTATTGCCTTGGAAATGATAAACACCTGTCTCTCCAAGCTAAAACTATAAATATACAAATGTTATTAATGACTGCAAATGTCTAATAAAACCGAGGTATCTTTCAACCGAAGATAGATTAATTGAATCTAATATGGTGGGATTGGAAAAGTCGCTGTAACTAATTGCCCTTACAAGCAGTGAATGCCTCTAAGTGTGATATATAGTATCACACTTCAGTATTTTAGTTAAGGGTCTTGTTATTAAATTACCTTGAAACATCAATGTTGGAGGGTATAGAGCTCATTTACTATTTATATGTGTTCCAAGAAGGAAGGTCACCTTTTCTTTTAACATTTAGTTCTTACATTTTTCTTGTGCCTGAGGCTAATGATATCACTCTAAAAAATGCAGTGATGACACCTAATGGAACAATACCAATCCATCCCTACAAATATCTAGAGAAATTAAAAATATGCTTCAAAATTGGTTGATTGCCTAAACTACATTTTATCATCCAATAGCTTGCAAGCATAATTTGACTACATGATGAGAGCTACCTATCATCTCTTTTCTGATTTCAAATTTAGCAGCCCCAGAGGAAGCATTCTTTATCTGTTTGCAAAATGTCACTGACACTGCATTGGCCCTTATGGTGAAATAAAATTTTAAAAAATCTGTCTTCTAAAAGCTGGGCAACTCTCACAAAGATTTAGTGTTTACCATCTTTCCCCTAAGAGCACTTCTAATACTGAAGAACCATGAGTCTATTGCACACATATGTGCACATGTGTAATTCTCTCTATGATGGTTATTTTTGGGTCAATATAAAGCCAAATGATAAATATAGCAGGGCTTCACAAATATCTTACTGTTTCTAGGAACGAACACAAGTAGGACAAAACCCGAAGAGCTATAAAGCTTTCTTAATAGATACCAGGTGCTGTCTTTCTAGACTCTGACAAAATCTGTCTTATAGGCGAGACCATCTCATAGTAGTGGTGGTGGAAATAGTAACAATGGCTTCATGTGTTGGAGGAAAATGAGAATAATTACAATAAGAATATGACTGTAATTATCTAATGCCTATCATGTGCCACGCATTGCACGCCACAGGTATGTTATCACCTCAAAGGCTTACAAAAATCATACAAAGGTAGTTGCCATCTACATTTGTCTGGACTGGACTCTCCTATGTACTGAATGTTAGCCAGTTACTCCCCACTGGCTATGTAAATATTAAAATCAAATTTTGTTTTCGCTTTGTAACTTCATTCTCAATTAGCATGAGATTAAACTCAAAACAAACCAAAAAAAAGGCAACCTCCTCTTCAATTTCTAATAACATTTGGAATTATATTTTCCTACATAGTTTAGAATTTTCTTTTCAAGTTCTCTTTCTTCCCTTTTTTAGCCATTTTCAATGGAGAGATTTTAATTCCGTGTTTACATTTTTTTTTATTTTTCAAAAAACACATTAGAATTATATCTGTATTAGCAAAAACATTCAGATAAAGAATGGCCATTACCTAAACCCAATTGTTCTGTGCAGCAATGCAGTCTTCACTCCAACCCAATCAATATCGTTTAGTTCTTGGTACATATTAATGACCCTGCTGATCTCCTATACCCTGACACCCACAACCTTTACCCAACAGATACTGACATCTGTGACTTTTAACTACTACAGGTGTGGACACAAGATAATCAATATGCTAAAATCCCCACCTCACCAGAACAGGTCCATGTTCTGAATGATGGCTGAAGACAACAGTCCATAAATTATTTTTGTAAAGAGCCAGATAATAAATATTTTAGGCTTTGTGGCTATTCCGTAGGCTCTTGGTCCCAACTACTCTATCTTGCCATTAGCAGGAAAGCATTCAGCAAATACATAAATAAGAAAGTGTGGCTGTGTTCCCAAACTAGGCACCAGCCCGATGTTCTTATGTTCCATTTTCATTTTCATGTAGTTTGCAATATTATAGAAATGCCTATGTGATTCCTTCCTTGGCCTATAGATTATTGAGAATTATGTTATTTAATTTCTAAACCTTGGGAGGTTTTACTAGGCATCTTATAGTTACTGATTCCTATTTCATTTATCTGTGATCACAAAACATACTCTATATAATTTAAAATCTTTTATTTAGTGAGACTAGTTTTATAGCCCAGCATATAGTCTATCTTGGTAAGTGTCATGTGTATTTCAAAAATGTCTGTTTTTCAGTCATCATGTGTACGTTTTTATAAACACTAATTAAGTCAAGGTGCTTAAAAGTGTTATTCAGAGCACATTCTGTTTTTGTATGTTTCAGCAATTAATGGTTGTTATGGATGACATTTTATTTCTCTCTTTAATTCTGTTCATTTTTGCCTCATGTATTTTGGAGCTTTGTTATTAGATGTCCCCACAATTTTATAATAATGCCTTCCTATTAATTGACCCTTCTATCATTATGAAGTGTCCCTCTGAATCTCATAATGCTCAATCTAAAAATGTATTTTTCTCATATTAATAATGCCATTCCAGCATTTTTATGCTGGCTGTTGCCAGTCTTTATTTTGCCTTCGTTTATAAAAGTATATTCATTGGTTTTAAAAGTCTGGTTTGACAAGATGGGTTTTTTGTTTTGTTTTGTTTTGTTTTCAGTGTAAAGATGATTTCATGCCATACATCACCACTGTTTCTGAAGAGAAGTCAGTGGCCATTTGAAATTTAAATTGCTGCTCTCCTCTGTTTGTAAAGTTGTTTTTATTAGATTATCTTTATCTACTTTTTCAAGATTATCTTTATTTTTTTTTCCTTTGGTTTTGTGTTAGCTGTTTAACTTGATGTAGGTATGTGTGATTTTCTTCATATTTTTCCTGTTTGGGCTTTGCTCAGCATTTAGAAAATATAGCACCAACACTTAGAAAAGTGCAAAGACATAGTAGGTACTCAATAAACAACTTTTGAATAATAAACATATTTCTTAGCAAAAAAATAAAATAGGCCACAAAAGAATACATAGCATATTCATATATATATTTAATTTGTGTATGTGTCTGCATGTGTGTGCATGTGTATAAATGCATGAACACACATATATATTATTCAATATAGTTCAGATAGAATAGATTATGTTGCTGTAAGACAGTGGTTTGCAACCTTCCTAATGCCACGACCCTTTAATACAGTTTCTCATGTTGTGGTGACCCCCAATTTCATTGTTACAAATTGAACATAATTAAAGCATAGTGATTAATCACAAAAACAGTATGTAATTATATATGTGTTTTCCGATGGTCTTAGGCGACCCCTGTGAAAGGGTCATTCGACCCCCAAAGGGGTCGCGACCCACAGGTTGAGAACCACTGCTGTAAGAGCTACTCCCTAAATAAAACATACTATTTCTCAAAAAAAAAAGATAACTTCCCTAGATTTTTTTTATAACTCAATATCCATAGGTGGTTTAAGTTCTATTAAGCAAATGTATCTACATGGGAATTATAAGGCAGAAAGGGTAACATAAGTCAGTCACAAGTGGCTCTTCTTATGAGCACTGTGGAGAGGCAATTAATTACTTTGCAACAGAGGTCCTTTTGTCCTTCTGACCTTTTCATTTTCCCTCTTTTTATGAGTCCCTGAAGACAGGCAGTAATAACAAGAAATTGCCTGGATAATCAATCACATGACAGTTGGATGCTTACTCGTGTCTACAGGGCTCCACATCATGAAAACTTGATTCTCCTAGAAATTTTGTCAGGTAACTTATGCTTTCATAAGTCCCTACCTTATAAGAAAGCATGCAATAGATATAGTTGCCTGCAAGTAAAAATACAGACCAAAAAGACAATTAGGAACAAAGGTGATTGCCAACAACAGATCATCAAACAATGAGGAAACTTATTTTTCTAACTCAATTGAGTTTGAAGATAGTTAGCATCCAGTTAATATTAGAAGATGGGGCTATTAACTAATGGTATGCAAGAAATTATTTAGTTTCATTAAACTTGTGGGCACGTAGAAATACCTGTTAAGACAAGGAGAGTGCTGGTACTGTAATAGACAGTAAGGGCATAGTCTAAACAGAATTATTTAACATGCAGGCATATTTGTTTGTTTCTAAGATCAATCTACAAGGCCCCACTATTTCATATACATGAAAAACCTCTCTCTCAGATGAACAAGGCCTGACGTAAGCAATTAAAATAGGGAACTAGAGCCTCGAAGACTCAGAGCTCCTTGAATAAAGAGGAGAATGGGTACCTGTGAGAAAGATATAAACAATATCATATGTTCTTGCTATAAAATTTCTTTCATAAAAGAACTTGCTAGTATTAACCAAGTTAACTGCACATCGGGAAAAGAGAAATGTCCAGACTTTTCAAGATTTATTTGACATGGGCTCTGTATTAGTTTTTGATTGCTATTGTAACAAATTACATGAACTTACAATTCTGAATGTCAGAAGTCTGACATAGATCTTACTGGGCTAAAATCAAAGTGCTGTATGATTTCATTTATATGTAGAATCTAAAAAATAAAACAAACAGAACATAAATTAACTTATAATACAGAGAACAAATTGATGGTTGCCAGAAGGGAAGGGGGTGAGGAATGGACAAAAAAGTTGAAGGAGACTAAAAAGAACAAATTGCCAGCTCTGTGCATGACAGGGGTGGCACCCCAACTCCCCAATCAGCCCTGCTCTGAGCCCGACCAGGGGCTGCACCTAGGGATTGGGCCTGCACTCTGCCACCCAGAAGCAGGCCTCAGCCAGCAGGTCATTATCTCCCGAGGGGTCCCAGACTGCGAGAGGGCACAGGCCAGGATGAGGGACGCCCCCCTCCCCTCCCAAGTGCACAAATTTTTGTGCACCAGGCTTCTAGTCTCTCTATATAAAACCCTAATATACAAATAGACCAAATGGCAGAACAACCAAACAACCGGTTGCTATAACATGTGCTGACCACCAGAAGGCATGCACAAACCATGACGGGTGCTGGGCATGGCAGGATGGTGGAGCAGATGAATGGAGGTGCCAGACCAAGGTGAGGCACTGATCACTGTCATAGGGCAAGCCTCTGGTGGTTACTGAAAATTCTTTGCTCCTGCGTGCCACGGTCCTGCCCAGAGCTCACACCTGCTGCCAGTGCTGGCCCCGTTCACACTCACAGTTGGCATTGGAGCTACTGCTCGCACGTGCTGTCAGCACCCGGTACCAGCCCCAATCTCTCTGTGCCATCAGGGGGTTTGAGCTGCAGCTGCCAGCCCTGATCGCCCCTCAGGACTTCTTCACCTCCCCCTGTTCCTGAGGGGTGATCAAGGCCGGCAGCCATCTCTTGCACCCGCTGCCGGTGACAGCCCCAC
>NW_006283633.1:193072-193893 GCF_000327345.1 Myotis davidii
GGCACCCAGCGCTGGCCCTGATGCCTTGGCACTGCCAGCAGGTTCAAGCAGTGGCTGCCAGCCCCGATCGCCCCACAGCTCACACCCACTGACGGCGCCGGCCCCGCTCGCGTCCTCTGCAGGCGCCAGGCCCAATTGCTCCATGCTGGCAGCAGGGCTGACGCCATCAGCACATGGAAGCAGTGGCAGAGGGGCGGGGCTGCTGGCAGACAGGGGACAACACGCTATTGGCACCCAGCGCTGGCCCTGATGCCTTGGCACTGCCAGCAGGTTCAAGCAGTGGCTGCCAGCCCCGATCGCCCCACAGCTCACACCCACTGACGGCGCCGGCCCCCACAGTTGGCATCGGAGCTACTGCTCGCACATGCTGTCGGCACCTGGTGCCTGCCCCAATCTCTCTGTGCCATCAGCGGGTTTGAGCTGCGGCTGCCAGCCCTGATCGCCCCTCAGGACTTCTTAGAGGTAGAGAAGTCCTCAGTGGTGATCAGGCCTGCGTCAGGTGCTGGCAGCGGATGCGAGCAGGGCTGGTACGAGGAGTGGGTGCGAGTGACAGCTCTGGCACCAGCAGCAGGTGTGAGCGCCTGGCAGGACCACGGTGCCCGGGAGCAAAGAATTTTCAGTAACCACCAGGAGCTTGCCCCAATGACAGCGACCAGTGCCCTGCCTTGGTTTGGCAGAAAATTTCAATATTCTGAAATACTCGCGTCCTCTGCAGGCACCAGCCACAATTGCTCCGTGCCAGCAGCGGGTACGAGCAGGGCTCATGCCATCAGCAC
This sequence comes from Myotis davidii, assembly GCF_000327345.1. Lineage (NCBI taxonomy): Eukaryota > Metazoa > Chordata > Mammalia > Chiroptera > Vespertilionidae > Myotis > Myotis davidii. Next base: position 193,849 of record NW_006283633.1, read on the forward strand.
ATGGAAGCAGCAGCAGAGGGGCGGGGCTGCTGGCAGACAGGGGAC
>NW_006283633.1:194570-224243 GCF_000327345.1 Myotis davidii
TTATGAGGATGGAATTACACAATTCTTCACCCCTGTAGTTATGACCCTTATAAATTAGAAGTCTTAAATCCAAAGCACAGTGATTCTTTGGAGTTCTGGATCTGTTGGATATGTGGATTTAGCTCTCTGCACCAGCTACAAGTTGAATGCAGACTTTATTCAGTTGTTTCTCTTTCACCACTGGCTCTAAGATACTCTTGGGAATATGGGTGGGGGGAAAGTTTTCACCCATAGTGATAATCCTATCTAATAAAGAGAGAATATGCAAATATCTGTTGGATATGTGGATTTAGCTCTCTGTACCAGCTACAAGTTGAATGCAGACCTTATTCAGTTGTTTCTCTTTCACCACTGGCTCTAGGATACTCTTGGGGATATGGGTGGGGGAGAATTTCCACCCATAGTGATAATCCTAGCTAATAAAGAGGGGATATGCAAATTGACCCAGTGCATCTGGACCCGCTGTCAGCCCTCCAGCCCTCCAGGGCTTTCCCAAGGCACAGGCCAGCCTCCCATGGTGGCTGCCCAGCCACGCAGGGCTGCCTGAGGCTCAGGTAACCAGGGCCTGCTGAGGCTTGAGCTGCCAGTGGCAGGCATGCAGTGCAGCTGGACCCGCTGTCAGTCCTCCAGCCATCCAGGGCTTTCCCAAGGCACAGGCAAGCCTCGCATGGTGGCTGCCCAGCCACGCAGGGCGGCCCGAGGCTCAGGTAACCAGGGTCTGCTGAGGCTTGAGCTGCCAGCAGTGGCAGCAGCAGAGGTGTGATGGGGGCATCACCTCCTGTCTCTAAGGGCTCCTGGACTGTGAGAGGGGGCAGGCCGGGCTGAGTGACCCCTGTCCAGTGCATGAATTTTCATGCACTGGGCCTGTAGTATAAGTATAAATTCTTATATATTTTAACACTTCTGCCAAGTAAGATTTTGAAACCAAATCATCTTATAGCTAATAGAAATTAATCAATTGACTTCATAGCTTGGGATACTGACATGAACAACTCATGATTAAATGATGTGAGCATTTTCTTTGCAATGTTTATAAAACAATTTCAGGAGCAGAATTAAGAATATGTATCAGTGGTTTGCTTGAGAGTATTCTACCTTGTATGCATGTGTGCACGTGCGCACACATGCGCGCACATACACACACACGGAAATGATGTGAACACTATAGGCAACCCATAGTTTGATACAAAAGTTTAATGTGATCACATTTCAGCCATTATTAATATAACTATTATGGTGTCACATAAGCAAAGACTTGATGCCAAAGAAAAGTAGTTGTTAGAGTAGTTGTTAGAGTAATATTTAACATCTCCCTGGGGCTAAAGAAAAGTGATATAAAGATTTGGTTTATTCTCCAAAATATCAACTGTCAGAGGATGTTTACCACAAAAGTTGTATTTCCTAGAATCCTGAAGTTGTAGAACAAATAAACCCCCAGGATAACAGCACAGGGTTGTTTCAGGGGTGCAGTCCTGCAAGTACACAGTCTTCAGAGATTTCTTTGTACAACTTTGAATGTTTAAAATAAAGATCCCAATGTTTCTCACCTTACATTGTTTTTCTTTTCCTATAAAGGCCTCTGGTATTGTTAAAACACCTTTCCACCTTGAGATAACCATTGCAATTGCATTTAGATTTTTTTAAAAATCTAAGTCTACAAAGGCAAGTTTAAACATTGCAAACTTATTTTGGTGGCACTAAAATTATAATTACATTTCTTTAACCAGTGGTACAAATAGTAACACTGATTTATTCACTCTACCTATCTCCTGGCATAAAATCAACTGTAGGTAATATAAGTAACACAGAACCTTGAGAAATAGATTATGCTGTCAAAGAAAATTAAGATAAGTGGGAATTCATCCTAAATCCTAAGGTCTACCTTCATCCCTTAGAGTAGCCAAAGGGTTAAAATGTACAGTTATTACCTAGAAATACTTTAATTCTTACATTGTTTGTTAGTAGTGTCCTGTCACACCCATTGCCACTGTTGATCACCAAACTAGACTAAGTAACAACAGTTCTGGGCCTGCTATGAGCAACTTTAAATTACTGGCTGTCTCTAGCTGGATGCAGGGCCCAGAAAAAAATTGACTCTGTGGTAGATTCGGGTTAAAAATATTAAAGGCAAATTTGGAATAGTCAGAAAATTCACAAAAAATGGAATGTATAGCCAAAGATGAGATGAAAGACTTTGCTTGGCAATAAAGAATGCACTTATGGACCAGTCCTAAGTGCATGTACTTCAGGTCTTTTGTTTTATTAGCACCAAGAGGCCGAGTCTCTTTTCCCCCCTCCAGTTCCCATCACTACCAGATAACAGTACAATAGTACCTTCTTCATCATCTAAAAACTGAATTTTTAGCCTGAGATAATAGTAAAGTTTCCCCCAAAATTGCTTTGGCCAGGTTGAAAAGTGAGAATCCCATTCTTAATTGGGACCTAGACAAGTCACTTAAGCTTCTGAACTCCAGGTTCCTCATTTGAAGCGCTAATACTTACCTAAAGATTGAAATGCTGTGTGCCATCAGCCTAGCACTGTACTGAGTATATGAACAATCCATATAAGGTAACTATTATTATCACCTCTGCCCCCCGACACACACACACACACACACACACACACACACACACACTTGTACAAACAAATGCACTCAAAATATACTAGTATTTTTAGTGATAGATCATTATAATCAACTAAGATTCCCTACATGTACTGCTCTCTAGCCATCCATCCTAAAGCAAATATACTAAGCACTGTAGTTACAGTGCAAAAAAAAAAAAGACATACACAAAAGTTTAATCTTCTAACTAAATGGTATCACACACACTCCATTTATTCCAAAAATGCATCTTTAGATGTTATAAGAATCCAGTGGTTTGCTGTCTTTCTCCTGGCAGTGCTATATCCTCAGGTGGCTGGTTATTACTGGCCCAGGGTTTGAATTATTTAAAGGAAGGAAGGAAGCAGTGCTATATCCTCAGGTGGCTGGTTATTTTGGCCTGTAAGGACATACTTGCCCAGGGTTTGAATTATTTAAAGGAAGGAAGGAGAGTAGGGAAGGAGAATTGGGAGGAAGGAAAGAAGAATTTCTCTTATGAATAAATAGGAATATTAGGCAAGAGATATAATTTCACTAAGTAAAACCATCATAGCCTTAGGAGCCTCAGAATCTGATCTGAACTGAGTCTCCCTGAGGATAGATTTCATGGAGGCAGAAGTTAAGCACTTGGGACTTTGTAAAGATAGAAATATTAGCCAAAACCCCTAGATCTAACTGGATCCCTAAAATAGCCAATTACTCTGCAAAAGAAAAAAATAAAAGTTCCAGAATAATTCCACTTTCAGTAATGATTGTCTAGGTAATTTTGACCAACGCTCCCTCTTTATAAGTTGGACAAATTAAATACAAAAATTCTTATTTGTACAAGAAAAGAATATGTTCATAAGAATTAGCAGACTGAGTTAAACTGGATTCTTTGAAATCCAGATAAGTGACGTGAACCACACATTCAGAGCTGCTTTTGCCCTAATCATTCCCTTTCCAGAAAATGAGATTGGGAGATTGAGTTACAATTTCTCAGTGTCACAGGGTTAGGAGAACAAAAATCTTGATCTACTTGGTCTCTATGTTATCCATTGCATTCTGTGGAAGCTCCATCCCATAACAAAAAACATCTCTATGTGTCCTAATGCTTCCAGAGTGTTCTATTTTCTATTTTTCATTCTGCATTCCTGGCTTTTTCTTTTTGAGATGCTTTTTTGTTAAATGTTTTTCCCCCCCAGGGAAATCTTATGTTGAGACTTTGTGTCTTTTCTTTCCATATTCTAAGAGATCTCACTCAGTCTTATAAATTCAGTTAATATCTAAATGTTAGTGACGCTCAACAACATAATCCCAGCCCAGGAAACTGCCATGAACAAAAGATCCTACGTGCAATCACCTAAATCAAACATTTGCCTCTTACCCAATTTGTATCTTCTCCCTTCATCTTCTGCTCCAGTGATTCTACATTACTCAAGGGCACCACAATATTTTGTTCCCACTTACCCAAAGCAACATTCAACTTGCATGTTAACCTTAATTCCTTCTACCCCCTCGCCGTCAACCTCATCCACTTAATCACCAAATTGATTAATTGTCAAAACTATCCTCAATAGTTGTCAGTACTGTCCTGAAATCTGTCAAATATGCCTACCTCTCTCATCTGTCGCTGCCTTTATCTAGATGTACTTGGAGCACTGAAAGCTCCCCCTGTTTCCATTTGTGCCTTCATTTATCCATTCTCCACAGTGGATCAAGACAATCTCTCGAAAACCCAAGTCTGCTCATGTCTAGTGTTCAATAACTACTGACAGGCTCTATAATACAATTCAAATATCTATCATTGCATGATTTATCGGCTATACTAGTATTTCTAAGCACTCTTGCTGCCTGCCCCTCTTAAGATTCTATCAAAGCAAACTTCTTTTATTTATTTAAGCATATTATCCTTATTACAGGTCTTTGCAGATGCTTTTAATTTTACAAGGAATTTTAACACACAGGTCTATCATTCTCCCCATTCTCTTAGCTCAACTCCCACCTTTTTTTTTTTTCAGTTGGTCATTGAGTTATCTCTCCCCAGCAAGCATTTCCTGACCCTTAAATCTGGGTTGGTAACTTTCTTATGTGTTCCCGTTTTACCCTGTAATTCCACTAAAGTAGGCTTAGCACAGAGTACTTTAATTGGCAGTGGCCTTCACTGTCTTAATCACTTCTATATCTCCAGTGTTTCATACAGATCCAGGCACTTGTAATATTTAATTAGTAGATTAATGAGGTCAAAACTTTTGTGAGGCCACAATGGAGAACCATCTGGATAATAAAAGGAAATGTGAAACCATCTTATTTTTTCTCTAAAACACTTCTTTAAAAAGTGATTCTCAATTAAAATCTCCCTTGCCATCAATAAAACAAGCTTTGATTTAATTCCCCCCCCCACTTTCTCATTCTAGGTGTATACTAACATTAACAATATTCTAGACATGGCTAGTAGCAATACTGTGAAATTCTATACACTTCTATTAGCATTAATTGGAAACAATTGCCCCTGATGGACAAGCTATTATCTACCCTAGCCCTGGCTGTCTAGTTTTGAATGCTAACCTTTATCCGATTGCTAGAGCCAAATCTTTTCCATTGTTGTCTCCCTTAGAGTGTGATCTATTTGAAAGCTCAGTTGCAAACACAATTTCTTCCCAAATTATCCTATCCATTCCATTATTCCCTTTCTATTATCTTGAGACGCCAAAAGACTAAGTAAAAAGATGAGGTGCCAAGTTCACTGTAAGTTTTAGAAACAGAGAGTGACATCATTGAATCTTTTGATGAAATTTTGGGAATGTGTTCCTGTCTTTCCAAAGAACTCTGATTGATGCTTGATTGATGAAGGATGGTAGTGGACTCTGTCAATGAGGTCTCATGTAAATACACATGTAAATATTTAACATATGTCACTTGAAATTGTCTGGCAGAGTCTCAAAGTTTATCTTCTAAATGTTTTCTATCATTAGGACCATTGTATGAAATGAACCTACAATTTGCTTTAGGATTGAAGGAGAAATATATAAACACTTACATAATCAGAGCATAACAGATCAGTTGGTTTTGGTTAGAGAGAGACCAAACATTCGATGATTAAGGAAGTCAAATACATAATACAGTAAAGATTTCAATAAGTTTAGTGAACTCTTTGAAATTAGATCTGTCCCAGTGTGTACCAGGAATCAATGATCTTTTTAGGTTTATACCTTTATATTCTATTTTATTTCTATTCTGAAAGCCCATTTCTGGTGCTTTCCATTCAATTATTTCTTTATTTAGTATATTAAGTCATTTTTTTTCTAAATTTAGTCTCTAAAACAATTAATGGTTTTCAAAATGTTTTTGACCTTTCCTAAAATCTAGTTATGTGTCAGCATTGTCTTTTACTTACGTACTATTTCCATTTAATTTTTAATATATTGTCTATGCTGACCACCACACAATTTAATTGGCCCACTTACATTTGGGAATTGAAATAATAGGTACAAATTCTATAATTCTCTAACTCTTGAAAACTAATATGCTAATATTATAAAGGAAAATATACCAGGCTATCATTTAAAAGGTCACTAAAAAGTGAACCTATTTAATGTCTTCAGATTTCCTCTTGAGTTGTTTATAGCTTAAATTCAATATTTATTCTCTAGTTCATGAAACCAGATATTTTAAGTCTAAATAAACACTGTATATTAGTTTGGGATCTTAAAATTATCAAATTTCCCAAGTCTGTTGGAATGTTGGAGTCTTTACGGCACCATATATATTTCTGGCCACAACCCCAAAACATTCTGAGTTAATACACTAGAAAATGTTTTCATAGGAGTATACACTGAGTGGCCAGATTATTATGACCCCCCCATCAGTACTTCGTTGGGCCACCTTTTGCCTTCAAGACTGTGGTGATTCTTCTTGGTATTGACTCCACGAGATGTTGAAAGGTGATGTGAGAAATCTGACAGCATGCCTGATGAATAGCACTGTCCAGTTCTGTGAGATTTGATGGTTGTGGAACCAGCTGCCTGATGGCTCTTTTAACTTCGTCCCACAAGTGCTCAATTGGATTGAGATCTGGTGATTGTGGGGGCCACCTACGCAAGGTAAAGTCTCCCTCATGTTCTTGAAAGCACTCCTGCACAATACGAGCACCATGGCATGGCGCATTGTCTTGTTGGAAGAAGCCATTTACCTTTGAATATGCTAACGACATGATAGGATGAACTTGATCAGCAATGATACTTAGGTTTATTGTGCTATTCAGACATTGTTCCACGTGAATTAAAGGGCCCAAATCATGCCAGAAAAACATGCCCCAAACCATAACACTGCCCCCACCAGCTTAAAGGGTTGTACTCATGCATGTGGGGTGCATGCTTTCATGCTGTTTCCGCCAAATTCTCACTCTGCCATCTGCATGATGCAACTGGAAACATGATTCATCGGACCACATGACTTTTTTCCAATGCTCGACTGTCCAATCCTTGTGCTCCTGTGCGAATTGGAGTCATTTTATCTTGGTAACTGCAGACAGCAAAGGTGTTCGAACAGGCCTTCAGCTTTTTTGCTGATACTCGCTCCATGGCTCTGAGTGCCAACAATCATCCCACATTCAAAGGCTGTTAAATCATGTTGTTTACTCATATCTTCAGAAACAAATCACTTCTGTCATGGTAAACAACCTGCTTCCCTATTTATAATGGTCTGGCCCTCTAGCAACTTCAGTGTGAAATTATAGCTAATTTGCCTACAAATGTCAGGTGGTCATAATAATATGGCCACTCAGTGCATATATTTATTTGTTTTAGTAACTTTTACATTTATAAATGTACTAAACTATATGCAAATTATTACAGTCTAACTCCTTGATACACATAATCAAAATATAAATAAATGCATGCATAGGCAGAACATATGCCAATATTTTAAAGGTGACTTCTGGTCAAGGTGAAAATAAAATGGGGTTGGGATAGGGAATTCTTTTATTCTAACTGCAATATTGTTTTACTTCTTAAAAAGAGACAGTTTAGGAAAATATATTAACATTTGTCAAATTTTTATTGTGGATATACAAGTTACTATTATTTTATATTATCTTCATATATTTAAAATAAGTCATAATATTTAAAAATACAGTACCCAGGTAATTCAGATCACCATCCACGTTTAGGAACTATTGGAATAATGACTGGGCAAAGTAATTTATCATCCAAACTGGGACATCTTTGAGAATTAAAGAGAGTGCTATTAATAATTTTACCAGCATGAAAGGCAAACTAGAATGTATGATCACCCTAGGAATAAACTGTTTTAAGTTCCACTCAATGCATGAACTTCTTAAGAGGAAAATTTATTTTCTATCATTTCCTCGAATCTCCTTTATAATTTATCACAGATAGAGGTTATTGATCTAATTTGCCCAATTTATTATCCATTTTTTTTCATTGAAGCACTTTAGAGTAATATATAATTTTCAAGAGTCATATAATAAATAATGAAAGTATAGAGAAATTCTGAATTTATAATATCTCTAAGATGCAATAAGACATGGTTAGTCAGTCAACAGCATTTACTGAACTCTCAATATTTTAAAGCAATACATCGACTGATGTGAAGTCAAAAAAATCTTTTAATTTTAACTAATGCAATACATAAATTTCTGTTTTACCTAACAAAATACATCAAACAAACCAAGAAATATGGGTTCTCTAACTATGTAAGAATAGAATGAAAGTAATCACTTTTTAAAGCCAAATACTAATGGATAGTAAAGCTGGGCGCTATGAGCAGTGGGGTCATCGCCAGTGCCAATTCTGAGAGCTTGGGTTCTTTTCTCCACATGTGTGTCCGTGCGATCAGCACAGGCTCTGTCTGGACTCTTACTCCTCCAGATTGTCCTCTATCCCACCAGCCCGTAGGAATGATCTCTGTTTTGTGCTATTTTGACCAAAACTCAATCTTTTTCAGCTAGAAGGTTTTATATAACTAAGGCAGAAAAGCCCTCTCAAGTGCATTTAATAGAAAAAAAAAAAGCAATGTATTGGCTCAAGGGGGTGAATAGTCCAGATGTAGCTTAACCTAGGGCTCAAATGTTATGATCAGGACCCACTTTACTTTCTTTAGCTCCTTCTCTAGTAGTGTTGGCTTCAATCTCAACCCAGCTTTCCTCTGAGCCACTAAATTACTTCTAGCAATCCCAAACTATCACCCTGAAGAATCACATACAGAGGGGAAAAGACTTTGACTGTTTCCTAGGCCTTTAAAACAGAAATCCTGAAATTTTAAGTAGACGTTTCAACTGTGACTGGCCTGGATTGAGTCAAGTACATATATCCCTGAAACAGCTGTGGCTGAAGATAAAATATTGTATTGATTTACCCTCAGTCCTATGCTCTCCTGGATCCCCTCATCCAAAGTAGAAAGTCTATTAGTACATGTATGTGGTTCCAAAAAGCAAAATGGACATTTTATATCAATAGAAGAAGAGAGGGAATGTTGAATGGGCAAAAAAGGAAAGAAGGAAGGGAAGGACAGTGAGAGGAAGGGAGGAAGGAAGAGTGGGAAGAGAAAGGCAAAATGAGAAAGAAGAAAGCAGAGAGGGAGGGAGGGAAGAAATAGAAAATAGTCCCGTAGGACCGTTGGGTGTAGATAAATGTTTGGCAACTAATTCCAAAGAAAATAAACAAAATGAAAAAGCAAAAAGTCTTTTCCTGTAGTGTGTGACAATTTTCATGCTGCAAATTCTCCCACATTGATGATTTCAAGATATCAGGACACTAACATGGAATTGAAACTGTATCTACATGTGCATGGAGATACAATTGACAATGAAAAGAATTAGAAAATGATATGCTTTCAGTATTTATTAACTTTGTAATGAGATTTACTTAATTATAAGTTTATGTAAGTTAATTTTTAATAATTGCTGTGTTTAATGACCATCTCAGAAACCCTTGAAAATTGACAAATTGGCTCTGTACAGTCTGGCTCCAGCATGTCACTGGCAGATCATCTTATTAAATTTCTTCAAAAAATCACATACAAAACCCAACAAACAGATCCGCTTGTGCAGTGGTTTCCACTAAAATTTGGTGGAGCAAAGGAGGGTTTTTGTGTGTGTGTTTTTAAATTAAAACAACACAAAAACTTCAAGTCAACCATCACATATAAATGTTCTCTATCTCCTGCATTACAATTAAGCACGCCTACTTTTCATATTTGTTATAGTAATAAGTTTAGTTAGTATAAGTTAGCATAAGCAAACTCCATTTTGTATCAGTATAGGTTAGCATAAGCAAACTCCATTTTGTCTTAGAGTGAATTTTAACTTTACTTAGAAGTGGAACTTAACTCGTGTGTGTGTGACCCTGATAAGTACCTTGTAACCCCCTGCGTGTGAATCCTGATAAGCCCGGAAGGCCACCGGAGCACACCGATATGAGACACTGAAGAAGCCCATCCATCGGGTATAAAGGAAGGACCCTCACACCAGCAGCCAGACGCCTGTCTGCCCTCCACAGACACGACGTTCTCCTTGTCCCTGGAACCTGCCGTTCCTGCTCTGCTTCCGAGCCCAGACTGTTAGAGGCCTCTCTTCGTGTCAAGCGACCGAGCACCTGCAGCTGTGTACCTGACGACCTCCACGTGTCTCTGTCAGTGAGTGTCTCCAGGTGGCCTGTCAAGGACTGAAACCCATCAGCTCTCTGGTAAATAAACATGTGTGATTCTTGCACTCTGTTTGTCTCCTGTGTCTCCTCTCTTCTTAGTTTTGGCTTAAGCTCGGCCTAATTAATAATAAGTACCCTTTGACGTCTGTCTTGGTATATCCAAATGAGGCGCACTGGGTCACCTGTGCATACGTTCCCAAACAAGTGGAACAATATTTTCAAAGATTTCTTCTCCCAGTTATATCTCCATAAATGTGTTCCCACAGCCTCTATCCACTGTCTCCCAACAATTCTCCTCACTCACTTATGAAGAACTATTTAACTGCAGTCATTCTTTACACCCAAACAGAACTGCAAGCCTACCATTATATCTGCAAACCAGGGTGGTTTAAAATGGTGACGTCTCAGTCCTGATACAGTTCTAATTAGAATGTTTGAGGAGAAGATCTAGATACCTCCTTGCTTACTAAATACTTCAAGTGATTTTGGTGTAATGCCATCAATATAGGGCCAACAGAGCTAACAGGCTATTTAAAAGATAATCCCTCTTTGTACACATACTTCTTAATCTGTACTGTGCCCTGTACTGTCTTTGTCCCCAAGATCTTTTGATCACCTTATACATCCTTAAAGACTCAAAGTAAAACAGGGCTTTTAGTAACCCTTTTCACCTCTATCTAGCCTCAAGACTTTCCCTTCACTTAACCCTCTCCATTTAAATTTAGTTATTATAGCACTCAGCCCATCACTTCAGTACACTAGTGATTGTTTTTCCATCTATTTCACTTAATAGACTGAAAACTTCTTGAAATACAAGACTGTTTTCTATACATCTGTGAGTTCCCTGTATTTAGCATAGTGCTAGACAAATAGGATGCATTCCATACTCCCCCCCCCTTTTTTTTCTGATGAAGCAAATAAAGAAAAAGTAAGAAGTATGAAAGAGAGGGAAGAAAGGTGGGGGGGGGATATTTTTTAAAAAAGGTAGGAAAGAAACTAAGGAAAGAAAAGAACAAAATGGAGGTGTCTCTTTTAAATTCTTATTCAGGTTTGAATTCTTGTTTCACTGAATAATGTATTATTTTGCTTTCAGGAAATTGAGATCTCTAAAAATAAAAGGCCTGAACTTTTATTAGACTAGAAATTTCTATTACTCCAGGTATCCATCAAAATATCAGGTTATATATAGCATTGTCTATATCATAAATTTAACAATGCCTGCTCAACAAGCCCATTTTTCACATTTTCATATGTATTCCAGAAAATATTTTATATCAAATAAGCATAAAGACTACAAATCAGGTATAATGAAGTGCCAAAAAAATGGAAATGAAGAATTGAATTCCAAGCTGGCCGAGATTATACATAACTTCTATGGACCAAATAATAAAGCCCTGGTCCTGGTGTAGTTTCTGTGGAGATACTTACCCATTATTTCTTTTTAAAAAGTGAAGCTATTTCTTTGCATTTAATGAGCCCACCCCCTAAAGCATTCCTTATCAGTTTGTGCACAGGTCCCTATATGTCCCAAGTATTCTTAGACATTAGCAAGTTCCATACTAAATAAATTATCCACTACATTTGGGAGTTCTGTTAGACAAGTTTAGTGCCCATATTTGCATTTATATTTATAATTAAGCTGCCTCTGGGCAATTCAACCTTAGATGTCACAGATAAATACAAGACAGAGCTCAACTTAACATGTAAATACTATATTTTGCACCAAAGCGAACTGAAGGCAAAATGATGTTAGAAAGTGCTACATGAACAAATATTTCCCACTTATTTAAATAGGCAATTTCAAGTCACATAGACCAAGAGCAGTTGAGTCCTGTCAAAATCAAAGGAATAGCAATATACCAATCAAAATCATAGTCACTATCAGAAATGCTATTTTGTTGCAGCAAATAATCTTAACTGTCATATTAAATTAATGTTAATTTGAATTTTATTGGTTTTGCAGATGTTTATATTTCATGTGTAAATTCTATTTTAAAGTTGAATAAGTAAGAAGCATAAAGAGTTTTTCCGCTTTTTTTTTAGGTTAGACATATAAACAACAGTATAAGTAAAACAATGCAATAAGACTGGCAAACCGTTATTAGCCAATGTCACCCCAATAAATTTAATTTAAAAATAAAAAGACTGACAAACCATAAGAATATTTTTCTTTACAAATAAACACTCTATTATAATGCAGTGGTGACATGTCGTCTTGTTCATTCAGAAAGACAAGCGCCAGTCTTGGTTGTGTTACGTGTGATTTGGGTATGAGTTTGATGATATGCTGATGACAAAGTGCCCTCGTTTTGTTCTCCTGTGTTTATTTCTCTGCTTATTGCTATTGACCACATTGCGGAGTAAATATTTCTTCATAAGAAACACATATTGGTTTAAGAGGGTGGGCTCAGTTCATCTGTCTGGGTTGAAATCTTGACAATGCTACTCTAAGCAGAGACTTGTCAGATGTTCACCAATCCATTCCATCCTGTAGTACACAGGCCATTCCCCAGGTTCCTTTATGTTAAGTGTGAGCATTGTGATTGATGTGGACAATGGACATGAGCGAAGAGATGTTTGCCATCTCCAGGGCTGGTCATAGCCCTCTAAAGCAAGTCCTTACTCTCCCTAACCCTTCCGTAATGATCTTAAGAGATAGGTGTTCCTGAGGCTGTGGCTATAGTATTGTAGCTGCAAGATGAAAGCGACCTGGGCCCCTGAGCCACCACACTGAGCAGGGATTCCTCAACCACATGAGACTAGAACATGAGCAAGAAATAGACCTGATAGACATTTATTCTGTTAAGCTCTTATAATTCTGGTAATTTTTTGATATAGCATCATGGCCTCAACTCTCCTGGTTAACAGAATAACTACATATCCCTGGACAAGTTAACCTCAGTGATCAGTATCACACTTTTCTTCATTCATAAAACCAAAGTACCTAAATTTCAGAGTGAGTGGGAAAATCAAATGAATTAATTCACATAAACCTCTGAGAAGAGTACCTGATGCTGAGTAAGCATTACTATGGGTCTTTCTCCCCTTCTCTATTATAGTTCCTTAAGCTTGATGTCTTTGTCCCTAGTGGGTGCTAAAAATGTTTGCTTCATCAATGAATCTAAGATCTCTAAAAAAAAAAAAAATTGAAAGTCCTAGCATGTTCATCTCTGGGCTGCTTTTAACTTATCTTAGTGTTCTGGCTTCATAACAATTATTAAGAATTTACTACACCAAACATAGGTATTGTTTTCTCTAATTTCTTATCCTTTCCCCTGGATCCTCTTTTTCTCTATTGTTCTCCACTCTCAAACATTTAAAAATACCCATCTACATTTTAGAAGTCCTTAAGTAGAGACAATTTAATTAAATACCTTAATTTAAATGAAGTATCTTTATACAGAGTAGATCCCTGTGACATCTGTAGGATTTTTCTCAAATTATAATACAGGAGAAATACAAAATGGAAATTTCATATATCCAGAAGCTAAATAATTCTAATGAATCCTATTATTAATCAGTTAGTGTAGAGAAAGATGACCTTATGAGAATTAACCTTTCCTTTGCCTCAAACTCACAGACTTATGATGTGCGTCTCTGTCCTACAGCTAAAACGGAGGCATCCAGCTCTTCCTTATGCAGGGACGCATCTTCCTGCCAGCTGTCCCTGCTGCTCTCCTCAGGGAACTGCTCTTTTGCTTATTTACATATTAGCACCTGCACAAGGTGCTTAGGGACAAAATTCAAAGATACTCTATTAGTACCTCTAGCAGTTGACTTAATCAAGGAGGAAACTGAATTATTGAATAAATATATTAATTCATTTGTCTGTGGATTTCTAGTATGCATAGCACCATAGCAGTTTCCATAGCAAGTTGAATTGAGAATATCAGATGAATGACCTGAGATGTGAGGTGAGGGGGATATTCAAGTTACCGTGATCGCAGGATTGTGCTCAAGTGTTCAGAAAAGAATCATAAGTACTGCAACATGTTGTGCAGGAAGGAATTGCCCAAGCAAGGAAAGGTTAGAAAAATCAAAATGCCCCGCTATGAAATTGCTGAATGTACCAGTGAGTCCACAAACTTACTCAACTACACTTAAACATCCACAAAGAGTACCTTTCTAGAAAGCATCTTTTATAAACAATTAACGGTGTTTCTTGATAATAGAGGCAAGTGGACTGACGAATAGGAAAACTAAGTAATTTCCACTTGTAAGTATAACTGGAAAATGATAAAAGTATACAGGAAATATGACTCTCTATTCCACAGCACATTTTTGAAAGTAAATATTAAAAAGTAAATAAGGAGAAGAGATGATGAAGCGTTTATAAATGGTCAGATTATGTTCAATTTTAAGTGTTCTTTTAAAAGCCATCTCTTCTTAAAACGGTCTTTTCCTTCAAACCAATTCTAATTTTAACTTTAATGTTAACAGGAAATTGTCAAAAATACAAACAAAAAGTAACTTTTGTGTGGGTGTTTGAGAAGACTACAGTAATATGAATCTACTTACTATAATGCATTCATCAGGGAAGCACTTAAGTAATTGAAGGTAATCTTTCTTCATCTATTTTGTTATTTTTCTTGCTAATATTAATCTATAATACTGGGCACTGTAGAGGGGTAGTGTGTGAAAAGGTGACAGATGATAGATAGGTAGATGATAGGTAGATATATGATAGATACATAGATAGATAGATAGATAGATAGATAGATAGATAGATAGATAGGTAGATAGATAGATGATAGATATATCAATCTGGTAATGTAGTCACTGAGGATCATTCCATCTTTTTGTTTCTCTTGATAAGAGTTTAACCTTTGAGGTTTCCTTTCCTTCTCTGTATTCTTACCAGATGACATCTCTGCCACTTCTTATGTGGAAAGCACATATGAGTCACATGTACATGAAGGAGAACTTGTACCATCCTCTAGCTCATCAAATGTCCATGATGATGTCAATTGTCACCTGGACACTGCATGGGACACTAGCATCCAATGCTGAAATCTGACATGGGTTAAAAGTAGAATAAAACTTAGATGGATCAGGACACGTTGTCATCATCCCTCCAAATCGTCCCTTGATTGAATACTTGCTGGCACAGACAACTTGAGTCTGGCTGTGATTTTCATTTTTACCCAAGTAAAACTGGTCATCCCCATAGGCCTCAGCAGGATTTCTCCCCACCTCTCACGGTTCCCTTTGGCCATCTACCCACTCAGACTCAGTAACTGCCTCACCCATCCTCAGGGTGTGGAGGGATTTCTGAGTCCCTTCACACTGCCTGGAATCCAAGGGCATCCCAGGAGCACTAATGTGCTAAGTCTGCATGCTAGCTGCCTGGCCCACAGTGCCCTGGGCTGGGCCAGGAACACTGAGAGCTGGTGGTCTCTTCACAGAGCCCCATGTGGGAATGCAATTTGACTTGGAGCAGAAGAATCAAGACAAACATGTCTCACCAGGTGCTTCCCTGCCTTCTACCCTCAATGACCTGATGCCAAAGGGTGTGGGCTTTCTGCTCCAGTCTTCCCCATTGGCCCAGAGTTCTTCCTTCCAGTGGTGGCATATACCTATACTTTTATCGAGGGCATTATAGCCCATTAAAAGTGGAAATGCTTTCCACTGTCCAACTTTCCAAGAAAAGAAAAGAAAAGAAAAGAAAAGAAAAGAAAACAAAAGAAAAGAAAAGAAAAGAAAAGAAAAGAAAAGAAAAGACACTTTTAAAAATATTTTATTATATTGAACCACTCATATTTTATCTCCCATACAAAAATTGTTGTTCTTCTTTAAACACTACTTTGGATCTGTTGTCATTCTCTTATTAGCTCTCTCTTCTCTCAAATATCAGGCCAAGGCCATATAAAAGCCTAAGCAACTGAACGACCGAATGACCAGTCCACTGGTAGCTATGATGCACACTAACCACCAGGGGGCAGATGCTCAATGCAGGAGCTGCCCCCTGGTGGTCAGTGCACTTCAATAGCATATAATATGAAGAAAATAAAACTATAGTCAATGAAGTAGAGAAGGCTAGAATCAGCCCACAGGGCTAGTCATAAAGGGTCAAATTTACATTATGAGGACAGAGAAGTCTTAACTGCAGAGGGATGATTTGCGCTGAGATCGGAGTATTCAAGGAAACAGCCATGAAATCTGGGGACCAGATCACTTTAACTTGGAGAAACAGTACTCTATGACAGAAATGAGCCTGGAATATTCTAAGAATAAAAAGTAGGGCAATGTGTTTAAAGAATAGGGGTTGGGGTGGTGAATGCAAGGAAATGTGTCAGTGAATTGGGCAATGGCCAAACAAATAGATCCTATATGCTATGGTTAAGAGATTAAATTTCATTCTAAAAGCATTAAAGGGCAATTGGAAGGTTTTAAGCAAGGCATTGTCATAATTTAATTTGAGCTTTTAAAATATGGCTGCTGTATGGAGAATGGATTGAAAGAGAGACAAGTTTCAGCTATAAATTCTGAAAAAATCATTCAGATTACAGAATTTCCAGTAACTAGTGTTCTGGAGTACCTGACTCATGATCTGAGATCAACACAGGTTGGTTTCTTTCTTTTTTTAATGCGAAATTCAAATTTTATTCTCCATAGTATTTTTCTCTTTGACCCTCTTTAAAATTTTATTCAGTGGGGATAACCTCCCCACCCCCCCACCCCCACCATGGGTGCATATTAGTCATATCCCATGGACTCTCTGTTTCATCTTATTCAATAGACAATTTTTTCCACTTGCAATACAACTCAGCAATTACTCAAATGCTTTCGTCTCTACTCAAAATTAGAATTTTCAACACTGCCCAAGCTAAGATTTATAATAGATTAGAGACCCGATGCATGAAATTTATGCAAGAGTAGGTCTTCCTTCCCCCAGCTGCCTGCACCAGTTTCCCTCTGGCACCCGGAATCCCAGCTTCCCTTGCAGCCCCAGCTTCATCCGGAAGGTCATCTGGAAGGATGTCTGGTCTATTTAGCATATTATACTTTTATTATCATAGATGTTGCCTGCGGTGGGTGAAAAGAGTAAGGTCAACATTTACCCTCTCTCCCTGACTTACCATGCTACCCTTCCTAGCCAATGCTCTGGGACCTTGGCTGAAGCAAAAAGAAACATGAAAGAAAAGGTGGTAGGTAGGATGTAGGAGGGGGTGGGGATTCTAAGAAAATGTATAGGATGGAAAGGCAATCCTTCATCCTCATCTTACTTGGATGAATGGCTTTATGCTCTGGGGGCTCGGTGGATGTTTAAAGTTCACACGTTCTCTTATGGGTTTCCTAGGTCCTTCAGAGAGTTCCATGTCTCCTGTCAACTCCATGACCTTGGTGCAAGTATTTCCACTCTAATTTTGAATAAATAAGTGTGACTCCTTTCTAAGCTCCTAGGAATGTATGTTCTCCTCTAGGATGAAAATTTTTGAGAATGTACATCACTCTCAGCTGTCATTTTTATCAGCTGTCATTTTGCTGCCCTCATATCTTCCATGCTCAAACTGACCTATCTGTGTCCCCCTCTAAGCTTTAAAGAGGTAAATGAGGTAGGAGATCGAGGGACCAGTAGAGCAATTATTTGTTTACCTTAAACAAATAATTTCACAATGTCTTCTTGCCTTTCCTACAATCTGACCCCCCTTTTTTTGTATCTTTAATATAGCTAAAGGGTCTAAATTTTGTAAATTCTGTCTATGTTGTTTACCTCACATTGACTTTGGAGTCTGATATTTATCATCATTGCCATTTCATTCTATACAATAAAAGGATAATATGCAAATAGACCAAATGGCCGAAAAGCAGAACGACCATCCAGGATCACTCTATGATGCTCACTGGTGCCAGGCCAGCCAAGGTGGGTGCAATGTGATTGGTCAGGGGCCCAGCAATCACCCCATGATCACCCCCCTGTCCCCCGCAGAGAGAGGCCCAGGCCACTGGCTAGCAGGGCAATTAATCAGGGGGGCTCCACAATTGCCCCAAAGAGAGAGGCCCAGGCCACCGGCAGGCAGGCTGTGGTGGGTGGGCGGGGCCTCCCTCTGTGCGGGAAGCCCAGGTCTCAGGTGCCAGTGGCTGGAGGGAAGCCTGGGTTCCAGGTGCAGGAGGGAAGCTGGTGCTGGCAGCCGGGAGAAGGAAGACCTATTCTTGCATGAATTTCGTGCAGCGGGCCTCTAGTTTAAAATAAAGCAGAAACTATAATATTATCATATACTTGACTTTTTCTAAGAACTTTGCTTTTAATAATATTTTGTTTAACCATCATGAACACATTGCTTTGTTTCTACTATTTTATCAAGAAACAAAAATGTGTTCATATTTTGTGCTAAGGATGCAGCTGTGAAAAAAAGACAAAGTGGGATTCTTTGTTTTAACCAAGCATACTTCTTTGTGGAGAGCGACTCCATTTGAGTAAATACATAAATAAGCAAAATAATTTAATATTGTGATATGGACACTGATGGAAACAAGTTATCCATTATAATAAAGAGCAGTGTACCACAGTTGAAAAAATGAGTGGTGAGAAAACCTGCTATTCTTGGGATGGCCAAAGAAAGCTTCTCTTAGGAGGTAAAATAGAAATTAAGACTTGCATGATGAGGAGATACAAGCCATAGGAGAAACAGGAAAATAGACTTCCAGGCCCAACAGACAGGAAGTACAAAGACCTTAAGATGGAAAAAGTCTTGAAGAGGTCAAGGCACTATGGAGGCTAGTGTGACCAACCCACAAACAGCAAGGAGAAGACTAGTTCAGGATGAGAGAGGATTCTAGAATCTTTTGCCAGTACAAATTATTTGGAAGGTATATAACATTCCTTAATAAAATCTAGATTGACAGCATGTCTCCTCTGATATGCACATTAATTCATATAAAATATGTTAATTTCAATAGGAGAGCTAATTAGTGTCTAGCTTGATTTATCAATGATCATTTAAACTAAACCTTGAAAGAAATAGATCCACTTTCAGGAATATGATTCAATTCTTTGTCGAACAAAGAAACTCCAAAATCCCTCAGGGTATAGAACTGCTCCTCTAATGCAGCGTGCTGAAGAAAGACAGCCCACTGTGCTCAGAGTGACTTTAGCTGCCAAAACTGCAACAACAAAAAATGCTTTGTGATTTGCTGAAGCAAAGATTCTACCATGAAAATTTCAAATGGAAAAACTGCACAGTTCACAGTTGAAAGCAGTGAAAAGGAGTCTTCCAAAAACTCTGCACATTTAATCAAACAAATAGTCATATATCATCATTATAACATAAAATCTATCTGGGGAAAAGAGACTTTTAAGACAATGCCTCAGACTAAGAAATATCCCAAAGCGTATTAGGTTTCACTATAAAATTGAATCCCAGCTTAAGTTTGCAAATATTTTGGAACTGAGCCTAGAACAAGTTCCACATGATCCCCCAGGTGGAGCTTCACACATCTTTTTAAATTTCTCTCTAACTAGAGAAATTGCTCTTTGGGGCCAAATTTCTGGACAAGAAGTAGGCATCTTGAGCATCACTGCACCTCTTTTAGGTTCAGGTGAAATTATTCACTTCCTACTCTCAGCTCTCTTGACATTTTGCAAGTATCTGTTACTTTGTTTCTCCTGTTGCAATCTAGTTAGTTGAATTTATGTCTGTCCCTCGTCTCCATTCCCTTCCTTTTCAATCTTTACCACAAGGTTACGTGCTCAACAGATTTTTAGGCTTTTTGTATTTGAAATTCAGCGTGATGGTTAAATTTATGTGTCCACTTGGCTAGACTATGGGGCCCAGGTGTTTGGTTAAATGCCAGACTTCATGTTGCTTGGAGATAATTTTTTTAAATGTGATTAACATTTAAAGCAATACACTTTGAGTAAAGCAGATTACCTTCCATAATTATGGTGAGCTTCATCCAATCAGTGGAAGGTTTTAAGAGAAAAGGACTGAGGTCCCCCAAGGAAGAAGGATTCTGCCTCCATACTGTCTTCAAACTTGAGCCACAATATCAACTCCTCTCCTGGGTCTCCAGCCTGACAGTATGCCATAAAAATTTCAGACCTCCTGGCTCCCACAATTGTATAATTCCTTAAAATCCATCTCTCTTTCTCCCTCTCCCTTTCTCTCTCTCTCTATGCGTGTGTGCATGTGTGTCCTATTAGTTCTGTATCTCTTACCTCTGGAGAACTCGGTTTATAATACACTGAATTTTGAACTAATTGGCAAATACACAAATGAATGAATAAATCAGTAAGTCAATCATTAATCTACCAAGATACTGAGACTAGGAATTAAAGAACAATTAATAAAGTACTTCATGTAAACATTTGCAATTTCAGATTTCTCCAAACACCAAAAGTAAAAATAAATAAATAAAAAGTATGATATGCCGGGTCTAACATTTGAACAGTGGTTTTTGAGATTTGCTTTTAACAGCGATTTTTTTCCCCTGGAGCCCCAAATCCCTGTGTGGTGTTTGGGTGGGGACGGGTCATGGGCTTAGGAAAGTCAGGTCTTATCATCAGAGGAATGAGCCAGGGCCAGGTCTCGGTGGGCTGTGCAGCTGCTTGGTTAAGAAGCAGCAGGCGCAAGTAGCACAAGCCACTGACAGCCTCCCGGATTCGCTTTTACACACTTCCTCTACTTTTATGGTTTTAATAACTATCCTGTCAGCACCTTACCTTGAAGGGTGCTGATACGTGGCATTTTGGGAAAGGTGCTCAGGAGAATAGCAAATCAGTTCTGCTTTTGTCTGTCACTCAGCCTGGATGTGACTGGGATAAACGTCTGTTGTATGAATCTGTTTTCTGTATTTTCCCTTTTCCTTTTCCCCGGTCTATTGTGTATCTTAGCACCTAGTGAGGGTATGTGAGCTCCAGGAAATTGTAATGGTGGAAACCCCAGTATTCTAGGAGAATGAGCTTCATCCCCACCTAAGTTGAGGCTGTGACTAATGATATCCCTGGGAAGGAAAGATTCCATTTGCTTAATATTTTATGCTGCTGAACTGGAATAACAATGATATCTATATATAAGTTTTAAATTGATGTTAGAGAGATAGGAAGGGAGGAAAGAGAGAGAGAGAGAGAGAGAGAGAGAGAGAGAGAGAGAGAGAGAGAGAGAGATTAGAGAGAAGCATAGATCAGCTGCCTTCCGAATGTGCCCCAACTATGGTTTGAACCCCCAATCTTGGTATGTGCCCTGAATCAACCTGAAACCTTGGCTCCATCCCTGGTAGGGGCATGCATGAGGCAGCTGATCAATGTATCGCTCTTACTACATCCATGTTCCTCTCCCTCTCCCTTCTTCTCTCTCTAAAATATCAATAAAAAAACCTTTTAAACAATGGCAAAATGTTAGCAAGTGTTGAGTCTGGGTAACAGATTCCATAGATGTTCAATTGAAAAAAATAAAAAACCTTTTTGGTGTACAGGTGGATGCTCCAACCAACTGAGCCACCTGGGCCAGGCCGATACATAATTTTATTTTTTAATTTTAGAAAATTACAAGATTCATTTTAAGTCTTCCTAACTGGAAAAAAGCATGGTTGAATGATAATGTATTCAAATGTACAGTTGTTCCCTAATTTATCTGAATTGAATTTAGCAACCAGTACATTGTTAACTCTGTAATTATTCACATATTTTAAGTTCAATTAAAAAACTAGTATAAGGATGAATGCAATCCAGCATAAATTAAAAGATAAATCCTATATAGGTTAAACATATTTTTTTGTCATGTGTTTCATAATAATAGCATACATTATTAAATTTTTACTCATGTAGTTGAGGAGAAATGACCAATTTATAATGAAATTATTTGTTAACTTATTATTTACACAGCAATTTTTTTAAGTAAAAGATTCAGTGTTAGGGACCCAAATATATTTTTTATAACAATATTTTAAAAAACTATTTTTCTTTTAATTGTTTACTTTTATTCCAATTGTCTTTATTTCCATAAAGACTGTAGCAATTATTATTTATATTAGCAATGTAGGAGAGTATTTATCTTCTCACATTTCACCAGAATCACAGGTTATAGTTCTTTTTTTGTTTTTTTAAACGATGGGTAAAATAAAATAAATATCTCATTGATGCAGACATTATGCAAAAATGGATTAGATTTCTGTCATAAATATTTTGACAACTAGGTTTCCTTCTAATTTAAATTGACCACTGAAATATTTTGCCAATTTGGGAAGGAATTGATCTTTTTCTTATCATTTTGACGTATTCTCTGTACTAGGGATATTAACTCTTTATCACATATATTTTAAATATTTATTGTATTACTAGCTATAAAACATTTTATGGGAGTTGCTTACCATATCAAATAGAATAAAATATTTGTACATAGCAAAGCCCCTCCCTCACTGCGATCTATTGAAAATCAGCCCTCAACACAAGTGTTTGAAAAATATAAAATAATGAAATTAGTTCTATATAGTTCACTATGTGTACTTTTCCAAAATTGCTTCTGGTTTTTCCATATTATTTTCTATCTCTTATCAAACTCACACAAAATTTCTTTAATAATTTAGTGCTTAATATTTTATATTTAAATTTTTACTCTAATGAATGTAAAATTTTATTTCAAAAATATACATTTTAATAGGTTAAGTTGTATTATCAACATCAAACACATGCAAAGTATTAAATTGATTAAAATTTTCAAAATATATCTACTTTTATTCTAGAGCTAATTCCAGCTTAAAGTTACAATGATACATTACATTTAGAATTTAACATTTCATATATAAAAAACCCTTAATGTATGATTTATAGCTATAAGTAAACACATTTAAAATGTTAAGGATTTTTTTATGCTTGTATAAATCTGAATTGTTGGTTAGTGATCTACCAATAAGGAAGAGAATTGTGTTGAAAGTTGTTTTAGAAATGAGAGCAAATTGAAATGAAAAAGGAAACAATTTTCCCATCATTCGGTGTTAAGGAAAATACCACCTATTACTGGTCTTTTCTTTCTATAGATGTATCACATAGTAGGAAACACACAATCTTTTGAATCATCCTTTTTTAAAGAGGTTTATCAACTCCTCCTTATCATAGATTTTTTGATCCCTACATTTTCCCCAGATTTCTTACCCATGCACTTTTATCTGCATTGACTTCTGGCTTTTTGAGGAGCTTAAAGATGGCTCACTTTACACTCTGCTATCTCTGATCCAAACTCAAACATTATTCAACTTTTATAAAAGGAAATTTTGAAAACAACTAGGCTAATTGCATCCTGTCCCAGTCTTCTGTTCAATGCAGAGAAAATTGTGAAAGCGAAGAAAATGATAGCTATTGTATAATTCTGAAGTGAGGAAAAAAAAGAAATTTTCTAAACCTGATATCCTGAAGCCATAAAAAAAGGAAAAATTTAACTGCATAAAAATTAAAAACATACACATATTAAAGACACATATATAGAGAATAAGTAAAAAATAAATGACAAACTCAAAATACTATTTGCAATATATAATGAGAGAGAATAAATTTCTTTAATATAAAAAAGTCTTTACAAATAAAATTTTAAAAGAAAAAATAGAAAATGTTATAGGGTATAAATATGAAATGGAAAATAGATTATGGTAAATATATGAAAATTTTCTCAATCCCATTAAAATAAAATGAATAGAAATAGAAACAACTACTCAGATGTCATAGTAGGAAAAATAATTTTACACATTATTGTTGTGAGTATAAGTTAGCAGAAATTCTGGACAGTATCTTGGAACTATCTACAAAAATATTAAACTGAAAAAATATTTAACTTAGCAATTTCAATTTCATAAAATTATCCTAGAGATAAAGAGTAAACAAATATGCAAAAATATAGCCACAAATTATTTCTAATCAGAATTCTTGAAATTTACAAATTGTAAAATCAGAAATGTAGAAACTACCACTTGTTCATTGATAGGTTAAATAAATAATGGTTTATTGAGGTCTTTAAAGGATCCTAGTAATTAGTTAGGTTTCCAACCCTTTCCCTACTTTATATCTAAACAGATTAATATTTGAGTGCAATAATATTATTAATATCAATAAAGAGGGAGTTAGACTACATAGCCTAATTGGAGAGTGAATATCCACCCATCAGTGAATCCCAGTGTTAAACAGACATAATTAGTAAACTATAGGATAACTGGTCTCAGGCAAACTTTCCCATCAGGGTATAACAGATGACCTAGAGCATGAAGTAGAGCATGAAGACTTAGAGCATGAAGTAGAAGTTAATTCATACTCTGGAAGCCTGGTGAGCTTTACCCAGTATTCCTATCACATAGGTAGTTTGTTTCTTGGGGAAAACTGGGCAGGTGTGGGAGGAAGGGAGAGGGAGAAAAGAATGGAGTATAGTCAGATTATTTTAGGGAAAATCTCTCATCAGTCAAAACTGCAGAAGAGGTATCTCCCTGCCTAATAAGGTGTTTTTGTTGTTGTTTTTAAAGCTTATATTTAATGATACTAAATATAATGTATTAAAACAAAGCAAGCAATTTAATTACTAGAATGGCACATTTTGGAGTTAAAAAAGAAACAGAAACAAATGTAAAAGTTTATGCATGAGGTGCATTTATATCTGTATAGGCATAAACATATACAGAAAGATATGTAAAAATATATCAGGTTATGCATAGGAGGAGAATTATGCAGGAGGTAAAAATGATTAAGAGAAAATAGAGTCTATGATGAAATGTGAGAGAAAAGAAACTAGGAGAAAATAAAAGTTAAATTAAAGAGAACATCTAAAGCAAATGGGAGTATGTTATAATAGTATTGAAATAAATGACTGAAAATTCATATTTTAAATTGAGTTTTTCTTTCCTATTCTTCTTTACCTTTTTTCCAGAATAAAATAAAAATGAATTTTAAAAAGTTAAAGGTTTTTGTATTGTAGTCCATCTTTCACAAATCCTAATAAAAATGGAATTGATTTATACTTAGGTTTAATAGACAAAGGAACTTAAATTGCAATAATTATTGGATTCTTAAATAAAAGGTGAATTTTTAGGAATATGTGTGCCTAATCTCATCATTTTCCCACTTGCTTAAATAATAGCCACTTTAAGTGATTGTGACTTTGTATTTTTCATCTAATAATGTATTTTTTTTTACTCAGTCTGCCATGTAGTTGATAACAGAAAAGATCAGATTATTAGCCCTAGCTGTTTGGGCTCAATGGCTAGAGCATCCATCTGTGAAACAAAGGGTCCTGGGTTCTATTCCAGTCAAGGGCATGTACCTGGGTTGTAGGATTCTCCCCCACCCAGGTCCTGGTTGGGGCACATGCAGGAGGCAACTAATCGATGTGTTTCTCTCACATTGATGTTTTTCTCTGTCTTTCCCTCTCTCTTCCACTCTCTCTAAACAGATTAATGGGAAAATATCCCTGGGTGAAGATTAACATACACACAAAAAAGATCAGATAGTTAAATCTCACTCACATGAATCAGACATCTAAACCAGTAATATAGCTTTACCAATAGCTTTGATGATACAAGTAATCTCAAGGCACAGACTAACAAACAAAGATCCAGTATAACATAAACAACTTTCTAAATGGCAGAGTGTTTTCTGGGTCATAAAACATCTGCATCTTCTATTCAGATAGTCACATAAGTTATGGGAGATTTTCCAGAAAGCTGCCCCATAAATACAAAGTTTTATTTTTGTGTTTTTTGTTGTTGTTGTTTTGTTATTTGTTTGTTTGTTGTTGTTTAAAATATTACAAATAGTAGCACATATGTCTTTTTTCCCCCATTGACCTCTCCCCAGCCTCCCCTACCCCCCCAGCACATGCACTCCCTGCCCCCAGTGTCTTGCATCCATTGGTTATCCTCATATGCATGCATACAAGTTCTTCGGTTAATCTCCTACCTCCCTTCTCAACCCTTCCTAGCCTCCCCACTGTAATTTGACAGTCTGTTCGATGCTTCTCTGCCTCTGTATCTATCTTTTTGTTCATCAGGTTATAATGTTCTTTATTATCCATAAATGAGTGATATCATGTGGTATTTTTCTTTCACTGATTGGCTTATTTCACTTAGCATAATGCTCACCAGTTCCATCCATGCTGCTGAGATACTGGCACAAGAACAGACATATAGATCAATGGAATAGAATAGAGACCCCAGAAATCAACCCAAACCACTATGCCCAATCAATATTCGACAAAGGAGGCAAGAGCATACAATGGAGTCAAGACAGTCTCTTCAATAAATGGGGTTGGGAAAATTGGACAGATACATGCAAAAAAATGAAAGTACCAACTTACACCTTACACAAAAATAAACTCAAAATAGATAAAAGACTTAAACGTAAGACAGGAGACCATAAAAATCTTAGAAGCCACAGGCAGCAAAATAGCAGAGATTTGTCGTAGCAATATCTTTACTGACACAACTCCTCTGGCAATGGAAACTAAGGAGAAAATAAACTAATGGGACTACATCAAAATAAAAAGCTTTTGCACAGCAAAAGAAACCATCAACAAAACAAGAAAGCCCACTGCATGGGAGAACATATTTGCCAATGTTATATCCAATAAGGGTTTAAACTCCAAAATTTATAGGGAACTCATACAATGTAACAAAAGGAAGATAGCCAACCCAATAAAAAAAAATGGGAAAAGGACCTAAATAGACACTTTTCTAAAGAGGACATACAGAAATCCAGGAGACATATGTATGTTTGTTTTATTACCAGGAGCTATATAGACACCCTGGTGCAACATGCTAAAATCATCCCACTAGATACGGAGGCTCCCACTCGTGAGTATTACTCATTTGTTTGCCAAAAGTTCTGTCATTAACATATTTATAAGGCGGTTAGACTGGGTCAAATTCTTTACCAGAGTAAGTTCCCTCTAATGGAAAGAATACATTGCAGACCTACTGCTTAACCATTTTAATGCCAGATCCTTAGGTGCATTCCAGAAAATAAACCTTTGTAAAAGGACTAATATGACCACTCAGGAATAGGTAAAGAAGTATACATAAATATACACAAATAACAAATTTGAGATATAGAGAAGTTATATATTTGTTACCCAAATTGGTTGACAGATCTCCTTTGTAATTATAAGTATCTTATATACTGTAGTTGTTCATTTGTAAACTTGCATCATCTTTTACCATACTAGGGTCATAACCAAGAGCAAAGAGCTAGAGTGTGTTAATTAATAACAGTCTTGTGAGACAGAGTGCAATTTCAGGACTCACATAAGTATGTAACTGATTAAGACAATATATCTTTCTACTAGTATTTCTGTTTGACTTAGGACTACAGAACTATGCAGAACAATAATACAAATTCTTGTGTCTGACTAAAGTAATCATTAAATGAGGTAAATGTAGTCAGATAACAGCATATTATTGTTAGTTAATGTTGTTAAGGTGCTAAATATAATAAGGTGTCATTATAATTTAAGCATTTTATACTCATTTTATAGGATATTACTTACACTATACCTATTTTATCATGCTGCTATGATTTCACATATCATCTTTGATGTATCTCAAACATGATAGCAAAAAAACATCTGGCAGTAGAATTATTCACAAAATATTTGTTAAAAAGAAATAGACCTTGAACAGCTTTCAAAGTCCAGATGTTAAAACCCAATGAGATTTTTAAAAATTTGAAATGTAATTTACGTGCCTCAAGTAGAGCCAACTCATCTTCAGCTACTATCCCACCAAAAGGTATGTCCATCAGTGCATGCCAGATGAAAGGCCCATGTCTCTACAATGTGTTCTTTACAAATTTTTAAAATATCAGATCTTTGCTCCCTTGTTCTTCTTCTCATTAGAAGACTTAGCCTATCTGTTTTCAAAAGCATGACCCCATATTGCTCACCACTTAACTAAAAACTGGATGAAATTGAATAATTTTGAAATGAATTAACTCTTGTTTATCTTAACAGTTTTCCTATATTTCACACAGACTTAAACTGAACTGTCACATGATTCCTTATTAAATTCATATATTAAATTTAAATATAACTTAATGATTACTATGCCAATTAGAAAAATATATGTGGGCTTTAAAGACTAAATTGTCTTAATTTACACGCTAATCTATTAAGTAAGAACTGCTATTCTAATTAGTGATAATGTAACAAATCAAGATATAAAATGTGATTGGTTTCTTGAAATTTAACTTAATTGGTAATTACTAATCTAATTAGCAAATGCAATAAACTTAGTGTAGTGTTTCATCTGGGAAAAGAGAAAAATACAATAATGCCAACAAAAAGAAATATTAATAAAAATTTAAATTGTATCTACTTCACTATGACTCCATGTTACAAACAGGAAGCTCTTCTGCATTTTGTGATTTAAAGAACATACCAAATGTACATATTTGTGTTTGATAGTTATAATAATTTTGAAATCTATATATAAAACTCTAATATGCAAATTGTCCCACAGGAATTTGACTGGGAGACCAATCACTCACTATAATGTGCACTGACCACCAGGGGGCAGCACAAAATGAAGGAAAGCCCTTGCCAGCAGCCAGTAGCTGGGGAAGGGAGGCCCCAGCCAGCAGCCAGAATGCCCTGATTGGCCCTGAGGCCTAGGGACTCTACCCATGTGCAAAATTCATGCACCACACCTCTTGTTTTGTTAATAAAAAGAAAAAAAAAAAGAGAGAGAGAGAGAAAATACCGGAGATAGCCATTCCTCAATAGGAAATAGGTGCCAGAAAACCCTCTAGAAAATTCTTAATATAACTCTTAAAAGTCCTTGCACCACCATTCACTCAAAACATATGACATTTATAGTCTATATCTATGATGTTAAAATATAACAGCTTATGTGTGTTCTTTCTAAGAGATATGTTGCATATCTGCAGTGAAGAGAAGGGGAATGAAATGTCTACAAATTCCTTGTTAAAAAACCCTTTATTTACCTAAGTGAAATAAGCCAGTCAGAGAAAGGCAACTACCACATGATCTCACTTATATGTGGAATCTAATGAACAAAATAAAGTGACGAACAAAATAGGTCCAGATGCATGGATGCATGGAACAAACTGACAGATCTCAAAGGAAAAAGAGATGGGGGGCCAGGAAGAGATTGACCAAAGAACATATATGCATACTAGAGGCCCGGTGCACAAAAATTTGTGCACTCGGGGGTGGGGGGTCCCTTAGCCCGGCCTGTGCCCTCTCACAGTCTGGGACCCCCTCGGCGGATGAACACCTGCTGACTTAGGCCTGCTCCCCGGGGGGATTGGGCCTAAGATGGCAATCAGACATCCCTCTGGCAGCCTGGCACCCTTGAGGGGATGTCCACTTGCCAGGCGGGAGCAGGCCTAAGCTGCAGTCGGACATCCTTAGCGCTGCTAAGGAGGCAGGAGAGGCTCCCACCACCACCGATGTACTGGCAGCCATCAGCCTGGCTTGTGGTTGAGCCAAGCTCCC
>NW_006283633.1:224356-248276 GCF_000327345.1 Myotis davidii
CTCACTGAAAGCAGTTTTCTGGATTTTTTTTTAGCTTCTATATGTTACTATGTTTCAAACTGCCTGCTCAGAGGCCTGCAGCGGCAGGCGGGGAACGTTGGAGTCCGCCATCACTTAAGCAAGCAAGCCTCATGTTCAGTTTAAGCTGCCTGGCTGCCGGCCGCCATCTTTGTTGGCAGTTAATTTGCATATCTCGCTGATTAGCGAATGGGAAGGATAGTGGAGGTACAGTTAATTACCCTTTTTGTCTTTTATTATATAGGATATGCATAGCCCATGGGCATGGACAATAGTGTGGTGAAGGCCTGGGGTGGGGCTGCGGCTGGGGCTGGGTGGAGGGGGGCAAAATAGGGGAAACTGGGGACATGTGTGATAACAATAAATAAATCAAGCTTGATTACTTGCTCTTTGATCTAGAAAGTAATCCCAATTTACAAGAGAGTAAATCATCTGAGTCTCAATGCTCACAGAATGGAGAAGATAAAGTATCCACAGCACAAAAGCACTTAGTCATCCATGCACTTATTTATTGACTGCCTTCTGTCAACAAGACAGTGCTCTACTTGCTGTGGGTGCAACAGCAAGCAAGACAGACGAGGTTCCTGCTTTTTGCGACCTTAAATGGTAGTCGGGAAGGAATACAATAACCAATAACCAATTGAGGTAAAATATAATGTTAAAAGGAGACAAATCCTAGGAGAAAACGAAAAGAGTGAAAGCATTGCTACCTTTAGATAGGATTGTCATGGAAAGCTTATTTGTGGAGCAGAAACTTTAAAGACATGAGAAAGAAAACCATATGAATTTCTGGGGAGAACTTTTCAAAGAAAGTGAATATAAAATGTAAAGGCTCTATGGTGATAATCACATTTTATTTGTTAATGAAACACTAAGGAGATTAATGTGCTAATAATAGAGCAAGGCAGAGTGTTAGATAATAAGACTAGAAAAGTAATGTGAATGAAAAACAGGGGTTCTATGAAAAGTAACCTCAAAGCGCTAGTTATTTTGGCTCAGGGGACAGAGCATTGGCCTGAGGACTGAAGGGTCCTGGGTTTGATTTCAGTCAGGGGAACATACCTCAGTTGCAGGCTCAATCCCTGGCTCTGGTGGGGGCACATGCAGGAGGCAACCAATTGATATGTCTCTCTCACATTGATGTTTCTCTCTTTCTCTCTTTCTCTCTCTCTCTCTCTCTCTCCCCTTCCCTTCCACTCTCTCTAAAAAAATCAATGGAAAAATATCTTTGGGTGAGGATTAACAACAACAAAAAGTAATCGCTCAGCGTAATCTGATCACACATTTCTAAGTGAACAGGTTATGGTGGGTAGCTGTACCTCAGACCTATAACATTTTTTAAATTTATCTTTATTGTTGACTAGAGGCCCAGTGCACAAAAATCATGCACTGGGGTGGAGTGGGCTCAGCCCAACCCATGCCCTCTTGCAGCCTGGAACCCCTTGGGGGATGTCCACCTGCTGGCAACTCAGCTGGACACCCAATCACCTTGGCAATGCAATCATCTTTTTCTAGTCTTTTTCATTCTCCTGTTTTCTGCAACAATGGCTTCAAAGCTTCTCTACCCTCTTTAACCCTCTGACAAGCCTTCTCATTTTTCACCCTTAGGTAAATGACCCTGCCTACTATTTCACATAAAAACTAGAAGTTACCAGATCCAAACAGTTCTTAACCTTATAACTGTATTTGCAGCTGTTCTTTGTTACTTTTGTCATGTTACAATGGAGTAACTCCAGCTGTGTCTAATCTTATTCCTTTAAGGAAAGTAATATATTCAATTATCTTCTCTCTCCTGTATTATTAACTTAACCTCTCCCTGTCTACTGTCGCCTTTGTATTTGGATTTAAATATTCTTAAGTACCATCTTTTTCTATCCCTTTATACTTTGTTAAAAGTTTAGGCATAAGGTTTGTTTGGAATTATATGTTATTATTAAGACCAGGGCCCTAGTATTGTTAAAATTTTAATCTATTAACATTACACAGTAGGGTCAGAGTTGGATAGAAGGAACTATGGCTAAAAGAAACAACCTATTACTTTTTTAAGAGTAGACAAGAATCTGATCCCCCAGCTAACACACATACTCCATACTGGTTTGGAGAATTAGTTGTTTCTTAAGGCCTATGTGAGGCCACATTCTTCTTGTCTACTGAATAAGAAAAAGCAGGTTTGGAGAACAGGCACTGTTCTTAACTTATGCCAATTTTTAGGTGCTTAGAATATAGAGAACAATAGAGATAGAGCACTATTTGCCCTAGTATGCAGTTCCTACCTAGGACTGTGAGTAGAAAAACAAGCCATTGTGCAGATATGCTAAATTTAGAATACAGTAAACCATCTCTCAAATGAAATGTCACCGAATTAGCTCCCTGGGCCGTAACCAATCATACTAATGGCCCCTCTTTTCTTGGGGGGTGGAGAGAAACAAAATAGCAAAGAGATGGGTAGAGGCAAAATAAGAGAGAAGAGGTACATCTTACTAAGCTAACTTTTTTTGTGTGTCTCCATTTCTACTTCTACCACTCCTCAATTCTTACCAATATTGAGAAAAAATATATATGATTTCCTCCAACAGGAACTTTTTAGTGTCTCTTTAAATCTCCATGTCAGCCCACGTAATTGTCATCTTTTAGGCCATACCTTATTTCACCTTTCCCACCAGATCCCCAGTGTCACTTGATATGGTTCATCTCTAACTAATTCCTTAGCTTATTCTAACACATCCTTTCTTTATCTTTAATAACAAAATATTTCCTTAATTTTCTCTTATCTTTCTGGCTGTTCCTTCTGAGAAATATTTGACAACTCCACCAGTAATTAATATTAATTAATAATTACCTTTAGTAATTAATGTTCTTCAAACAAATGTAGAATTATTTCCCTGAAACTTTATATTCCAGTTTTTCCAATATTGCCAAGTGTTCATGCTGTCTACCAAGTTCTTCAATTTAGAACCTGATTACTGCCCTTGACTTCTCCTTCTCCAATGTTCCTTATCACTCATTTCCTCTAACTAAGTCTCTTTAATGCAGCTCTTATACTTATTGCTTAAATTCATCCCTCTTTCTCCCATTCCTATCACTTCTTGTGAAGAGAGGCCTTATATCTTACCTTATATGTAATCCTTTCTGGTTTTCATGAATCCACTTGATCCTGCCTAATTCATCCTTATTACCTTCAGATTGAACTTCCTAAAAGGCATATATGATTTTGTCACTCCAGTAAATTATCTTTTGGATCAAGTTCAATAGCCAACAAGCATTGTCTGAATGGTCTTCCCACCTGTTTACATGGTCTTCTTCTGGTGTCTGCCTATATTTTCAAAGCTCCTCTTCTTATAAGGATACCAGTCCTATTGAATCGAGGCCCACCTCAATGATCTCAGTTTAACTTAATCATATCCTTAAAAACTGTACCTCCAAATATGGTTAAATTCTGAGCTACTGGGCTTAATACTTCAAAATATGAATTTTAGAGGAGCATGATTCAACTTATAATAAACCTGCTCATAATGCTATCTAAATTTCAAAGTTTTGAACTCTTGATTTTGAAGATTTGGTTTCCTTTCAAGAAAGGTAACCCTAGGAGTAACAAAGATGGCGGCATAGGTAAACACCTGAAATTGCTGCCTCGCACAACCACTTCAAAAATACAACTAAAAGACAAAACAGACATCATCCAGAACCACAGGAAGGCTGGCTGAGTGGAAATTATACAACTAGAAGGAAAGAGAAAAGCACACTGAGACTCAGAGGGGGTGCGGAAGTAAAGTGCAGAGGTATGGAGACATGCAAGGAAAGGGCTGGCAACTGAGGACTCAGTTGTCTTTTTCAATTGGGAGGGAGACACAAGCTCCCAACGGCCCTGACTCCAGTTCTGGGCGAGTATCTGAGGACCCAGACTCGTACAGGGGGGCTTTCTCTCAGAGAGGCTTGACCCACTGAGACCCAGGACCTCTTAGGGCAGGGCTGAGGAGCAGCCATAGCTATTTGCTCTGCCCTGTTGATTCCCTGAGACACTGTCCAACCTAAGCTGTGCACAGAGACTTTTGCATATGAAAGGCCTGGCCCTTTGCAGTCTGAAAATTACCTAACAAACTGCAGCTGGGTCAGAGAGACCCAGAACTTCCAAAAGAAGACGCAAGGTCCCATAGCAGCTTGCATTGCTTCATAGCTGGTCCTCATCTGTGCACCTCCAAACCCCAAACAAAGAAGGAACACAGCTGAATCTCACAGCCAATTGGCCTGGAGATCAACTCCTCCCAGTGATACCAACTGTAATCAAGGATTAACTACAACAAGACTATGCACACAGCCCACAAAGGGGAGCACCAAGAGTGTCCACCTCAGGTAATTGAGGAGGCTGAGCCACTGGGCACTATAGGACACCTAGCACAGAAAACCACTCTATCAACACAAGAAAGCAGCAAAAAAGCAGAGACAAAGAAACAGGTAAAAAACGACAGAAATGGAGGAAAGCAAACTACTGGATGTAGAGTTCAAAACCACGGTTTTAAGGTTTTTCAAGAATTTTCTAGAAACCACTGATAAATTTAGTAAGACCCTTAATAAGTCTAGTGAGACCCTCGAGGACATGAAAAAGGACCAACTAGAAATTAAGCATACACTGACTGAAATAAAGAATATTATACAGAGATCCAACAGCAGACTAGAGGATCACAAGAATCAAGTCAAAGATTTGAAGAACGAAGAAGTAAAAAACACCCAACCGGAAAAGCAAAAAGAAAAAAGAATCCAAAAATATGAAGATAGTGTAAGGAGCCTCTGGGACAACTTCAAGCGTACCAACATCAGAATTATGGGGGTACCAAAAGAGAGAGAGGAAGATATAGAAAACCTATTTGGAAAAATGATGACAGAAAAATTCCCATAACCGGTGAAAGAAATAGACTTACAAGTCCAGGAAGCACAGAGAACCCCAAACAAAAGGAATCCAAAGAGGACCACACCAAGACACATCATCATTCAAATGCCAAGAGCAAAAGACAAAGAGAGAATCTTAAAAGCAGCAAGAGAAAAACAGCTAGTTAACTACAAGGGAGTACCCATACAATTGTCAGCTGATTTTCAGCAGAAATTATGCAGGCCAGAAGGGAGTGGCAAGAAATATTCAAAGTGATGAATGCCAAGAACCTACAACCAAGATTACTTTATCCACCAAAGCTATCATTCAGAATTGATATGATAAAGAGCTTTACAGATAAGAAAAAGCTAAAGGAGTTCATCACCACCAAACCAGAAGGGCAGAGGGTGGGGTGGGAACTGGGTGGAGGGGAGCTATGGGGGGGAAAAAGAAACAACTGTAATAATTTGAACAATAAAGATTTAAAAAAAAATAAAATAAATAAATTTTAAAAAAGAAAGAAAGGTAACCCTAATGTAAGATTTCACTGATATCTATGTGGCATAATTTGCCCTCAGTTTATATATTCAAAGTTAAAAATACAGACATTGGATGAAAAAAATTGCCTGCCTGTTAGAAAATAATGTATAAAAAACTGTGTATGTAGAGGTAAAATGGGATCTTTTTTCTTTTTTTTTTTCTTTGGTCTTCATCCCAAAGCTTTGGAAGGTTTTTATTTCCCAAAATTAATTCATATATCATAGTTTTTATTAATGGGTAAAATATATTTTTTTATTATTGATATTTTACTTGCTCCCTCTGGAACTGTTTTAATATTATTTTAATAAAATAAAATGTAGACAAGATGTTCTTTTAAGCTATCATTTGTAGCAATACCCTACAGTACATGTCAAAGGTATTTCTTCATAAATACATAGGCTATATTTAATAGGTAATGGCATTTAAAAATGTTACCTATGTCAATACCAATATGAACATTGCTACAATTTAAAGGTAGGTAACCATTAGAATAATTGCAATTGCTATATCACATTCAAACATTACTTCCTGATGTTGGACATCTCTTTTGCTTGGGATAATATCTGAGCTTTAGAAAAATATGTATTGTATCATGTATTGCATACTCTATAACTTCCTACAATATTTTTGTCTTTCTCAAAATCTTAATGTCCAGAGTATCATACTATACCAAGTTATCTTCTTCCAAAATACTTGCTAAGCTAAATAGTCTCTGTGGTGCCATCTTTTATATTTGGGTCATTATATTTTTCAACGCATTTATTTTCTGGATCCTCCCACATACAAAGGTTAGGGAGATTACAGTGCATATCTGTTGTTTGTGCTGCCCTGCACTTTCTAATGACCAAATCTTTATTTTCTTCTCATTGCATTTGGTTCTGCTAGAGCCAATTCCATCTCTCAATACTGTGTGACCAGGATCTGGAAATTTGAAGTATTGCATTTGCCAGTCCACAGTGATGGTTAAGGAATGAACACATAACCTGAACTGAGCTGACAATATGGAAGGTTGTTTTGCTCTAATTTCTGGAAAAGATATTCCTGCCCTTTTCTGTGGGGCCTAAGATTATGTAAGAACTGGAGATCCTACATCATCCTGTGACCACTTGGAACCAAGCATGTGAAAGCAAGAGAAGAAGTAACAAAAGACAAAATGAGTTCTATTGGCATTGTTTGAACAATGAAGGGGCCCAGGAACTTTCATTTGTTTAAGCCAGTTTTGACTGGGATCCTGTCATGTACAATACTGAGTCTTGACTAATACAGAGAAAAATACTTCTTTAAACAAGAAGTGTACAGGAGATCTACCATCAAATACATCTACTCCTGGTTATATGTATAACAGAAAAGACTTCTATGACATGCAGATGCAGATTCAGAAGTTGTGAAAAAGTTGTTGTGTCTCACAACACAATTTTGGCACAGGAATACAGACTATGTTTCATATTAGAAAAGTTAAAATTCTTGCTAATATGTAATGTAAAGTCTAAAACCATAACCAGAAATGCTAAGTCCATATACATAAATATCTTTATGAATTTACAAACTAGCCCACAGAAGAATTTATGCCACCTCACAATTTGGCAATAACGATGACATATGCAATAGACACTAAGGGGTGGACACCGAGAAGGAAGAGGTTAATGAACCTAAAAACTGGTAAGAGGGTAGGTCCTCTCAAGCATAGAGTGAGATGAATCATTTTCTTTCTCAGCATGTGCCCAGTGCAAGCCCTCTTCAGTAAAACATATTAAAGAAAGAAAGTTTGGGCTTTCAATGAAATCAATGTGTCTTAAGGAAGAAAAAAATTTAAATCCAGGACCACATTCAAAGAATGAGTAAATTCAAAGGATGATGTATAAAATAGCCAACTTATAAAGCAAAGCAATAAATGACAGCTTCCCGCAGACAGCTGACCTAAACCAGTGAGCTGTGTGAGGGGTACTTCCAGCTCCTGCTGTGTGATAAGCTGTGGTTCACCTGAGTTCATTTTTATCTACTATGCGGAGAGGGAGTGGTAAGCCTGAGGGGTTCTACCAGGGCTAGAGCTTTTGGTTCACCTCCCTGCCCTCGTCTTCTTGGGCAACAGAAGGAGAAATACACCATTTTCAAATCATAGAGGCAAACTGAGATCAGCAATTTTCCAAATTTCTGGACAATGAGAAAACTTTGATCTCTTATTTACTCCACTCTGAATCCAGTCTATGGTCAGAGAAGCATTTTTAACACCTCTCCCCCAACCCCTTGGCCCCCCGGCCCCCCATGACCTAAGTCAGTGGTCGGCAAACTCATTAGTCAACAGAGCCAAATATCAACAGTACAACGGTTGAAATTTCTTTTGAGAGCCAAAATTTTAAACTTTTTTGTCACCTGCTCGCGATTAGCGGACGCGAATAGCACTAACCACTGCACAATGAGACTGCGAAAGGCTCACTCAACTCCTGCATGAATCGCGCGCCTCCCCTGCGCCGCGTATCCCATTGCCTGACCGATGGATACCCCTCACTTCTTCTAATGCCACTTCTTCAAAATAGACTTGCCCATGCCGAAAACCGACTTCTGCGCATGGGCCACAGAGTTTCAATCACACTGTACGTGAGCCTGCACGTGGTATTTCGTGGAAGAGCCACACTCAAAGGGCCAAAGAGCTGCATGTGGCTCATGAGCCATGGTTATCTGAAAGAAATGGGCCTGGTCAGGGTGGGACTGCGTTATGATAGTGATGAGCACTCCCATATCTCAAAGATTCTGTGAACTCTATAATATTCTTTTTTGTTTGAACCTGAAATAAAGGAATTCTTTTTTCTTTCTTTCCCATCCCAGACGTTCCCTTAAGATTTGTTTTCAATTGTTTACTATCCTTACTTAACAACTGTTATTCTTTCTACTCGGTGTTTTTTATAAATGATCCTGTCTGCCTGGATTAGTTCTATTTAGCTCAAATTCTGTGTCTAGAAACTAGAAATGTTTGCCATATGACTTATACTGCACAGATTCTAAGAGCATGCTCTTGGTGCTAATTTTGATAAAAATTGATGTATGAGGTAAAAGTTCTTTAGAACTTTAGGGAAAGAATGATGATCATTCTCTAAAAAAAGGATAAAAGAAATAAGAATGGGTCTGACAAAGGTATTATAAAATATAATTTCCTTTTCATTTCACCTTACTAAAAATTTATTATCAGATAAATTCTAGTGAAAATCATGTCTGCTTAGGATTTTAGTGACTTAGTGAGGTAAGCTTTCATAAACAGATTGTGTTCCAGATATTGTTATTTCTGGTATCTTATAAAATCATACTCTGAGTAAGGGATAATCTGTTTCTTCAGTAGTCACTGAATTGGACTAAATAATTTAGTCTTTTCTTTTTTGCATAAAAAATAATAGCATTTATATTTGTATAATGTATTACACCTAACAAAAGCACTTACACATATAAGTAATAAGGTTACTGTGTGTGAGTTTTAATCCCAAGATTATAATAAAATCATTGGTGAAATGAGACAGAAAGGAAATTAAACTATGTCTTATCAGCCCACAGGCTAAGACTGCTCATGTTTTTATATGGTACTATTTATACTGATGTCATACTATTATGTTATGTTCCTTTGCTAAGGCCATGGAAACAGGTCTTAAAAGTATGGCTGGAGATGAGGCTTCTCCTATAAGAAAATGGGTACACTCTCTCTAACATTTGAGATCCAGAAAGAAATTAAGACTCAAAGTCCTTAATTTGGAGTGAGAAGAAAGTTTCCTTTTCTCTCTAGAGTTGAAGGGAGATTTGGTCTGAATCTAAGGTGTGAGAATCCCAGAAAATTTCAATGTGAGAGTTCAGATACTCTCTACCACACAAAAAAGAGTCAGCAATGAGGCAGAAGGAACTCTAGAATGAGACGGAATCCACATATCACTATAAATTAATTTGTGTTGTATTTTTCTGGAACTGGATTCTCTGAAACTTCTAAAAAATATCCTTAGTAGTTATGGCCTTGTCTCAGCTGTGCTTTGGAGAATTAGGATCCCCGAATCTTATGTTCTCCCGTGCCTCTGTTACAGCAGCAGTACATGAATGATAGAACAGGGCTCTCCTTACAGCCAGGGATGAGATAGCAACAACCAACCTAGCAGAGGACCTATGTGTCCAAAGACTAGAGACTGGAGAATGACCTAAGAAATAGGCAGCCATAGGGTGGCATGACAGAGGGACAGAGCAGACAGACTTCAGGGACTTGACCTTGAGCACACAGAGGCAGCAACCTGAAAAAACCCCTGAGGGTAAAAGACCTTTTGAGCAGGATGGATTGCTAACAAGTAAGCCAGTGAGACTTCAACCCATGAAAATATGGGCATTAAAAATAATTTTGTAACTATAGACTGGCAAAGTCTAGAAAAATGAACACATTTTTTTTTAGTCATGTCCAATTAGTTTCCAAATGCCAATGAGGCCATATCTTTAAACCCTCAAATATCTATATTTTACTTCATAAATAAATGTCTACAATTTATCTTTTCTTATTTGGCCAATATAATCTCTTGCATAGGTTATCTAAATAGAATCCCTGCCCATTTTATGTAATACAGTCAAATGACCTTTACAAAATGTGAAACTAATTGGCCAAAGTCCTTTAAAATTCCAGTGGGCTCCACGTTCCACAGGGCATGGTGTATAAAGCTTTCTTAGAGCTTCGGTTGTTATTTACATATCCACACTAATCTCAATATTCCACCTTTGCCTCAATTAGCACAACTACTTGTATTACCTTAATGCTTAATGCTCTTTCTTACCTCCAAGTTTTTGTATGTTATTCAATCTACTGAGATTGTCCCGCCCACCACCCACTTCCATTTTAGAATTTTTTTTCCTACTTTAGTTACATCTTCCTCTTAATATAACACCTCTATGAGGAGACATTCCTCATTACTGCCCACAATGATGTGCACAAAATGTCTTTTGTGCTTTGCTTATCCCACAGCAGTATTTATACACTATTGGAATGGCTATTATTTCTTAAGGAAAAAAAGTGTTGCTCACTGTTATATCTCTAGCTTCTAGCACCATACCAAACACATAGTAGGCACTCAAAAATTATCAGTTGAATACAAAAATAATTTTTTGTTAGTAACACAACCACTCTGAGTTAGAAGCAATTTTTATTAATATATTTTAATGTGTTTTTATTGATTTTATAGAGGAAAGGAGAGGGAGAGATAGAAACATAAATGAGAGAGAAACATCAATATCGATGGGCTGCCTCTATCAAGCCAGAAACCTAGTCATGTGCCCTGACCAGAAATGGCACTGGCAACCTTCTGGTGCATAGGCGGACACTCAACCACGAAATCACACCGGCTGGGCTGGAAACAATTATTATCCCACTTTGCAACCAGGACAACTGAGCATAAGAAATATTAGATGACTTTTCTAATATAGCAAAGATAGTTAAAGAATTCAAAATTGTATTTTTGACTACAAACCCAATACTTTCTCTGCTATATTGCACTGTCTGATGGTATTCAGGTTTCATATACTATAATGTTTCTCTACAAAAATGTCATTTTGCAAGAGGAATATAATCCAGATGTGAAAATTTAAAATTGCTATTACAAAAGAAAGAGTACATGTTTGAATAGGCTATGTCTGTCCACATGCTTCTCACACTTTATTGTAGATCAAAATTAACCTGGAAGACCTGTTAATACACAGATTGCCAAGGATGGGAAAGGCAGTTAAAGGGAAGCTGACTGAGCCCTGTCACTCTATACTCTACTTATGGAAAACATGTAAGAGAGCTTTCCCCTAAATCTTTGCAATCTTTTTAAAGCTTAATCTTTTTTAAATTTTTAAATTTTTGTATTTTCCTTGTTCAGTACACTATTGATAAGGAAATTCTGAATCAACCAGACATTCAGAAAACTGGTCCAATCAAGGCTCAAACCTGGTGCTGGTGAGAAACCACCTGACTACTGCCAAATGAACATTGGCAGCCCAAAGACTCTGCATGTGTGGAAGCCACTGTACCACAGGAGCGCCAATGCTGGGAGCGCCATGCTGTTCTTTGCTAGTCTGAAAAAACCACATGGGGACCAGAGTGGAGAGACACAGCCTTTATTCCTTACATCTGGGGCAGACCCAATGGTGGTGGTCAATCTGGTGGATTTCCATACTAGGCCAGCATCATAGGGACTTAACTAGAAGAAGGAACCGGGAGAGAGCTGTGCTGGGCACAGCCTGTGTGCAGGCCAAGAAGCTTATTAGCTGTCAAGAACATGGGAAGACTCAGGTGTGAGCTGTTGTGCTTCTTGGAGCCACTGGTCAGGCAGATACCATTCCACTGACTGGGAGGGGGAATTAGGCTATACCCACAGCCACAAACATGGCCACAGGGCCACACTGCAGGTTCTGCTAAATTCCCTTCACATATTGAATATTGAATGTCCAGAAACCTTGAATGGGTGGCAATACTCCCCCACACTCAGCCATGAGTGAGATCTAAACTGGGGAGAAATTCAGAGCTGGAAACATAAAAGTTTTTATGCTAATCACAGATGCCTAAAAAATTATATTTGCCAAGAAAATGAATGGACAGCACTCTACCACACCAGATATCGCAATTTAGGGCCATAGTTCCTTTTTACATGATTTTTTTAACTTAAATATTCTTATTCCAAATGTTTTGTTTGTTTTATTGGTTTTGTTTTCTTTCATGCATCTGTTCATTTGTTTAAGTAAAATTGTCTAATTTTTGCTTCTGTTTCCTCTAGTTATAATGTCACATCTGTTTAGCATCTTTATTTTTATATGATTTGTGATACATGGCAGTTTTCATGCCTAAATCTTTAGCTTTCAGTTTAGCGTTAGTATGCATAAACAAAGAACAAATTATACCCTCCTGCATTTGTCTAAGATTCTAGGGTCACAAAAATTCATTTTTTCCCACATATGTGTCTTTCTTCTTTTGGATTTAACTAGGAAATTTATACTATCCACTGCCTAGCCTCATGTAGACCTTCAATATGTGTGACAAGTAGTATTGATAGTGTAGGAGGCTGTCACCTGTAGCCCAACTAGCAGGAGGCTGGCCACAGTGGATTAGAAGAAAATTCTGTTAAAAGTTAATAAAAGAAAGAAATGCTGTGCATTTTGCATCAGGCAAATCACAGCTACCCCAGTACCCTATATACCAAATCTTTCTCCAAGTTGTCCCTGAAGAATCCTTTCCTAATAAGCAGCAAAACGGCACCAGATGTTAGACTGGTAGAGTCAGACCAGACCTCAGTTCAACAACATTGGTACTTGAGTTCTGGCTAAGAAAGAATTCAGAGCCAAGACTCAAAAAATAAGAGAAAGTTTATTTAGAAAGTTACCGAGGTAGAAGTGAACTTCAGAAGAAATGGGCTCAGGGAACAATTTACAGAGGCAAAGATGGGCTCTTGGAGATTTAAACAAAGAGTGAAACAAGGAAAGTACACCTGGGGGAAGTGTGTGTGGAAAGGCATAGGTGTGCTCTGTACAGAGAGCTATGCTGTGTCCTCCATCTGAAGGCTTTTAAAGGGAGGGATTTTAGGGGAGGTCCTAGGGGAGGATCTGAACAGGAGAGGCAAAGACAATGCCTGGGGGGAAGAGGGTGGGGATGAGGCCGGGTATGCTCCAAAGAGAGGGCAGAGCTGGACTCTGGTCCTCAGGGCTTTTATCTGGAAGTTTCAGGGGAGGATAATATAGAATATTCATCCGTTTTCCAGGTGTGGCTCCTCATAGTAGTTGTGGTCTCTACTGATTGATCTGTGCTAGGGCAGGGCATCATTAGTCAATGCAGCTGGTCCTGACTTCAGCTGTGGCATCCCTCCTTCTGGTTTTGCTGCTTTTCTGGGCCTGTTGATGAAACACAGCTGAAGCCTAGATGTCACCTCCAGGGGTTAATACTTAAGGGCTTGGTCCTGCAAGGGCTTGTAGTTTTGTCCATTGCTAGGCACCTGGGGCTCTCTGCCCTGGTGATTCTTTGTACCTGGCTTATTGTTTTTTCTCTGTTCATATCTATCTAACTGCCTACTACAGAAAGAGTATCAAATTTAGAAGCAGGGACTCGCGTTTGAATTGCAACTACATTATTTGACAGCTATGTGACACTGAGCAAAAGACAAATCCTCAGCATCCTCACTTGTATAGTACACTAAAGATGGCAATCAGCACTACTAGGGTCATATTGGGCATTCAATTAAATTTAGAAATACACACACACAGCATTAGTCCATTATATGACTAAAAGCAGTATTCTATAAATGTTTACTTTCTTCCCTTTTTCTCTGGATAAAGAAGGAATCACCTTGAAGCCAGCTCAGCTGGTCTCTCCACAAACAGCTCCCTCTCCACTCTGAGCTACAGCCAAGCCAGTATCACCGACTCAATCCTAAGATAGGTTCTCTTTCTCTTAAATATAGTATTAGTAATCCTTCTCCAAAGAAATCCTGCTAGTTTCTCTAAGCGCTGTCAAAGAGCCATAGCGGCCTCCCAATTACTCTTATTATGTTCTCTGTGAAAACAGCCAAATGCAAAGGTATCTTTCTAATAACACGCACTGATCATTGGCTATCAACTCCCTTGAAGTTGGATTGTTTAAAAGTTCCCGAATCATGTCTATCTTTGAATGTGTTCCTAAGTGATGCAAAATTAGCTTAAGCAGAAGAAAACTCAGAGTGGTTAATTCTCAGCAAAGGATAAGGTGGGCAAGCAAGTCTGTTAGTGTTTTTATTTTCTTCCTTTTGAGAGTAGTTTCAGATTGAATTACGTAAAGATATGTTACGCAAAAGAATTATACCTTCTCCACTTTCCCTCAAATTTTCAAATTTCCATATTCAGTTATTTTTTAAATTCATATTGGCTGTGAGTATACAATACTTGAACAGTAGGCATAGGGTGCAATGAGACTAGGATGGGAATAGATAAGTATTAATTAATAATGCTCCTCTTTTGCTGAGAATTCACTTTACACAAGGCATTATGCTGAAGCATTTTGTATATATTCACTCATTTGATCTTACAGGATCCTGTCAGGCAGAAATGTATTTCATCCCCATTGTCTATATGATGAAACTGAGGCTATAAGAGATAAAGCAAAAATTTTGCATACCTAGTAAATGGCAAGATCAGGATTCAGACCTGATCTTAGCTCTGTAATGCTTTTGGTCTTAATCATTACACCAGTCTCTCTTCTTATTGTCATTGCGGGAAAAAAAGACCCTAAAGAATCCCTTATACTTAAATATGTATGCTGAAATATTCAAGAATGGATTAGAATACACATAGACAAATATGAAATCTATACTAATAAAAGGGTAATATGCTAATTAACTGGACATCCTTCCAGATGGCCTTCCAAACAAAGCCACAGTGATGGGGGCCGAGGCAGAGGCGGTTAGGGGAGATCAGGCTGGCAGGGGAGAGCAGTTGGGGGCAACCGGGCCGGCAGGCTGAGAGGTTAGGGGCGATCAGACAGGCAGGCAGATGAGCAGTTAGGAGCCAGCAGTCCCAGATTGCAAGAGGGATGTCCAAGGTCCAAGGGGTCCTGGATTGGAGAGGGTGCAGGCCAGGCTGAAGGACCACCCCCTACCAACCATGCATGAATTTCATGCACTGGGCCTTTAGTACTTTAATAATTGTTGAACCTAGATACAAAGGATCAGGTGTTTGCTATGTTATTTTCTGCTGTATATTTTAACATTTTCATCATAAAAAGTTGGAAGGAAAAGAGGCATTTGTCTAACTTTATAAGGTGATAGCATTGAGGTGAGTTCATGAT
Organism: Myotis davidii; assembly: GCF_000327345.1. Classification (NCBI taxonomy): domain Eukaryota; kingdom Metazoa; phylum Chordata; class Mammalia; order Chiroptera; family Vespertilionidae; genus Myotis; species Myotis davidii. The sequence goes on from NW_006283633.1 coordinate 239,572, forward strand.
GTGGATGTAAAAAGAACAGAAGATTACATAATGCAAATAGTTCAGAGAAGAGGTCATCAAGTGACTTAAAATTCTTTGAATGAAAGTCTGTGTAAAAGCCTTCCCTTTATTCCCTTGGGCTGGACCATTAGCTTCCTTGGTAGCTTTTTTTGTCTAAATATGTCCTACACTCTGTTTAATCATTTACAGACATAAAGAAAGTTTACTTACTCATTTATTGAAATATTCTGTGCAACCTCTTATTACTGAAGATCCTGGATTTAATGAGTCAATATTATAATATATTTAAATGAATATGAGGTATATCACCCATAAGGCTTGTACTATAATGATTAAATTTAACACTAAAACCAGGCCTGTCTTTTCCTATATCTATCAACAACATATCTTCCATGTAATTGGTTCACAAAATATAATAATTCACCAGAAAATTTCAAATGCCTGTAATTATTCTCTACGCTCTAGGCCCAGTCATTTAATTAGAACCAGAATTGTCTGGTTACAAAAATGTTAGGGCACCCAAAGAAATTCAGAATTTCTGAAGACAATGCCTAATGATTTCCTTTTGAGAACTGGTCCTAGAAGAACAATATGGAGTGGAGATAAGAAATTTGAGCTTTGTAAACAGACTTTTTATGTTTAATTATCTCAAAATCACTCTGTGCCCTTTGGATAAGTTCTTTAACCTTTCTAATGCTCTGATTACTTATTGTTAAATGGACATAATGACAGCAGCTATTAGATAAATGTTGTCATGGGGATAAAACAAAATAACCCATGTAGAACACATCAAACAGGGTGCACTTCATGCATGCTGCTTATTTTTACTATTATCATCATTCAAGTACACTGGGGCATCTCAAACTCAGAATGCCCAAAACTCAATTCATCTACATCCTCTCCATATTTGCTGCTTCTTCATTAGTCTTTATCCTTATTAACAGAACCATGATCAACTCATTCCCTCCAGATTGAAATCCAGGAGAAAATTGCTAATTATTTTATCTATTCAGCATTCACATTGTGACAATGATTTCTCCTTAATTGTTCTTAAATTTGTCTTTTCTCCTCCATATACTCTAATACAGACTTAAGTGAAGGGCTCTTCATTTCTCATCTGATTACTACAATAGCTCCTTTCTTCCAGTCTTGCTCCCTCCAGTATCTTCCCCCATGAGGTTTCCAAATAACTCTTAAAAATAATTATCACTTTACTTTTTCTTAAAAAATATATATATGGCGACAATTAATAAAGAGCCTTCATGTTTCTATTCAAATATGGCAGATCAAACACATGTGATAATCTTATCCTTTCCTAAAATCTCTTTATATTGTTATCTATGGCTATGAAATGAATTTCCTTAATTCAGCAGCTTGAAAAGGCAAGCATTTGTTCCCTCATGGTTTCCGTGGGTCAGAATCTTAGTCCATTCAGTCTGCTAGAAAATCAATCAATCAAACAAACAAAAAACCCCACCATAAACTAAGCAGATTATAAACAACAAGAATTTGTATCTCACTGTTTTGGAGGCCGAGAAGTCCACAAGATGAAGACACCAGTAGATTCAGAATCTGGTGAGAGTCTTACTGCCTGATTCACAGACACCTTTTAGCCGTGAAAGATGCAAGGGAGATATCTTCAGTCACTTTTTAAGGACACTTATTCCATTCATGAGAGCTCTGTCCTCGCCATCTATTCACTTCCTAAAGGCTCCCACTTCCTAATATCATCACTCAGGGAATAATAGGATTTCAACATATACAATTGTGGAGAAAGACAAAAATTCAGGCTATAGCAGTCAGGAATTTGGAGGTGGTGTATTGGAGTAACTCAAGGCTACTTACTAAGGTATGCAGTCTTATCTGAAGACTTGAATGGGGAGGATCTTCTTCTCAGTGCATTTCTTTGGCAGAACTCAATTCCTCTAAGCCTATTGGACTGAGGACCTATATTCCTTCATGATTGGCCAAAGGCCTCCCTTGCCTCTTGCCATGTGAGCTTCTTTAAAGGGCAACTAACAATATGGAAATTTACTCTCTCAGAGCTAGCGAAAGAGCAAGATTGAGAGTCACAGCAAGAGAGAGGGAAAGTAAGACCAAAGTCATAGTTTTTTTGTAACCTAATCTCAGAGGTGAAATCCTATTAGGTTTGTCATATACTATTTATTAGAAGTGAGTGACTAAGTCCAGCCTATATGCAAGGGGAAGAAGTTACACAAATGCTAGAAGGCAGGGGTCTTCTACCTACAAAACACTTTACATGGATATTAAAAGGGTAAAATAGGAATTAAGGCACCAGGACAAAGTGAATGGAAAAAACAATAGCAGACAAGTATATTTCAAGTTCGCATTTCCCATTGCTATGATTAGTCTTTTTTTCATTTTTTTTTATTGATTAAGGTATTAAGGTATTTTTTATTGATTAAGGTATTACATATGTGTCCCTATCCCCCCACTGCCCCCACCCCTCCACTCATACCTTCACCCCCCTGGTGTCTATGTCCATTGGTTGGGCTTATATGCATGCATACAAGTCCTTTGGTTGATCTCTCCCCCTTACCCCCACCTTCCCTCTGAGATTTGATGGTCTGATTGATACTTCTCAGCCTCTGTTCATCAGTTTATGTTGTTCATTATATTCTGTAAGGGACTAAATCCAAGAATACTCTTTCTGTGTCATTTTAAAAGTAGCCCTGCACACATCATATAGATGAATTTTGCTTTGGAACCTACTCCAAGGAACTTTTTGTTGCATAAACAAGATTAACTGTTTACATTTATTGACAAAGCTAACCCATTTCTTCTACTTCTGTATTTTATTTACTTGCTATATTTGGGGCTTCCTTGCTATTTGTTCATTACATGTGTTTTCCTTGGTGTATAGTGTTTTCTTGGATTTTCTTATTTTTGTAATTTATATTATATTAGAGTCCCGGTGCACGTATTCATGCACTGGCAGGGTCCCTCAACCTGGCCTGTGGGGATGAGATTGAAACAGGTTTTCTGACGTCCTCTGAGCTGGTCCTGAATTGTGAGAGGGTGGTTCTTGGGTAACGCACCCCAGAATCTGGCTCCTTCCTCTCTACTTTTGGGTGCATCATCTGAGAACCGCAGTTGCCAACTCACTGCAGCTTAGCAGCTCCTGCATTGAGCATCTGCCCCCTAGTGGTCATTGCGCATTATAGCTACTGGTAGGATGGTCAGACAGTTGTTTAGGCTTTTATATACATAGGTGCATGCTATTTTTACTTTTAAGAGGACTTATGTTTAAGTATTAAATTTATGTTTACATTTATAATTCTCAAGTTGTCACCAAGGTGAAAGAGCATCCTGCTTCTCTGGGAATGATGAAGAAATTAATTGTAAGTTTCTCATTTCTGTATGTATGTATTATCTGGTATTTTACTAACATTTTTACATTTTGTGTATTTTTTTCTCTCAAAAATTTTGAAATTTAAGTTTTGGGTTGATGTAATTTTTTTCAACACAATAACATATACAATAATTATTATTTTAAAAATATCTTTATATCTGAAATTAGTCTCTACTTCAAACTCCCATTTCAAACTGAACCTAGACCTTTTCAAGTAAACTCAGTAATTTCTGAAGTTTAATAATAATTTCAATTTTAAAATATTTTATTGGAGAATTGTCCTTTACCTTTTCCATAGGATGACACCTAGGGGTAGAATTTAAGGAGGGCAGCAGGTTTATATGGTACCCTGCATCAGGAACAAGCTGTCTCTGGGAGCCATTGAAATCTGTTATTTTTTGAATCAGGACTTCTCTACCTAGAGACCACGTGCTACCATTTCTGTTCCCTCACCATGGCAGAACAGTGTAATGCAACTCCAGAACACTGGTCACTTTTTGGGCACCACTTGAGAAGTGAGGAGATATTGCATTTGGGTTCTCAAATCCCCACCCTCTCAAAGCTTCTACACCAGCAAAGTCCATTTTAAAACGCTAAGTCTCAAAAATTTTATGGCCTGCTCTTTTCACGAGTTTTTCAGTCACCAAGGCCTAGCTACTCAACTTTCCAGAAAGTGTGGTATAAATATCACATGGGAATGCAAATAACAGGAGCAAAAAATATAACATCAAGAAATTCAGTCACTATTTTAATAATATATTTACAAAAATGTACTGATTTAAGTCTACTTAATTGTTCAGAACTTATTGCAAGCCCTTTTGTATAGTGATAATTGTGCAATTATCACTATCTGTTTGTGTCTCATTGATTTATTTTAACATTATATTAGTGCTATATTCTATAAGTGAGAACTTATAGAATGTTTTCACCTCTAAGATCTTTGTAGTCTGCTAATTTACCTTCTATAGCTATATGTACTGAGAAGTCAAAGTCTCTAAACCAAATACATTGTCACAAAAGTGAGCTACGGTCCTATATGTTTTATGCATTTGTAGGCCAAATAAAAAAGATAATTTATGTATAAAAATACATTAGATAATTGTTAAGAAAAACCAAAAGATAGAATCTCTGGCCACTCTTAGACAATGTCCCTTTATTAAGCTTGAAGTACCCACAATAATTACATACATTTTAAAATGTTACTCTGTTTAATGAAAAAGATTAAAAATACAGATTGTGACTATAACCAAGTTTTTGAGTTAGTTCCACTTACATCCATGGACACATTTAAATTTCACATTATTGCAGAAATAAATTGTCAAGCTTAGAAAGTCCATAGTGAATTTTTGCCCAAATAATTTTTCCTTATAAATTGATCAAAATTATCCGGTATGGCTAGTGTGTATTGCTGCAAATAACAAACTGACATAGACCTTCCAATTCCACCTGTCCTAAATGGAGTTATGGAGTTATGATCGAATGCTATCACTGCTATCATTTCCAAAAATGTATCAGACATTTTCCTCTATTTGAAGGACACAATTGTAAGCAAAAACCATTTTGTCTACCTTCATAAAGGTGAGAGCCCCAGATCTGCTCAAATGTATAGAAGATGACAAAATGGAAAAGAAAAATGTTCTGAGGGCTGAAACAAATGCGGTAATGTTTCAGTGCCTTTAACATTGTTTTTGATGGAGAATTAAGGGTCTACTCATAGTATATTACTTTATAAAATAATGCTCATTGTCCCATAATCACAACATATGAAAATTTTTAGAGGTGTTAAACACCATGAATGGATTTGTTATTTATTTCTCAGTGTTATATTACAGATTATTCTTTATTTTTGTCTTATTTATCATTTCCATAGGAAATTGGACATGTGTCCTCATTTCAACCTCTAATAAGGAAATTTATGTTTTTATTTGTTAAATTTTTAAAAATCACAGAATTTTTATTTAAAATTTTATAAATGTTTCTGAGCTTTCATAAGAAAAATGTGATGTGTTCAACAAGAAAGTGGCATTATTTACTGTTTCTCATCATCATTAAAATTTATTGAAGTCTTAAATGTGCATACAGCTGTGTGACAAAGTAATTTTCACTTGAAAAGTTACTATAGTACATGAGGTTTAAATTTGGCTAATTGTAAAAATTCCCTTTTTAAAAAATATATTTTTATTGATTTCAGAGAGGAAGGGGAGGGAGAGAGAGATAGAAACATCAATGATGAGAGAGAATCATTGATAAGCTGCCTGCTGCATGTCCCCTACTGGGGATTGAGCTGGCAACCGGAGTATGTGCCCCAACTGGGAATGGAACCGTGACCTCCTGGTTCATAGGTCGACATTCAACCACTGAGCCACACTGGCCAGGCAGAATTCTCTTTTAAGAGATTTGATAAATTGATTTAAAAATTTCTTAATTTTTAATATCCTGTTGAGGGCATATGACATTAATTTCTTTTAAGTAATACTATCACATTCAATAAAAATTATTTTTAGCAAATAACCAGTTACTAAAAAAACATTAATGGGACCCATATTTGAATCAGAAATGTTACTGGCAATAAATTATGGCAGAATCTATTCACAAATAACCAAATAAATAATTATCAGAAATAACAAGAAGTCTAAAGGTAGGTATTTCCAAGGTTAGTTCAATGCCTCAGTTTCACCAAGATCTAGAGCCGTTATACTCTATCATTTTCAGAAAATTGGCTTTGTGTTTTCAGGCTGTGGCTTTATGGTTGCAAGATTAGTATTACATCTCTGTATGGCATCCTCGAACAATAGCATCCAAAGAAGAAAGGAAGTTAAGATGCTACCCTCCCAGTCCTATCTTTTTAATCAAGGAGAATATCAGCGTTGGCCAGTTTGCTCAGTGGATAGAGCGTAGGTCTGTGAACTGAAGGGTTTGATACTCAGTTGCAGGATTGATCCCCCATCAAGGTGCATGTGAGAGGCAACCAATGATGAGTCTCTCTCACATTGATGTTTTGCTCTGATTCTCCCTTTCCCTTCCAATCTCTAAAAAATCAATGGAAAAATATCCTCGGATGAGGAGAGAGAGAGAGAGAGAGAGAGAATATCAGATGCTTTGTGTGTGTGCATATACAGGTTTTACACACACACACACAATTTGCTTTATCTTTTTAGTGGAGTTATGGCCTAGCTTTACTATAAGAGAGGCTGGAAAGTGATAACCTGACATCCAGCCTTGATAATGAGAGGAGAAGATTGGCAAGAAGTAAAAAGGGGAAAGGAAATGTTTAGATTGTCAAGGCAGAGTGTCTGGCATTTCATTACTGCATCAAATATCAGCATTGAAATTATTTTTAAAGTTAATGTATCAAAGAACTGAATGAATTAAGGATTGAATTATCAGAATATAGATACTGTGGGCTTTTATTATTTGGGAGACAAAATTTAATTTTGAGAAAATGAAAACCAAATTCTCACAATTATAAGTAAATATATCTAAAGGGTTATTCTTAATAATGTTAACAAACTTAGGTGTAAAATGCATTAACTATCATATTCCCCAAAAGATCATAACAATCCTGTCATTCAAACAAAGCTATATTTATTAGTGTTGACTGGAAGGGTGAGTACCACTTTGTAAGAATTTTAACTGCATTGCAAAAGAGGGAGATCAAAGAAAGATACTTACAAAGTTTGGGAGAACAGGTTAAAGGTTCAAGATAAGAAATTGATTGGTATTGAGCATAGTTTATGGCCTAATAGTTTAGAATTGGTGGGCATGGCAAGGTGAGGATTTTGATGAGTAAAATGTTATATGACATGTGAACTCTTTGCACCAGTGATCGTTCTGTTTTCCTGATAGGAGAGCTATTTGCCCAGAGGAACAAACTGTTTGCCCAGAGAAATTGGTTTACAGCAATTTCCTGAAGTAAACAGTAAAGTTTCGTGTGTGTGTGTGTTTTATTTACACTCCTATCTTCCTGGAAAATAATTTCCTGGAACAAAAATTGGGCCATAACATCATAGGTAGCCACAGTTCTGTATCCCCCCTTGTAATTAGTTTCATGCCTTTGCTAGACAACAAATCAATATCATCTGGGAGCATGATCACTCGGATCAACTCTTTGTAGAGTATGATCACACAAGTTTCTGGTTGTAGTGATTTCAATCTTTAGAAAGCTTAGGTTTTCCTATTGTTTTTGTGGTATGATTGCTTGGGGACAGTGGCTGTATATTAGCATTTTAGACTTTGGAGATCACACATTTGAGTACTGCAACATAGCAAATACTAAGAAAGATTATCAAAATTGTTATGGCCTAGCTGGTTTGGCTCAGTAGATAGAGCATCGGCCTGTAGACAGAAGGGTCCCAAGTTCCATTCTGGTCAAGAGCATATACCTAGGTTGCAGGCCTCATCCCTGGCACTGGTCAAGGAGGCAACCAATTAAAGTGCCTCTCTCACATCAATGTTTCTCTCTCTCTGTCTGCCCCCCTCCCTTCCACTCTCTCTAAAAATCAATGGAAAAATATCCTCAGGTGAGGATTAACAACAACAAAATTTTTTAGGTTTTTTTGTTTGTTTGTTTGTATGTAGGCTAGGAGCTAAGAGTACCCAAATTAAACCAAGAGAACGGATCCTTTCATCAATTTAAAAAGTTCATAGAGCAAAATATTGAGGGCTAACCAAATCATATTTATTAACTTATCTGTAATGTATGTATATATATATATATATGCTGAATATATATCTTATGGCCTGAATTGTGTTTCCCCACAAATTTATATGTTGAAGTCCTAACCACTGTGACTACATTGTGAGATAGGGCTATTAAAGTGGTAGCTAAATTAAACTGAGCTCATCAAATATGACCAATGTCTTTACAAGAAGAGGAGATTCAAACACAGACACAGAGGGAAGACCATGTCAAAACACAGGGAGAAGGTGACCACCTACCAACCACAAAGAGAGGTCTCAGAAAATATCAACTCTTTTACACTGTGATCTTGAACTTCTAGCCTCCAGAATAGTGAAAAAATAAATTTATGTTACTTAAATCACCCAGTCTCTAGTATTTTTTATGGCAGGCCTAATTAATATAATATATTAACACTTTTGCATAACTCTTGAACCAAGTATCATCAAATAGTTTATGTTCACCAGTCCGCATTCTCACCAACAGTGCACGAGTGTTCCCTTTTCTCTGCATCCTCTCCAGCACTTGTCGTTTGTTGATTTGTTGATGTAGCCATTCTGACAGGCGTGAGATGATACCTCATTGTTGTTTTGATTTGCATCTCTCAGATGATTAGTGACTTTGAGCATGTTTTCATATGTCTCTTGGCCTTCT
>NW_006283633.1:248847-266859 GCF_000327345.1 Myotis davidii
AATAAGCCAGTCAGAGAAAGAAAAACATCACATGATCTTACTCATTTGTGGAATATAATGAACAACATAAACTGATGAACAAAAACAGATTCAGAGACAAAGAAGCATCGATTAGACCATCAAACCTCAGAGGGAAGGTAGGAGAGGGTGGGGGTAAGGGGGAGAGATCAACTAAAGGACTTATATGCAAGCATATAGGCCTAACCAATAGACACAGACAACAGGGGGGTGAGGGCATGAGTGGGGGGAATAGCGGGTAACATGGGGATAAGGACACATATGTAATAACTTAATCAATAAAAAAAATTTAAAAATAAATAAATACATAAAATGTGAGTTTTATCCTCAAAAAATAGTTTATGTTCATTTCTAATTTTAGATAAAATAACCAAGTTTTTGTTTTTTCCAAATGAACTAAAAAAAAATGGTAGCTGCCCTAGCTGGTTTGGGTCAGTGGCTAGAGTGTCGGCCTGTAGACTGAAGGGTTCAATTTCAGTCAAGGGCACATGCTTGGGTTGCGGGCTTTATCCCCATTAGGGGATGTGCAGGAGGCAGCCGATCAATGATTCTCTCTCATCATTGATGTTTCTATCTCTCTTTCTCTCTCCCTTCCTCTCTGAAATCAATAAAGATATATTTAAAAAAAAAAAAAAGAAAAACGGTAGAAATCCAAAAAAATGTTTTTTCATAAGCAGAAATCTATTAAATTAATAAGTTTTAAGGTAGAGATTTTAAAGGTAATTCTATATACTTTTACTATACAGACATTCTATAAAACATAAAAATAAAAAAGGATAGATATAAGCAATAATTAATGTTTTACATGTTTTTCCTCTTAAAAATTGTCCAAGTAGCCAATGATTAAATTATTAATTCAATAAAATATTGCTCGAAAATCTAAACATTAAGTAATGATATAGAAATTAAAATTAAGTGAATGAATTAAGTCTACATAATTGGTAACATAAATATTCATTAAACACTTGTTATTCATTATTATGAGTTCTTTTAGATAAGTAAAATTGTATATTTTTTAATATTCAAACAGTTTATGGAAACACAGATGACAATATCTATTTTATATATCATATGTATAATTTTAAAATGTAATACATAAAATAAAATTTTTGATAGTTCAACTCAGAAGAAGTTAAATTCAAGGCATATACTAATTAAATATTGTGCTAACATGTGATAGTAAAATCAAGGAGGCAATATAAAGTTTAAACTAAAATTAAAATAATCTTAAGAGTTTTCTCTCTTGTTCTCAAATATCACATGAGCTCAGGATTTTCATAGTCCCAACAGCATTGTATGAAATACCTAGTTTCTCTGCATCCTCATCAGCATTTGATAGGTCACTAATTTTTTTAAATATTTTTTCTATATATTTTATTGATTTTTTACAGACAGGAAGGGAGAGGGATAGAGAGTTAGAAACATCGATGAGAGAGAAACATCGATCAGCTGCCTCATGTACACCCCTAACTGGGGAATTTGCCTGCAACCAAGGTACATGCCCTTGACTGGAATCGAACCTGGGACCCTTCAGTCCATAGACCGACACTCTATCCACTGAGCCAAACCAGGCAGGGCACTAATTTTAATTTTAGCTCTTCCAATAGGTATGTAGGGATATGTCATTTTGGTTGAAATTTGGCTAATGGCTAGTGATGTTGAACATTTTTTTCATGTATTTATTTGCCATCCCTATATTCTTTTGAGTGAAATGTTTCCTTGTTTCCTCATGTTCTTTGCCCATTTTCCAATCGAAATGGTTATTTTGGTGGTTTTTTTGTTTTGTTTTGTTTCGTTTCCTGTTAAGTTTTAAGAGGTCTTTGTACATTCTAGACATGAATCTTTGTCATATGTATTTTGCAAATATTTTATCAGTCTGCAGTTTGTCTTTTAACCATCTTAGCAGAATATCAGAGCAAATGGTTTTAATTTTTATAAAGTTCAGATTATCAAATTTTTTTTTACGGATCACTATAGGCTCAATGCACGAAATCCATGCAAGGGGCTTGGCCCTCGCAGCCCCAGCTTCATCCGGAAGGTCATCCGGAAGGACGTACGGAAGGTCATTTCTGCTGTCTGGTCTAATTAGCATATTATGCTTTTATTATTATAGGTCTTTTCAGTTTCATCTCTAAGAACACTTTACCAAGTCCTAGTTTTTTTTCTTATGTAATCTTCTCAAACTTTTATAGTTTTGAGTTATCTACATTTCTACTTTGAGTTAGTCTTTGAATAAAGTGTTAAATGTGGATCAAGGTTCATTTTTCTTGTTTGTGCCATGAATGTTTAATTACTTCAGCACCATTTGTTGAAAAGGTGACCTTTTCTCTATTGGATTGCTGTTACATCTTTACCAAAATTTAAATCTTTATTTGTGTGGGTCTATTCCTGGGTCTAAAGTGCATTTAAATAAATTACTGGATTTGGCCATATTAATTTTCTCACTAGTTTTGTTACTCTGGTATAAATTTGTAATTTCTTTGTTTTATTCACATAATCTTTTAAGACTATTAAAATTGCAAAATTTAAAATCATTTTCTAATATAACCTGTTTCACATTAATAAAAAGAACATGTGAGCATTAAAATTTATTTTAAATGTTTATTTAAACTTTCTTTCTTGATTATTTTTTCATCCAAATAAAATAGAAATTATATCCTACATCATTAGATTATATGCACAATCTATGAAAGATCTGTTCTCTAATTAGACAAAATATTCAAAAAATTGATTGGGAAAGCTTTCCTACTGTACTAGATATCATTTGGAACATCATAATTAAATACTAGAAATGAGCTATTGTTGAAATGAAAAGACTGTCTAAATGAATAATCTTTAGTTACACAATCTTCACAAAGTTTAAACATTGGCCAGAAAATGTTGGCCTTATAAAAATAATTTGAAATGTAATGTCTTCCCATTTAATTCTCTATACAAAATTAGACTAAGAGGAAAGAGAAATGATTTCACTGATGTGACCTAATGTTTGTCATGTAGAATTACCTGCAGCCTCAATTTTGCTGATTTCAGAGCATGAACTATATTTTGAGTAAAACTGCTATATTTTACTCAACAAATCTGCTATTGATAGAGGTTTGCAATCTTTAGTGTTTAACAATGCTGTGGATATTTGTATTTTTGCCGGTATATATACTGAATAGATACCTAGATATGGGGTTGCAGGGCCCAAGAGTACTGCATATGCAATTATGCTAGACATTGCCAAATTCTCTGGCATTAGGGATGTTCTATTTTGCATTTCAGCCAGCAATGTTTTAGGATGTTTGCTTCACCACAGCTTTCACAACAGAATAGATTGTCAAACTTTTGGATTTTAGCCTAACAGTTGAGAAATACCACCTCAATGTAGTTTTTCTTTGCATTTATCTTATTATATGTTAGATTAAACATACAGATAACTTTATGCTGTCACGGTATTAAGCAATAATTTTTGGTTACAAAAACCTATGTCTGAAAGACTTTGGATTTTGTAATGTTAAGCTTTGTATTTAGCTTTTCCTCTTCTTCCTTTTTTTCATGTGTGGCAAAGGTAAACTCGATTTTCCCTTCATTTAGGAAGCCCTGTGAAAGCCTGGAGTAGCCAGGGAGAGTTCTAATGGAAATCTGGTACAGAACTAGGAAAATTTTGTTCAAGTATGCGGCGAGAACTACCCAGGCTTTTACTACTTCCAGAATAGCAGATCCCAGAGGTTGGGTAGTCAAGGCTTGATTTACTTTAGACAACTCAGTGGGTCAGAAGAATCCTTGAGAATCACAAGGCTAAGGTATTGCATGCCACTCTGAGGAAGAAAGACTAATGGTGTTCCCTGAAGACTTGAAAATGGCTGCTGGTTTAGACTTCCGGCATCCCAACTATTGTTTTTCAATGGAAGCACAGTGAATGTTTTCCTTATGCCTATCACATGTGAGGTTATGAATCAGCTCCTAAGGATATAAAATGATGGTGCCTTTGTGCTGAGAGGCACTAGGGCACAGTGGTTACATGTGTGAATTCTGGAGGTTGAGTCTTAAATTTGGGTGATTTTCAGGTAAGTTATTTTAATTTCACTGTAGCTCAGTTACTTCATCTGAATATTGTTAATATTAACTGAAAATATTTAGAAAATGTTTAAAATAACACCTCACACATAGTGTACAGTTAATATTAGCCATGATTATTTAAAATAGACCCCATCTTTTACTTTTTCCCTGTAATAATGTGCATCTTCTCTTCACTTTTCTAACATCCCCAGTTCAATTCCCAAGGCCAGGTTCAGAAAATCTTCCCTGATCACCTTGAAAAGGGTCTCAGTACATATATAATCCTGTTTTTCTTGGTAAATGAAGATTGTGCTTAGTGAAATAACCACTTTTTTAGCTATGTAATCATTTCTGTGTCATTAATTAGCTGTGCATCCAGCATAAATGATTCACTATCTGAAGGTTTTAATGTATTCACTTACATAATGTGGGAGTTTATTTTTAAAGCCCATCATACCTATAAAACATCATCACTAATTCATTGTCTTGACATAAAAATATGCTTTCTTGTTAATCAGCTATATGAAAAATTAGAAAACAATTCAAATATAGTCAAATACTCCCTACCTACTAAAAATCTGGCATTTAGTTACCGCTAATTCTTGGGTTTGGAGGAAATTTTAGGTCTCAAGTTTATAGTCCACTGGGCTTAAAGTTAATTACAGAGTATTTAAGATTTAAGTGCTATATTTACAGAACTAGCAATTCTCTTTAGAAAACATACCCCAATTGGGTTTGTCACACATGGCAATCAGATAATTTTGTCTAAAATGGAGGAGGGAAAAGCAAGATATAGAACATTTCCAGCACCTCAGTAGGCTTCCTCATGTCCCACTCAGTCCATATATCTCCAAAGGAAATGCCTATTCTACAATTACAGACAATCTTCTGCTTGTTCTTGAACTTAATATAACTGGAGTCATACAACATGAACACTTGTAATTGGCTCCTTTCACTCAATCTTATATGTATATGAGGCATCTATGTTGGTATATGTTATGATATTTCATTGTTTTTATTTGTTTCCAAAATGGAAAATACAATTATAATCTAAACATCTATTTTATAAACATACCACAATTTATTTATTTTTTCCATTGATGGACTGTTGCATTGTTTCCAGTTTGAAAGCACGTATGAATAAAACTGCTGCTAGCATTCTTATACATATCTTTTGATGTTCAAATACATTTATTTCTCTTGGGTCAGTAATTAGAAGTGGGATGGCGAGGTCTTATGACACACATATATTCAGATTTAATAAATATTGCCAAGAGATTTCCAAATTGGTCATGCCAATTTACACTCACCATTAATGTATGTACATGTCTGTATGAAACTGCCACAATAATCTGCCTGAACTATCTATAATAATCTTCAAACTGATCTCTCTTCTTCAACACTTGGCTTTCTACCATCTATTTTGCTACACAACACTCAGAAAAACAACAGTCTATGCCAGGCAGCCCGAATGACAGATGAATGATTACTCTGACACACGTTTCTGTAAAAGAGAGGGCTAAGGGACTGCTGGGCTGTAGGAACCAGTCGTGTTCACCTGCCTCCTTAGGCTTTTATTGTAATGACAGCTTGAACTAAAATTAACTATTAGATACTATCAGTAGGGTAAGTATCCTTGAGAAGATACATGCATCTGCAGTGTATTTTAAGCAAGGACATCTAAAGTCTAAACATAAAGATCCCAGTAAAACATCCGAGGGCTCAGACTTGTTTGGAAAAGACAAGGAAGGGGCAGCTGCCTTTGGCAAGTCCCCCCAGAGGCCCCTGACCTTTCGGAGGTTCCTCCTTATAGACTTTCCAACCAAGTCCCATGCTTCCCCGCAAGTCTACCTGAGAAATTAATATTTGAGCATATATATCCATGGAGAGAAAAGGAAACTGTGTGAATAATGGGTAGAAGGGAAACAAATGTAAAAAATCTGAGGCCATCTCATGTCTAACATACTTGAGGAAGACAAGGAGGCCTTTGAGGTTGGTGGGAAGTGGGTACGAAAGAAACGATATGAGAGATGAGATCAGAGTGGTAGTCAGGGTCCAGATGCAGGCCATAGTGAAAATTTTGGAATATTTCTGAATGTGATGGGAAGCCACTGGACATTTTTTAACATGGGACTTACTTTAAATGACATTATTTTTAACTCCAAAGACCATGGTTTTATTATTATTATTTCAAAGAGGAAGGGAGAGGGAGAGAAAGATAGAAACATCAATGATGAGAGAGAATCATTGATCAGCTACCTCCTGCACACCCCTACTGGGGATTGAACTCACAACCCAGGCACTTTTTAGTCCACAGGCCAACACTCTATCCACTGAGCCAAACCAGCAAGGGCCCAAAGACCATGCTTTTTAAAGTAATTTTATATCTGCTATGGTTTCCTCCCCCATGTTAGTTAAATAAATTAACATTTTCAACTTATCACTATTAATCAGTAGTTCCTTAAAAACTAAAGGGATGAAAGAAAAAAAAAGATTGTGGTTATGGAAAATTACCATGAATAGTTTACTGACAGGGATTAACTTTTGTATTTTTCTCTCATATCAAGCTGGGCAATTACTAAAGTCTATAAGGAGGAACCTCCGAAAGGTCAGGGGCCTCTAGGGGGACTTGCCAAAGGCGGCTGCCCCTTCCTTGTCTTTTCCAAACAAGTCTGGGCAATTACTATGGCTCTAATTTCAGTGGAGATTATTAAAATAAAAAAAAAAAACTTTCTAAAGAATTGCCCCAAAGTGGATTTTCAAAACAATTATGTGGATTATAAATAACTTTTACTGATAGTTTGAATTTGTAACTGCTACAGATTCAGGTGACATTTCTCTAAATTGTCAGAATACATTCATCCTATAAATTCCCACCTGGTCTCTTGGTCAGCAGTTCTTAGAATTTTCTGATTTCCAAAACTGGAAAGTACTTAAAAATAATTTATAGAGTTAAAAAGTTTGTCCTGCAGTTTATGTGGGAAGGAAAGCTTTCAAAATAGCCAGGAAAATGTTTAAAAAGAAAAACTTGCTGAAGTGATTAGCCCTGCCAGAAATTAAAGCACGCCATAAAACCTCTACAATTAAAACAGTGTGGTATGGAAGCACAAATAGAAAATAGACTAGTGCAATTAAATGGAAATTCCAGAAATAGACTCAAATGCTTCTGAAACATATATATATGATAAAGGTGACATCTCAAATTACTGGGGCAAAAAAATAATGTAATTAAAAGAACAATAGTAATAATTTCCAGTTCCCCTTCATATCTGAAACACTTACTTTTTTAGGGTAGAACTTACAATTTTTAAAGCTCCTTAACTACCAGTCTGACACAGTTGCTATGTTTCCGATTGCTATGGTCACAAATTACTGCAAAGCTAGTGGCTTAAAGCAAAAGAAACGCATTAACTTACTGTTCTGGTGGTCAGAAATCAGAAATGTGTGGTCAGAAGTCTGGATGTTAGAAGTTCTAAAATCCTGAATGAACCACTTCGGCCTATGATTCCATGCTTACATCTTCCTCTGACGCTGACCCTCCTGTCTCCCTTTTTATAAGGATACTTGTGACTACATTGGAGCCACCTGAATAATCCCCCCATCTTCAAATCCTTAAATTAATCCACTAGCAGTAAAACATTCACAGATTTCAAGGATTAGGATGGATAGCTAGCAGAGTGAAATCTCTTGTGATGTGCTGTTTTGGTTGAAGTATGTAAAGAAATCTGACATTACAAAAATATGCAGTTAAGGAAGGAAGACACCCTCCCCACCAGACCCATGACCATCCTTGGTGCACTTTAGAAATTCACTGATGTGAAGGAAATTCACACAGAATTAAGATTAAGAATTATAGGACGCCTTGCCCTAGCCAGTTTGGCTCACTGGATAGAGCGCCTGCCTGGGGACTGAAGGGTCCCAGGTTCGATTCCGGTCAAGGGCATGTACCTTGGTTACAGGCACATCCCCGGTAGGGAGTGTGCAGGAGGCAGCTGATCAAATCTTCTCTCTCATTGATGTTTCTAACTCTCTATCCCTCTCCCTTCCTCACTGTAAAAAATCAATAAAATATATGTTTTTTAAAAAAGAATTATGGGATGCCTTCATTTAGAAGGGAAAAATACAAAAGCAGGAGAAAAATGAGGATAATAGGAGAAAAAAAGAGGAAAACAGTCAGAAAAAGGAAGTAAAAATGGAAGAGTAGACGATAAGGAGACAAAAAGAAGGAAGGAAACTCAGGTGGAAAAAGAGAAAAGGGGGGAAATAAGGACAGGGAACAAAAGGAAGTGGTGGATACTGCAGAAGAAAATAAGCATCGCATAAGATACACTAGAGATATTGAAGAATAAGCATAACATTATAGAACTTAATCAAAGTAATGGAGTTACCAGAAGATTTCAGCAATATTAAATGCCAGAGAAATCTCAAGTGTTTCAGGAAAGACTAATTGATTTGGTGACAAGTATTATAATTATTATTATTATAATCAATATTTGTTATCAGTTTCCCTCAGACATAAGTTCCTAAAATGAAATAAAAATAACAAAAAAATAAAATGGCATTTGGCAGAGTTAAGATATAAGGATAAGTAGATTTTAAACTATATTTAATTATATTTTAATTCATTTAAAATGTTCAGTTTCAATTAAAGAGTTATACATTGCAATTGCTCAGTGAGTTAACTGAAAATAATTTGGCACAACTTCAATATCCAATAATTTGGGTTTAATTGAGGTGTAAAATTAAATGTCCAACAAGAGGAAATTAATTGGAGCATACTAAATGTTTTTCACACCTAAGCATAAAATGAAAACACAGTCAAACAAGCAGAAGGGAAAGAATTGGTTTATAATGAATTATAATTTTGAGGTATAAATCACCAAGATTCCCACAAATTCACTTATTTTCTCTTTATAGTAAATTTTATTTTTAGGTTAACTCTAAGTTTTCCTTATCACAAATGGTATACTTAGTTCAAAAATAAGTGAAAAAGTCATAAAAAAAAATCACGTTCACCCAGATACTGTCATGTATGCAGACACCACCGCTTGCAAAATCTTGATGTTTTAAGATGTTTTAAGTTTTTTTTATTTTGGGTACTCTACCATATTTGAAGCATTCAATCAATTGTGGAACCTTTAAAGTTTTCCATCCAAACAAATAATATAAATTAAAATAATAATCATAATAATAAAGTATTCCACCCAAGACACTATTGTTAATGTTGCTCCACTCAGAATACTTCAGTTTTCCAACTGAAGTCTTACTGTTTACTATTAAAATTGGCCCAAGTGTTTTATGTTATACATAGTGTGTGAATAATGGACAAAATTGATTAGAAAAAGTTCAAAATTGAGGTAAATTTTAAAATAAACTAAAATAAATAAAGATCCAGAAAAATTTACAAAAACCACATTGTAATACATCAAAATTGCCAATGCTTAAAACACTAGTAAATAAAACTCTATTCTCAACAGAAATTATCATGGTTATCAATTTGTTTTCTTTTAAATTGCTTTAGGGAATTAGCCAGGGAATGAGTCAGGAAGCTGGAAGAACAGCAAAAATTAACTTCACAATCCTATTCTCTCCCAGGGACTGGAACAAATGATTTCTCCAGGAAATAGAATTATAGGGAAATAAGTTACATTCTACCAGTCACTAGATTTTATTCTTTTAACCTATGGGTCTTAACAATTAACCCTTACAAATTAAAAGCTGGGATGTGGCTGTGCCCCTGCATGGAGGAGACCGTTATTCTCTCAGATTAGTCTAATATAATAACCCTATACCAAATACATGCATTTTAAAATATCATCCTGGGACTACTTGATGTGGGGTTAGCTTTTGCCTCAATAAAATTTAACATTAAGTCAAAATAATATACAAAATTAATTTCAAGTCTATACTATCCCCACAAGCAAATAAAGTAAATAAAGTAAAATTGCTTCCTAGAATAAGTTCTACCTAAATATTACACCCTGTCACAAAGACTTATATAACTTACTCGAAACTTGGTAATCAGCTCAATGATGGCAGAAATACACCCCAAAGAACACACATATTTAAATATCTGACATTATAATGCTATTCATTTCTCTCCCCTTTATCAAAACCCAGGAAGAAGTTAAAGTCTAAAATTTAATTCCACTTCAAAATTACTAAAGTTTCAAAAAATAAATTCCACATTTACCCTCTTCAATTTCTTTCTCTGCTCACTCTCTGCCAGAGGGGTCTCATGGAATCCCAGGTAATTATTATCTTAATTGGTTTTCCCAGAAATATATAAAAAAAAGCTCTTTCAGGCTCTAAAGTTGAATTAATGGAACCCTAATCTATTTATATTTTTGATGATAAATAAGGATCTTAGAACAACAGTGCCTGGTACATACGAAGAATGATCAATAAAATTATTATTGCCATTGTATGTATGTACTGTTGTCTCTAATGAATATTTAATAACTACAAGGAGTGCCATTGTTATACCAGCCCTATACTCACAAAATTTCGAGAATACAAGAAATTCTCAAGTGTCTATAAGTGATATTACATTCTTTTTTTTTTCTTTTTATCCTCACCCAAGGATATTTTTCCACTGATTTTTAGAGAGTGTGGAAGAGAGAGGGAAAGACAGAGAGAAATAGCGATGTGAAAGAAACACATCAATTGGTTGCATTGTGCATGCACTCAGACCAGGGCCTGGGCCCAGGAGGATCCTGCGACCGAGTTACTTGCCCTTGACCCAAATCAAACCCAGGACGTGAGCTAAACCGGCAAGGACATATTACATTCTTAGTGTTATCCATACTGTGTATGAAAGTTGCCAAAGGTTCCTGTTATTGGGGGTTCAGACCACCAAGATACTATGAATAGAGGAAAAATCTTTTTTTGTTTCACTTCAGCAGGGTGCTAATTATCCTATGCAGACTGATGGAGCATATGACCTGTAAGTTTAATATCAACGGGTAGAACAAGTGGTTAATTGTCACCGTGTTTACCCTATATGAGGAGGTGGGGAAGGTAGGATGGATCAAACCATTTTTCTGACTTCTTTCCTGGCAATTAACATTTGTGATGACCTGTCTTCATGTAAAATGTGGATGTCTGCAGTTGGGATGCCCATAGTCCGGGGTCTTACATGGTTTAAGTTCCCTGCTCTCCTACCTGGTATTTTAACACACTTATCATTGCTTCTGTCTCTGCAAATTGCTTAGCCCTGGGAAACCAGCCGACTAAAGAGAAGTTTCTCCTCACTCCATTTTTCCCCAGCTGGAAAATTACCCTCAGCAGCATCTTCAATCAAAAGCACATCTGATCCTTCAGAAACATGTGCCTTGAAATTCTGAAGAGGACCATAAACCTACCTCGAAAATTGTCCTTTTGACAAATTTTCCATTTTCCATACCTTGAATAACTTCTAGTACTTTAACAGTAGCAGACACATTTTGTTTTGCCAATTCGTTTTTCCGCTTTAATGGAATATGGCCCTAGTGTTCTGTGTTTTTTGTTGTTGTTGCTCAGCAGGTTTTAATCTTCCTAAGTTGTCTCTTTTCTTCTTTCCTAAGTGTACTTTGATTTTTTATTCTTGCTCTTGGATCAAGATATTATTTTTAAAATTATTGTTACTATTTAATGCATAACTAACCCAGGACTAGACTTCATCTGTTAATGTGCTGCCTGGTTTCCCTTTAGTATTTTATGTTCCCTATGTCTTTCCTTTGTGTCCTAATTACATATATTTTCCTGAGGTGCTATTGAAGGATCTTGTCATATTGAAACTAATCTAAAAATAAGATATGTAAATATTATCTTCTCAGGCTCCTTTCAAATCTATCCTATTTTTTTTTCTTTCCATGTTAATGTGTCCCATTGCTCAATAAAGGATTAGCCGAAGTGCTTTAATTAACTGCATGTTTAACAGGGAACCTCAATACTTCTTGGAGCCAGGCTTTCTCCAGGGCATCGCTCCAGGTTGTTCCAGGAGGTCAGGCCTCTTCTTCTTTGTTAGGTTTCTCTGACTCAAGTCCACCTAGTAATCACTCACATATTGCTGCCCTTATAATGCCATTTTAAAAGCAGTAAGTTCTCAGTAAATCTGCTAGAACAGGGGCTCTATAAAGGGCAGGAATTTTTGTCTTCTTTTTTTTTCCTGTGAGGTATTGAAAGTGCTTAAGAAAGCATTTTTTAAATGAATAAATAAATCTATATTTTTAGCCTGTCATATAGGTCTCGTTTGGCTTCAATAACCTTGCCTCCTTTTAAGTTTGTTTCTCATGTACTCCTCTTGATACTTCCCTGGTGTGCTTGCGGCTGTTTCCAGAGTTAAAATAATGTCCCAGGCTTTATTCCTCTAACATCTTCAAGTTTCTCTGGTGTTTCAAGTTCTTATACTGTTTTGGTGCCAACAGACTCTCCACCAACAAAGCACCTCCCATGTGAGCTTTCTTTACTGACTTTGACCTTGGGGTGGGGGGTAATGTCATCCTAAGTTTCTCCTATCCCTTTAAAATGGAAGCAATATGTCCATAGAAATAGAAACCCCCTTTCTATTTATCTATTCATTAATAAATATTTCCAACTCCTCTATGGTTGAATATGCTCACTGGATCCTGAAGGCCACATCCGTGGTCAGGGCTTATATAATAATAAATCAAACATGATTTGAATTAGAGGAGAGGTGGGGTGGCCCTCCAACTGGTGACAGACCACATAAATACAGGAAGTTATCTGCTTTACCGTGTTTTTTTTCCCTTTAGTCCTGACCCTAACTAATGGCAAGATTAAGTGGAACAATGATTTTATGGTTTTGGCTACTGACTTAATAACACCAATTAATGTTCAACACCAACATTCTGAGGCAAAGCCTTCCTGCTCTAGCAAAGCTCTCATGCTCCAACGCTCTGTACCCATGGGACACATAGCTTGTCTTTGAGGTTTAAAGGCACAGCTTGTATGCTTTGTTGAGAAAGTACAGGGAGGAAAAGGTCCCCCAACAGCCAGTGTATACAAAGCCTGTGTACTGCTCCCTTTGAGGCAAACTTCAGTAAGACTCTCTTTTCTTGATTCTCTGATCCCTGGCTTGGTGGCACCTTCTTAAGTTACCTCTGTTACTCAAGGTCAGCCACAGAGGCGTGGCTCATTGCCTTGGCTAAAAACAGCCATCATTTTCTCTCCCTTTGAAAAACACGACCCTGAATCTTATCACTGAGTACTTAGAAATGTGGTATGTATTTATTTATCTAACTGATATTTATGAGCACAGCCTAAATGACTGGCAGTGCTTTAGGTGCTAGAATTGAAATGGTGCACAAAAGCCACATGGTTCAGGCCAGCCACGAAGCAGACATTAAATAAATAATAACACAAACAATTAGATATAGTATTTTGTCAGTTTTAAAACATACGTCTTCCACATGTTATTGTACTTCACCATTCTATTGTGTCTTAACAATCAATGGTGTTTTACAATCTCTGAATCCCAGTCAGGCAGCAGTCATCATACAGTTGTCATTGTCAGCATGTGACTGAGCTGTCCGCTGTTGGCACTTAGTTTAAATTATGTGTATTGTTTCAAACACACTGGTGAGTTTCAGTGACATTTTAAATGTTTCCAAAAGGTAACATAAGTTTTCCTCCAGGAATTAAAAATGTTAATTTGTGTGTGTGTGTGTGAGAGAGAGAGAGAGAGAGAGAGAGAGAGAGAGAGAGAGAGAGAACTGAGCAAGGAAAAATGATGTAGTTAATAGGTTAATAGTCAGGTCATGATAGTAGCCTATAGGCTATCTTAGTGAATTTTAAATTTTAATTTTATTCTAAATGTAATGGTTGTGCATTGAAATATTTTTATCAGGTAAATAACATGATCCATTTTGCATTTGAAAAGATCAGTCTGTGTGCATGGTGCAAGCTGATTGCGAAACAATACCAGAAGGGAAACCACTTAAGAACCTACTAACAATGTAGGATGGCAGAGTAGAGACTGGAAGAAGGTCTCTACAATTTGGAATATATTTGAAGGTAAATCTATAGGATTTGATGAGGAACTGAATTTAGGTGGAGAGAAAGGAAAGTGACTCCCAGATTTCTAGATTGAACAGTTGGGTATATGATTTACTAAGCGTTATATTTTGTAAGATGGATAAGACTAGAGGAATGTTAAGACTAGAGTCCACCTGCAAACCGAAAACAAGAATACGTGTGGAAAAACTTATTACTCCTTATGTCAGTTGGGGAAGTTAGGAGACAGAAGCTACACTGCTTATTGGAAAAAAGAAATGGAATTTTAATATAAATAATTGTTAACCAGTAAAACATGGTTAACTACTAAAAGTAATGAGGATGTTAAGGGGATCTAGAAGCAGTCAGTAGGTGAATGGGTGAGAGAAGGCAGCTGCTAGCCCTAGGGCTGAGGATAAAAAATGATGAGGAATAAAAAAGAACTAAGAACTCTGAGACACCACAGCCGATGCTGAGATTCAAACTTTTGGGAAGAGAGTGTATGGTTGCCACAGGGGATGCACAGCCTGCCAGTGATGAGGGAACTTGTCAGAGGGTTTGGGCTGACAATAGTTTGTAGAAGCAATAAACTTTCAGGGTGTGGGCAGACTGGAGCCTTCACAAGGGCTGTTGGTGGGAGAACATGGCCTGGGGGTACAGTAGGAACTTTTCTGTGCAGGCCTTTAGAGCCCCAGGCTCAATAATAAGAAGGGAGACCTTGAACTTGGAAAGAAAGCCTCTTCCTACTGCTATCACCTTGCAGTCACTCCAGTGCCCTCTGCTGATGAACCGTAACATTTTGCAGGCTGGCAAAGAATTAACATATATCCCAGCTCCATTATCACAAAGCAAGGTAAACAAGAGTAAATTTGGAGCTGAAAGACTATGAATTACATGTTAATTCTTTTGATAACTGTAGATATGTTACTTTATTTAGTCTACCCTACTTAGGGGACTGTTTGAAAATAATGCTGTCTTTAACTAACAATTATTGACAGACTAGAGGCCCGGTGCATGAAATTTATGCACAGTGTGTGTGTGTGTGTGTGTGTGTGTGTGTGGGTGTGTGTGTGTGTTGGGGTCCCTTAGCCCAGCCTGCACCCTCTCCAATCTGGGATCCCTCTCACAATCCAGGACTGCTGGCTCCCAACTACTCACCTGCCTGCCTACCTGTTCACCCCTAACTGCTTTTGCCAGCCCAATCACCCCCTAACCACTCCCCTGCCAGCCTGATCAATGCCTAACTGCTCCTCTGCTGGCCTGGCTTCCCCTAACTGCCCTCCCCTGCCAGCCTGAAAACTCAGACATAATTACTATAATAAGCGGGGTGGTTACATTATAAGGTATAAAAATGATGAATCACTATATTGTACACCTGAAACTAATATAACTAATATAATATTGCATTCCAAGTCTATGTATATTAAAAATCAGTTAAGTTATCAATCAATCAATTAATCAAAAGAACAGCTCTGGACATTGATAGGGACAGACTTTATTAGAGAAAAATTATTGAAGAGGTAAAGGGCCATTGTAATGGGAGGAAGGACCATTGCATCGGGAGAGAGCTCTGACCAGAAGATCTTCAAGTGTCTCAAAAGTCAGGTGAAAAAGCGTTCTTTTCTTTATAAGAAGTAAAGAAGCCTAAAATCAGTGGAGGTGGGGGGCAAAAGGAGAGGAGATAGTACATCAGGAAATGTTTTATTCTGAGGCCTCAACAACAACTTGGAAATAGCTGTTAAGGAAGGTGGTGTTCTGGTTCTGGCTGAGGGTATGCCAACGTTTGGGGGCCTGAGGGAAGGAGAGAAACTTAACCAAAGTTTGGTTAAGGAGCATTTTGTTCAGGTTGATCAGCTGGACAAGTAGTTTAGCTAATCATCTGTAGGGTCTGTGTCTGGTCTTGTCATAGGTAAACCAGGAAGTACCATGAGTCATTTCTAAGGCATGTGGGGAGGGATGTTCTCAGAGTAAGGTCTTTTCAGATACACAGAAGGGCTGGGGGATCCCATTAACCTTCACGGTTCCAGGAGCACAAGGCTCCGTTAAAGTTTCACATTATCACCACTGACCTGCATGCAAAAAAAACATTGTTCTTTTCAGGATTGTTTCTATAATAAACAAATAAATCACTTGTCTTAATTCCTCCTATTAAGCAAATACAAAGCCTGAAGGCTAAAATAAGCAAAATGGCTTCTTTCAAATTACCTAAACCTTATAGTCCAAAAAACACAAGAAAAAACAAAAGGCTAGAAGCACAAAATTATACAGTAAGGCTTGCATATGAAAGCATCTTTTTGTACCAGATTTTAACCAAAAGGACTGGAAGCTAAAGTATTACATAGTGCGTGGGCAAACACTGACATTGCTTATACAAAACAATATAAGAAAATAAATTTGTCATTGGAACTAAGAAAAATAAAAAAGAAAATAAAGTGTGGAATTTAACAAGGAGCGTCTTAACTTACTCGTCCATAGCTAGAACTCCGAAAGGTAAAGGGATGGTGTACTTCCATGTCTCTCTTTTTGCTGTGCTTTCACTGGCAGAACAGAACAGAGTAAGCCTGAACTGCAACTATTTAGAAGTCTGTATCTATCACATGCTGTCAGTATCAGAGTGTTATTACGAATATTTCAGTATAAAATGCCAATGTGAGTAATGTAATAACAACAAAAATGTTGATGAAAGTAATGTTAACAATGATGATGAGGGTACAAAAAAGCTCATGCCCTCAGAAGGCCATAATCTGAACAGGGAAGAAGAGATTTTATCATCAGGCCACAAGCGAATGTAATATTAGTTCTTATTTTTCTGTTATTTTATTTATTTTAAATGTATCTCAATTTAAACTCTCATTGATGGAAAAGACAATATCTTTTTTATAGAGAAAAGCTATTGCAATGGAGAATTAACTTAATTTGTGAAGCCTTTTATAATTTCAGGTTATTCTTAAATCATCCCTTTCAACTACTCTAGTAAGGAGATAAACTCAATGTCATGCTTTAAGAGACAATTAATTTTTAAAGTCAGAAAGATATAAAAAGGCATGTGGCTGCCCTGAGAGAATTTTTTTTTTATTACTCTGCCTTATAGAAAGTTCCAAGTTTAAAATTAAAGGTAGGTCTGTAGTATTATCAAAATATTTAAAGTCACAAACTATACTAGTAAATTAGCCAGAAAAAAATGATGCAATTTAACCTCTCCTTGTCTAATTGTCGGTAGTAGGCTTTTATTCTGTGTGATTGCAAACCATAAAGAACTTGCCTTCTTTTTCTTTATCATTGCAATTAACCATACAAACTCGAATGCACTGATTAATCAATAGCAAAGACAGAGCCCTGCCCCAGGTTGCCGGGAACATGGTCCATCCTCAGTGAAGACCTCTGTATAAACTCTACACCCTCACCCAGACAACACTCAAATAAGAGTATTGCTGCAGTCAATTTCTGAAAATGGTATTAGCTTCAATACTTCATTTACTGGTTATTCCAGCACATTTTAATAACTTATCTTGCTTTAATATTCTTTTAAATAGGTAGCACTTATTCTTTAGTGCTTTCTTCCAGTCTCCTAAAGGAATTACCACTAAACAACACACATCTTTTATAAATCTTCAGCCCTGTCAGGGTGGCTCAGGTAGTTGGAGCATCATCCCATACACCAAAAGGTTGTGGGTTTGATTCCTAGACAGGATACATGCTTAGGTTTGGGGTTTGATCTCTGGTCAGGGCATGTACGGGAGGCAACCAATCAATATTTCTCTCTTACCTCTCTCTCTCTCTCCTTCTCTCTAAAAATCAATAAACATACTTTGGGTAAGGATTTTTTAACAAATAAAATAAAATTCCAGTTTATTCTCCCAGTATAATGTGCAACTAACCCATGTCCACACAGCAACAACACACCTTGGAATTATTTTTAATTACAGATGCACCTTGGTTTGAATATACAGACTAGTG
>NW_006283633.1:266871-271161 GCF_000327345.1 Myotis davidii
AGGTTGAGTGAAGAGAATTTTGTGTGAGTCAAAGGTGAGGTAGTGGTAGTAGGTAAGAGTGTGAAGTAATGGCTGTAAGACAGGAAATATAACAGAGCGAATACAAAGCAGTCATTTTTGTCTGAAACCTTGTAATGGCCTTTGCCGATCCCAAAGTTGTGTATTTGTGCACACTGAGCCACTCTGATGTGATCCAATTGACTCAAATGGATCATTCGTTCTTTTATAGTTCTGGCCTAGATAATCCACTCCAAATTTTATTGAGCAAACCCAACATTTCATCATTAAAACAACTTCAGAGGAAGGAAAGAATATATTATGCATTCAGGAGTATAGTAGTCAAAATTGTTAAGTGCCTAGTAATCTGTTAGGATGAAATGTGCTATAGAATGCAAGCCCATCATTTACATAAATAGATTACATCTACAATTGGTTTGCAAAAGTTTCTTAAGAGATTTCCACCTCTTAATTATTTTCTCTGAGCTCCTTCTTGCAATAACCATTCATTATTGACAACACTGTAATGCAATTCTTTTTTCCCATAAAGGCTTTTATTGATTTAACTAGGAAAACACAGTAACTCAGAGACCCATGGAGAAGCTTCCATAATCATAAAGAGAAAGCAAGCAAAAAGTTAAAAAACAACAACAGATAATTAAATGCAAGTAGCAACCAAGCAATCATGCTCTCTCTTGTGTATTTTGCACGCAAAAAGAGGGGTCTTCCAAGTGTAGATAAAGTGAAAAGGATGCTCACTTCAGTGGCTCCTTTATTTTCCTTTATTTTATTCTAAACGGTACCTTAACAGAGATTGCAAATACTGCTAACAGGAGAGTTGATTGGAAATAAAATCTCTAGGCTGTACATGTTTGTACACATGGACTACAACTCAGTTATTTGAAGCATGAGGATATTGAGTCAAAGTCTCTCCAAGAGTGTTATTGGGAAAATGATACTCTTCTTGAATGGATCTCATTAATGGAAGAAATCAAGCTTAGCAAGTTATTTCTGGTTGAAGTGACACACACGAAAAAAGAGAGTAGATCATATTGATGATGAGTTTTTTGGTTTTGTGGGTTGTTTTTTGTTTTTTTTTTGGAGGGGGGTTAAAATTGGCTAGATAGAACAAACAAAATTTTATGTTGATATTTCAAAGCTTTCTACATATTTTCTTGGTTTGCTAAGAATATTTTTGTTGTTATTTTTTTACTGTTGCTATGAATTTTCAGTGCAAACCAAGGAAAAAAAATGAGGGAAAACAATGATTTCTCTGAGAGAGTAAAGATTAAGGAAGCACAGTTTATACTGAGGTGAGAAATTCCCTGAAGGTTGTTTTTTATTTTCTTGTTTGTTGTTATTGTGTTTTTGCTTTTTAAGAATACATAAGGTAGGAGTTAACAGAACCGTTAAAGATTTAAAAGAGGGCAAACTTCAAACCCATTATTTAGTTTATTATAATTTGTCTCATTTATTCTGAGATTTTGTACTTAGTGTACATAAATTCACTTTAGAATTTTTACCTCTATTGATCTTATCATGATAACTTGCAACTTTTCCACACTTGATATTAGCATGCTTAATTAGTCAACAATCTGAGCATACTGATGTTTAATATTATGTAGGTAGTATCTGGATTTCAGATAAGACCAAAAACATGGTATATCCCTTACAAGACATATATATCTTGAGGTTAATGAACTCGAAGGAAATATTTTCTTCAGTTTCTGTTAAAAAGTCTAAGATCTAAAATCACTCCAATATAAGGAGTTTAAGATTCCCTCTGCAATTTAAATTGATATGTCACACAATTTAAAAATGGCCTACATGGCTTCATTGATTTCTACAGCATGCAAACAAATTGTGGCCAATTACAATTTGTACAAGTTAAAAAGGACAATAATTTTCTTCTCATCTAAAGATGGTTAAGCAAGAATTTGAATGCCCTTGTCGTCTTTCTAACAGCTGTAAATAACTAATATGGCTTTGGAAGGAATCTTGGAAATCATCCAGTCTACCTCTTACTTTCTTACTTTTTTGCTTAAACATGTAAAGCAAAGTCAGGAGAGACTGAGCAACTTGCCTGTTACTCAATGAAGGACTAAAAGTCAGGTCTCTTGATTACTAAATTCAGACTTCTTTCTACTTGGTGTTTTGCCTTTTCACAAATTATTGTTGGAACTTCAATCCTGCTCCTCACCTTTTTTTTCCCTTCTGACAGTTTTATGCATATTTCTTTCACAGCCCATTATCGCTGATGCATTTATTACCACATCCCTCGGTGTTTTATAGGCAGCCTCAAATATTTAAGGCAGATTCATTTGGTAATGCTTTGTCAGTTTTTCAATAAAGGAAAAGACAGCGGTGGAGGTATAAACCTGTGCTATTAAAAACAGGGCAGCGGGACTATCGAGTTTAAACTACTTTTGATGGCTTCTAATAGGAAGCCTTGTCAGAATAGTGGGAATCCAAATTCTGATTGATTAGTGTGGTCTGGTACATCATAGCTGACTGCCTTAGACCAAGGGTCTGTGTTCATACTGTCTCTGTGTTACTGATGTCTGTCAAAATGTGGTCACACGATTGCTGTTCTGCCACCATCACAAAAATTATGTGATAATTTTTATAAGAGTTTCTCAGGGCACAAACATTTTTATAAAAAAAAACAAACCTGTGACAGTGGCATGCAATATTTCCAGAATACTGTTCTGTTTACCTACTTATTTTTTTTAGCAACTGTCTTCTAATATGTTTCTACTTTCGCATTTTTCATGTTCTCCACCTCCATGTCTACAACAGGAGGAATGTTGAGATTTGGTAAATGTGTTTTATTGTTTTGGTTGTCATTTTGTTTCTGGGAAATATCTGATAATGCGGAGAACAGAGCACTCTACAATTGTTTTTCCTAGGTTTTTTTTCCTCTCCAAACGTCAACATTTTGTTTCCTTTTTAAAAGCTATGCAAACTCTAATATATAAAGAAAATCCGGTTGTATACATAGTATTCAGGATGCAGTTCTGTTAGTCTAGCCCCAAAAGTTACTATATAAATTGTTTACACTTATTTTTGCCTAATTAGTTCCTGTTTTCTTTACTTGTAGTTCTCATGTTGAGTTTAAAAGACAGCAAATACCAAAAAGTCTGAAAAGGAGGCAATTGTTACTTAGAGAGTATTCTTACCAGAGTAATGTGTGTACTGGTGCTGACCCTAGCTCCTCAGATCAATTCTATCAATGGTGAAGACTTTCATGTGTTCAACAGGATCAATTAGGCCTTAGTGCAGATACATCTCATCCTTCCAAAGTATTTAATATTCATCAATGAGATGCAAATTTAGACAGCTGGCTATCTTCCTAGCATTTTTAATACTTTTACAAATACATTTTACAAATGCTTTAGAGGCAAAACTTATCTGCCAGTCATAATTAAGTTCTCTACTTTACAATATACAACTATAAGCATGTAATGTATTCATATGTAATATTGACTAGATGGAATTAACCTCTTGGGGTATTGTTTATCTGGTTTTGCCCACTTTATGTACAAAAGTTTGGTTGTAATAGAGAAATTCCACCTAAATCAAGTTATTTTCTAACTTATCACTTTATGAAGATAAGGATTAACTGAAACAATATAGATTATGACTATTTAAAATAATATATATATATATATATATACATATATAGCAGTGTGTGTGTGTGTGTGATATTTAGAAAATTATTACATCCATTTTCAGTTTCTCAGTAAGGAAAATTATTGATTCTTTTTTTTTAATATATTTTATTGATTTCACATCCATTTTCATTTTCTCAGTAAGGAAACTTATTGATTCTTAACTGGTGGTGTTTAGCTCATTTTCGTTATTCTGTCCAATTATGGATTTCTCTATGACTGTTTCAAAGCAGGCTACAGTTTCAAACAGGTTATATATTGCTTCAGGCTGTTTGCATTAGGCTATGTATTTTTTATTTTAGGAGCTTTATTACCATTTGATTCTTAATTGGTGGTATTGAGCTCATACTCTTTATTCTGTCCTAGTTATAAATTTCTCTATGACTGTTTCAAAGCAGGTTACAGTTTCAAACAGGTTATATATTGCCTCAGGCTGTTTGCATTAGGCTATGTATTTTTTATTTTAGGAGCTTTATTACCATTTGAAAACCTATCTGTTGAAATGACAGAAAACAAGTGCCACTTCTTATAAAGTTGCTGTAGTCAAAGGACTCTGAAGACTGAGCGAGCATGCCATTCCTCTTCGCCTTTCTCCATGATGGAGAAGGGAAAGTGAGGGTAG
>NW_006283633.1:271244-278072 GCF_000327345.1 Myotis davidii
GAAAGCCCTACAAGAATACTACCATCATTCCAAAGATGAGTGGAATTTAATTCCATTTAAGCATTAATTAAACAAATGAGACTCATGTGTAATTCAGAAACCAATATTATTCTTCCCTCCTCAATGCTCATCTAAATCAAATCATAGACCTAGTTCTTTCCTGTCCCTGAGTGAAATCTTGGATAGGCCCTAAAAATTTATCTCTTGACTTCATATAATAAACATTCTCTGTTCACTGTTTTTTTACTAGCCTAATTTCATTTATATCCTTAAAATGTCCATGCTATGTACTAGTAATTATCAGAATTCTTAATTACATTTATGTTTCTCTCCTTCCCTGACTTGATGTTAGTAGCAAGGTCTTAAATGACTAGTACTGTCATGAGGAACATGGCATACTCTGGGCCGGGTAGGTATTTAAAGCTTCTTTCATGGAGCAGTATTATGGTTCTCTGGATTCTCCCCCATTACTCGAGGTGTCTTACACTCTTGGGTAGTGTCTAAGACAATCTAATACTGGCTTTCTCTTTGCATATGGCCTATATTTGGTCAACAGGAAACGTACAGCCTTGACTTGTGTTGGGAGTGACAATGCAGTTACTTTCCTCATGCAGCACTCTATCTGCTGCTACAGGCCATTTCAGACAGCCTTTTGATTCTATTTTTTTAAGAGGAAAATATGTTCAGATATGCATGTGATAGCATAGAAGTCCCCTATGCTCCAGGCTGCACCTACTATTAATCAAGACCCACACACTTGACTTGAAGTGAGATAAAGCATGGTCTCCCTTCCTCGTTTTTAAATCAATAGAAGCCTCTCCTAAGAAATGTTCCCTATAATTCCCAAGAACAACCTGTGAGGTTGAGGTAGACCTTGAACTAAGGATTTCAGAATTGGACATTGGCCTCTTCAGTTGCATGTGAAGCATAAGTGTCTAGCATCTCATTTTGGAATGTTGGAGCCCTTGCCACCTGACATTTCATTCTTGGTCTTCTGCAATCACTTGGACATTCTGGTACATAGACATATAACCAAAATACTAGAGGCTCAATGCACGGAATTCGTGCAAGGGCCTTAGCCCTTGCAGCTGCAGCAGCTTGCCTTGGTCCTTGCAGCCTCAGTTTCGTCCAAAAGGTTGCCCGGAAAGACATCTGGAAAGTAGTTTGGCTGTCCGGTCTAATTAGCATATTAACCTTTTATTCTAATAAAAGGTTAATATGCTAATTAGACCGGATGTCTTCTGGACGTCATTCCGGATGTCCTTCCTGACCAAGCCGGGGCTGGAGGGAAGCCAGCCCAGGTCCTGGTGCCTGCGGGCAGCCTGAGGGAAGCCATCTAGGGTCCCAGGTGCCAGAGGGGAGCTGGTGCCAGCAGCAGGGGGAAGGAAGGCCTAATCTTGCATGAATTTTAGTGCATTGGGTCTCTAGTGTCCTTCCTGACCAAGCCGGGGCTGGAGGGAAGCCAGCCCAGGTCCTGGTGCCTGCGGGCAGCCTGAGGGAAGCCATCTAGTGTCCCAGGTGCCAGAGGGGAGCTGGTGCCAGCAGCAGGGGGAAGGCCGGCCTAATCTTGCATGAATTTTCGTCCATTGGGTCTCTAGTCTCTTATATAAAAGGCCCATGGTCATCACAATGTAACGCCATCAGGTACTGGCAGCAGAGAGCTACTAGCAGCAGAGAGCTATGAGAGGCAGAGGGCTACCAGTGGCAGAGGGCAGGGCAGCAAGCTACCAGCAGTGATGGGCAGGGCAGTCAGCTGAGGCAAGCAGAAGCAAGCTGCTGTGCACAATTTCGTGCATGCTGGGCCTCTAGTTATAGATAAGAACTCTCATACCTTAAATCAGTAGAACTAGTCATACCAGTTTTCTTTCTTCCAGTATTTTATCCAAAATGGTGGCTGCCAATTTACTCAACTAAAAAGAATGACTGGGTATTTTGCTCTCTTTAACCTCAGCTTTCTTGTTTTGTTTGTGTTTATTACAAGCTATATTCTTTCTTCCCTAGTCAGTATTCTTTTTTTAAAAAATATATTTCATTGATTTTTTACAGAGAGGAAGGGAGAGAGATAGAGAGTTAGAAACATCGATGAGAGAGAAACATCGATCAGCTGCCTCCTGCACACCTCCTACTGGGGATGTGCCCGCAACCCAGGTACATGCCCTTGACCGGAATCGAACCTGGGACTTTTCAGTCCGCAAGCCGACACTCTATCCACTGAGCCAAACTGGTTTCGGCCCCTAGTCAGTATTCTTATTGCCATCACAGTATTGCCTACTGTGATGATGATAGAGATGCTTACATTCCTTTGGCAAAAGATTAATTCTTACTTGAGGTCTACAATAGGCTGAATTACCTTCCTTAAAAATGTATATGTTGAAGTTCTAACCCCTGGTACCATAAAATGTGACTATATTTGGAGAAAGTACTTTTAAAGAGGTAATTGAAGTTAAATGAAGTCATTTGGGTGGACTCTAGTCCACTATAACTAGTGTCCTTATAAAAAGAGAAGACTTGGACACAGACAGGCACAGCAGAAAGACCATGTAAAGACACAGAGAGAAGAAAGGTACCTACAAGCAAAAGAGAATGGCCCTCAGGCTAAATCAACCCTGCTGACACCTTGATCTTGAATTTCTAGCCTCCAAAACTGTGAGACGATCATTTCTGTTATTGAAGCCATTCAGCTGTGGTATTTTGTTATGGCAGCCCTAACAAACTAATACAAGGTCCAAGCAGAAAACACATCCACATCAGCCAGAAATAGACATCATGGCATTGTTTTGTGTAAGTCCATTAAAATAACCTTCTCTCTTAGCTTTCACATTACAGAAATTCAGGAAGGGCTGTTATTTATCATTTCAAACTAATTATCATACAGCTATGACAGCAGTGAGTACTCATGTATACCAAAATTTTCTCTTAAAGAATAAAGGAAGACATTTTACTATGAATAAGGTGTATTTTTGAAAAGACAAAAAAAATGATTTCTATTACATTAAAGTATTTGTGTTAAGATGTGTGTAATGTAGAAATGTGGAAGAAGAAAATAAAGGTTTAACCATTCAGTTGCTGTTTAAATTGTGTAAAATATATAAATAATAAGTTGAATGAGGATGTTTTCTAATTTCACGTATTTGATTAATTACAAATGTCTACACAGATTGAAATAAGATTTTTATTTAGATATATTGGTTTGTGTGGAAATGGCTCAGTTTTACTTTCAACAGGTAAGAAAATAGAGTAAATTGGTTTTTGCCACCCTTTTGATAATAGTAAAGATAAATTGTAAATAAATAATTCATGTCAACAAGTAATTCTCTTACCTGAAAGAAGTATTTCTTTCCTTCATATATTCAAAGATAGCATATCCAGCAAGTGATCAATTTAGGTATTGAATTAACATTAACTAAAATAAAACCAATTATTTATTTGAGTCAAGAAAAGTTATAATACATTTTATCCCTAAGAATAAAGGCAATTATTCCTTAAAAACAGCTCATAGAATTTAAATAAAGATCTAGTTCTGGCATATAAAATCTATTTATTTCATGATTAATAATAATGAAGTTAAAGAACAAGACACTAATTATGACATTATCAATTTTCTTATATATTTTTCTGTATCTTCTCTGTGTTAAGGACATTTTATTTTTCTAATGGCAAACATTATTAGAATTCAAAAACAATCATTTCATGTTCATTTTAAAGATAAGAATCCTCTTCTGGAGTTAGTGATTTTTATCATAATTGATCCTCCTTGAGATCAATTGCTCTGTTAAGGTAACATTTGTTTAAGTAAGGTCAGACCTTTTAAAGATCTATGAATATTCAATTTGATTTAAGTGGTTTTCTTTTCCAAAATGTAATGATTTCTAAGTAGCTATCAGACTTTTTCCCAGTTGTTGAAATGAAATATGTTCACCTAGACACTCTAAGAATAAATAGAAACCTGAGAACTGTAGAAACCTCTTGGATGGCAGCAAAGCAATAAAATATATTAAGCTCAAAAACACTATTGGGAAGAACACAGTAACAAAACTTGAAAGTAGACTAACAGATTTTTATATCTTACTAGAGGCCTAGTGCACGAATTTGAGCACAGGTGGGTCCGGCCGGCCCACCCCAATGGGGGCCAATTGGGCCAACCCAGCTGGGGGAGGGGTCATGAGAGGTTGGCTGGCTGTCCCCACCCCCAATTGGGGGAGGCAATCAAGGGAGGGTAGGCCAGGGGAGGGGCCACGGGAGGTTGGCCAGCAGGCCCTCAATTGGGCCGGTTGGCCAGCCACAGTGCGTGTCATAGAGACCAGTCATTCCGGTTGTTAAAGTCATTCCGGTGTTCCAGTCACTTGGCTTTTATATATATATAGATATGTTTTATAAGTATATCAGGACAATGTACTGGATTGATCTATCAAACTTATAATTAAAGTCATGACTTAATATTACCCATGTTGGGGAAGTAATCCACATTATAGATGTGCCAATCTAAAGAAAACCCATCAAGATAGTGTAAAAAGACTTGCCAATTATAAGTCCTCTACGAATTGAACTTAAGGGTTTTTTTTTGTTATGTTTTGTGGTTTTTTTTGTTTGTTTTTTTTTTTTTTTTGCAAATGCTGGTGCGTAATTATACTATACTATCAACAAAATATTTCCCAGTTAATGATTTCTGTTAACTTGAACTCCATTGCCCAGTAACTGGGCTTGTCATGTCTTTATGCCATCTTTCTTTATCACTTTTATTTTAAAAATGTTTCTGAATGTTCAGGTGCTTTCTATGGTATTTTAACAGTGAGAAAGTTTTAAAATTTTAATCTAACAAATTTATCAGTCTTATCCTTGTGACATAATTTTCAGTCAGAAGGCTGAAAAAAATTTTTCTGACTTGAAATCAGCTAATTACCAGAGTTTACTAAATTTTTTAATTCATTTGTTTCTTGTTAGTTTGCATATATATTAACTTTTAATATTTTAATTCACCTGGAATTTGGGTGTTTGGGATATGACAATGGTCTAACTTGATAGATGTTTTGAAAACCACTTTCCCATGTGTTTATTGGAAATTGTACTTTATTCCTAATAGTTTATAATGTCTTTATTATGTACTATGTATGTGATAAGTACAATATATATATATTCTAATTTGTTTTATGACAATTTGTTCTTTTCTATTCATCTGGCATCTAATTTTTGTTATTTTCATAATTGCATTAGTTTATTTTTAATAGCATAATAACATATTTTTATATCTGGTTGGGCAAGTATATACTTGTTATAATTTTTAAAATCTTGATATTTTGTTCTTATACTTTTGAGAATCAAATTGAAAAGTAAAAACACATTGGCACTTCATTGGCTTTAAGCTAAACCAATAAATTAATTTGAGAATAATGGATTTTTAAAAACCACTCTATTTTGCATCCAAAATGTGGTATAATCACTAATTGCTAAAACCTTTCCTTACATTTCTCAGTTGAGTTGTGTAAAGAACTTCAAACTGATATTATGCATTTTTTAGAGAAATCTCTAAGCATTTACGGTTACTTTTGGTAGTGCTTCTTATTATTTTTCACATATCAACTTCTTGTAGCTGCATATAAAAATGAATTTGGATTTTGTATATCTGTCTTAAATATAATCAACATATTAAATGTTTTTATTATATCCAAGAATTTTTAGTTGCTTCTCTTTGGTTTTCTAGCATTAAATATAGCAGAGACTACTTTTGTCCTACCCAGTGGTCCTCCCCATCTCCCTTACTAAGAGATTCTTTTTATTCATTTATTTATTTATTTATTTATTTATTTATTTATTTATTTATATTAATCCTCACCCAAGGATATTTTTCCATTGATTTTTTTGAGTGAATGGAAGGGAGGGGGAGAGACAGAAACATTAATGTGAGAGAGACACATTGATTGGTTGCCTCCCACACTTGCCCTGGGGATCAAGCCTGTTAAACATTGATGTGAGAAAGACACATGGATAGGTTGCCTCCCACTTGCACTGCAACTGGGGTTAAGGATTGAACCTACACCTCATGTATGTGCCCTTGACCAGGAATCAAACCTGTGACCCTTTAGTAAATAGGCCAATGCTCTAACCACTTAGAAACACCAGCCAAGGCCCTAATTTTATATGATGTATCAATGCAACTTTTAAAACTGTCTATCAGCCTCACTTGGAGAGCAGAAATGATCATGGGGCATATCTGTGTAAATAGAAATTCTTAGACAGACTTTATAGGAAAAATAGTTAAATAGCAGGGCAGACTTACTTAGCCCTGATCTTTTTAAATTGTTATCCTGACCCTTCTTGTCTAGGGTACACAATGATAATTGGGGTCCAGTAGCTATCTTGAAAACAAGAACAATAATCTTGTTCTTAGGAAGACTGAGCAAAAAATAGAAGGAACTTCATTCTCTAATGATATTAGGAAACTAATACCAACACTCATCGTCCTACCTCCAATATTCTTTTTTTTTTTTTACCTTCAACAGTTGATGGTTTTATTTTTTTTAAAAACCTTATAAAGACTTCTTTTATTTTTTTTTAATTTAACAAATAATGTTTATTGTAGGATTATATGCATATTCACCTTTAAGGTTCACTGCTTACAAAGAGATCTGTGATAAAACCAAAGTTTTTATTATAGAGCATTTATATATTTTAATAACTATTTGTGTTCTAACTCATCATTTCTGTTTCTTTTTTTGAAGATCTCACAAAATGTATTTTATTTTATTCTTTTTTAATTTTTTATTACAAAGGGTATTACATATGTGTCCCTCCCCCCCCCTGACAGTCCCCTAGCCTCCCCTATCCCCCAGT